>NC_044402.1:118290296-118590296 GCF_006542625.1 Nomascus leucogenys | reverse complement strand
TCTTACATTACACAGCTAAGGAATGGGTGAAACCAGGACCCCTGGGCTGCTGATGTCCCAACAGCCCCCTCTCCGCACAGTGCAGCGCTAGGTTCCCCTTCAGCCTGTCTCATCCCAGGACACAGGACCCCAGTCCTGAGAGAAGATGCGAGAATGGGAGGCAAGACTTGCTCAGTGGCCTGGGGCCCGGGCTGCTGTGAAAATTGGCTGGGGATCTCTGGGTGCTGAGAATCTTGTAGAAGGTTCGAGTTCCTCATTCTCCCATCCTCAGTTTCCTAGAGGTGTAGAGTTAGAAACCTGGGCAAGCAGGAAGCCTTCTTCAGGGCACTACCCTAACCCACCCTAACCCTAACCCACCCTCTGCTGGGCCTCAGGCTCCCACTGGACTGGTTGCTTACCTGCCTGCCTGCCTGCCTGGGAGGTTCAACAAGTGCAGTCTTGGGCGTCAAAGAAATGTGAGTTCAACATCCAGCTCTGCCACCCACTGGTCTTGGGGCCTTGAGAAGGTCGCTTCTCCTCTCTCAGTCACACTTTACCTGTCTGTAAAATGGACCTGGTTAGGTCTACCCATGAGGGCTATGTGGGGGATTGGAGAAAATGGAAGTAAAGAACCAGTCCAGAGCCACCCTTGGTGAAAAGCCACTGTTGTCATCATTTACCATAGTCATTCTCCATCCCAGCCATCCACCCACCCACCGTCAGTGTGCTCTTCCTCTGTGACCGGTGTCTCCCGTGTAGCCATGAACCTGCATGCTCAGGATGCAGAGGACGGTTTGGGAAGAGGGTGCGTGAGTGCCGTGTGGGACTGCATGTCAGCTTCCCATGAAGGGGTACCTTGGGTGAGCTCACTGTTTACAAACGGCATCCGGCATTTTCTCCTTTCCCATTTGACCATGTCAGTTATCACCATCCTACATGACTGCTCACTTCATTTAAAAAAACCCAGTTTGCTTTTTTTTTTAACCATTTATCTATTCTAAGTGATAAAAGGTATGGGCTTGATCTATGATATGTTTTTAATTTTTCTTGAAATACATAAATATTAAAATAAAATTGTTGTGCCATGTTTCCAACTAAGATCATCTTGAATCTCACACTTTAGGAAACTTGGAATCAGATGAGCTCCTCCTTGTGTGTGTGTGTGTGTGTGTGTGAATTCTTTATTATGGGAGATTTAAAACCTATACAGAAGTACCAAGAATGATGCAATGAACTCCTTTGTACCTACTGCCAGCTTCAACAACCATCCACTTTTTGCTGCTTTTGTTTCATCTGTTCTCCCTCTTCTCCCCACCTTTTTTTTTTTTTTTTTTGCTGTAGTATTTTTCAAGCAAACCCCAGACATTGTATCACTTTACTTTAAATACTTCAGTATGCATCTTTAATAGATAAGGACTTTTTATTTTAACATTACCATAATACCATTATCACAGTTAACATCATTAATAATAATTTCTTATGATCAGCTACTACCCCATCTGTGTTCAATTTTCTCTAATTATCTCAAAAATGTCTTATTTGGGTTGGTTTCTTTGAATCAGGCAGAAGAACGTAGAAACTGTGCTCTCTCAGGCCTCTGTCTATTTCCATAGTAATCATGTATTGACATATATCATTGCCACCATCTTCACCGACCAATTGGTGATACATGCTGACTGTTTCTGATGGGTCCTTATTTCACGGTTTTTACTCCTCTCTTACCCTTCCCACTTCCTTTTAGGCTCCAAACCTAAAAGGCTTGGGATGGAGAATGACAGTGGTAATTATGACAATAGTGGCTGTTCACTGGACTCCTGGTGAAATCAGGAGTCCAGGGTCTGGCTCCCTCTCATGTACAGCCTTAGCCTGCCAGTCCCACTGCCCTGTCCCCAGGAAGGAGAGGGGCCTCTGGAAGGGGCTGGGTGTGTGTGCAGAGACACAGTGGGGGGAGCGCGGCACCTTGGAGTGAAGCTGGGCAGGGAGGGCGAGCTTGCGTGGCTGCTTCACTGGATGCCTCATCTCATAAATACCATGTCCCTGAGATGTCCATGTAAGGCTGCCTGGCTGGCTCAGAAGGGGCTGGCCACCATGGGGCCACTGGGCTCTGGGAAGCACAGCTGCCTTACCGGGGTGGGGGCAGGCCACCCAGGGGTGGCCTCGTGGGAACACACCCCGTCTTTCAGCTGCGCTCCATACCATGGTCCTGCTCCTTGTGCCCCCAGCCTGTGCTTTCATTGCCAGCCAAGGTCCTGACCTCTCTGAGCTGCTGTCAAGCTTGGGTCACTGCTCTCACCCTCCCTGATCCCATCTCCTTGGGGCTGGGAAAGTCATGCCCCAGAGTCCCTGGGCTGCTTCCTTCCTCTCCTTCCTTTCCTTAGGAGGCCTCATGCCTCAGTTTGACTGGCTGGTCTTGTTGCCTTCCGGGAAACTGAGGCCATGGGGACACACAGGTCCTCCTCCCAGCGATCTCCCCAGGATCCAAGGCACCTCTGGGGAAGCCACAGCCCTTCTCTGGGCCACAGTGTTCTCATTGGAGAAGTGCCTGGGACAGCTCTAGACCTCATTGACTGAGCTGCCCAGAGGGACACTTGAGACTTAGGGGTGCATGTGTGTGAGTTATGTGTGTGTGAGTGTGTGGGTGTCCACAGACTTTAGAACTGCAGCCCTAGAACATTTGTCAGGTTACAGGGGGAGAAAGAGATTGAAGCGAGGACTGTTCCCTGGGACCACCAGGATCCCACAGGACTTTCCAGCGCCTGCGTCTCCATCCTCTCCCTGCAGCCTTGCGCCTTCGGGTGTTTCAGATCCTGCTCCCTGTCTTTATTTTTTTTGTTCTTTCTCTTTCCTGCCTGACTCTTCTGTGTCCCTGTTACTCCCACTTCTGCTGTGCCCCTCAGGACTCTGTATCATTCATGTTCCCTCCAGGAGCCTCCCTTGTTCCCCAGGTCTCAGCCCTTCACCCTGATCCATAGCCCAAAGTTCAAAGAGTGGCCAGGTGCGGTGGCTCATGCCTGTAGTCCCAGCACTTTAGGAGGCTGAGGTGGGAGGATCCCTTTAGCCCAGGAGTTCGAGACCAGCCTGGGCAATGTAGCAAGACCCTGTTTCTATAAAAAAAAATTTTTTTTAACCAAGCCAAACAAACAAAAAAACAAAATTCAAAGACCCCATCCTCTTGACCCCTGGATGGGGGAGCCCCTTTCTCTGACTTCACAGCTCCCATTTCCTCCAGAGCCTTCTGTGACTCTGGGACTTGGGGGGGGTGCTCATGTCCTCCAATCTCCTGTTTTAAGGACACCTCTCCCACCACAAGGCAGCTGCAGAGGCCCCAGAACAACCCCCAGATGTCTGACACTTTGTGGGAGCGTTGCCTGTTTGTGTGTGCCGAGAGTCCCCTGTCTCTGAGCCTGTAATGAACATGAGTTTTTTCCCTGAGAGGGACATTATCCCTGATCTACCCAGTGTCACTGAAAATATTCAATTCCAAGAGTTGGCCAGGAGGGAGGATTGTCTGAGGCCATGGACAGACCCGTGGCTTAGGACTTGAAAGACCTGGGTTCACATTCTGGGTGCTATCTCAGTAAGCTCCAGTCCCCTCACCTGTCAAATGGCCACAGTCATGATGAGATAAGGTGTTGACCGCCTCCCACTGCTTAGGAGGGGCTCTGTAACCTCCTGCTGCCCAGGCTCTGCCCAGGCACTGAGTACTTGGTGCCTGAGGCAGTACAGTGGGGTGTGTGTTGACCCAGCTTGGAGGGACTGGTGGTGGACAGGCACTGTGCAGGAAGAAGGCTTGTGTTTGGGCCCACTTCTCAGGATGAATACAGACCTTCCCCTCCTTCCCTGTGTGGATGTCTCTGAGGGGAAACTGAGGCCCACGTGGTCCTGGGGCCCCTGGAGAGGGGGAAGCTGGCTAGAAGGGAGGGTGGCCAGTTACTGGCCAGGGCACCTGTGTTGGTGGTGCCACCTTCTGCAGTTCCTACCAGTTGGCACTGTGGGCGTGGAACCCACAGGGGTGAGACACCGAGGCTGGAACGTGCTGAGAATGCCTGGAGCCGCTTATCTCAGCCCAGGGATGTGCTGCAGTGTTATTAGCCAGCAGCTTCTCATCTTTGGAGTAACCCCCTGGGGACTATGGTGGACACCTGTCCAGCTCTGGCTGCCCAGACAGCCCATGGGTACCTGCACCCAGCTGCTGTTGGGTGGAGCTCACGAGTGTGCCTGTGTGTGTGCATGTACGTTCACAGAAGTGTGTGCATGGATCTTTTGTGTGTCTGAAGACCCTTGTGTGCATGTGTATATGTGAGAATGTACCTGTGTGGGGGCAAGTGTCTGCCAGTGTGGATCTTTGGGTCCTTTACTCATGAGAGTGTGTGAGCACCATGTGTGAGCACCATGTGTGCAGGAAGCCCACAGGGGGCCTAGGGAACACAAGGGAAGCAAAGGCCCAAGGGGAGGCTGGGGAGGCTGGATGGTGGAAGGAGAGGCCAGCAGCACGATGTGCAGGCAGGGCAGGAAGGGCTGCTGGGGCTCTTGACGGTGGGGTCTGCACCACTCTCCTTGACTGGACTCTAAGGCAGCATGGTAAAGAGCCCTGAGGCCAGATGGCCTGAGTCCAACTCCTGCCTTGATCACTCCCTAGCCTCGTGACATTGGGACAAGTGACAACCTCTTCAAAGCTCACTTTCCTGTTTATCATGGTGGTAATCACAGTACCTGCTTAGTTACCAGGAGGAATAAACCAGATAGAGTACCCAGAGCACCCTCAGAGCTCCATAGATGATAGCTTATCATCATCATCAGCATCATCGCTATCACCATCATCATCAGGATTAGGGTCCACGCTGGCTGCGCTGCATCTCACCTTGGCAGTCCCTTACTGGCTGACATTCCCACAAAGGATGGGGGGCCGCAGCTCATTCGCTTGCAGCATAGCAACAAGATGGAGACCCAGAGAGGGCATGAGACTGGGCAGGATCACCAGGGAGCCAGAGTAGAGCCATAGGAGCCCAGCCCCTGGCTCCTGCCTCCTTCCACGTGCAGCACTGCCTCTCTCTGCTTAGAAGTTTGGGGAGGCAGCTCCTTGCCAGGCTGGAGAGACAAGGAGAGCCTGGTGGGCTTATTAGCCCAAGCCAGCTTCTGCAGATGGCCCAGGACCATTCTGTTTGAATCTTCTTACAGGACCAGTGTCTCCCCTTCTGGCCCTAAATGCTCTCCTGTGTCTTCTGGTTTTGGATTCCCCTGATCTGACCGCAAGTCTTGAATCCCACATGGAAAACAGCTGAAACCCAGGTACCCAAGGGGGACAGCTGGCCACCTGGTGTCTCACTCAGCTCCTCACACCTGCTTTTGCCATGCCAGCTCTACCTTCTGCTCCTGACATAGGCCAGACGGGAGTGGAATTCCTAGGAAGCACTGGCCCCTTTAGAGCTGGGCTCCCTCTGCCTGCCAGCACATCCCACGTCCCCTCCCTCGGCCCTCCTAGGCCACCCTGTGGCTCCCCTAGGGTAGCTGACCCAGGGCATCACCAGGATTGTGGAGGTGGGAGCGGGCTCTTTGGTGCCTGGGCTCAGTGGGGTGAGTGGGAGTGGGCAAAGGCAAGTGGAACCTGCCAGGGTCCCCCAGCCAGGGAAGGCTATGATTGGCCTGAATGCTGGCCAGAGACTTGGTTTTCACAACCACCACCAAGTACTTGGAAGAAAAAACCCAAAACCCAACAACAGAAATAACCACCAAATGTTTCTTTCTTTCTTTTTATTTTTTTAATTTGCAGTTAATGGCCGATTGGCTGTACATTATTAAACAGGCAGCTGGAGACTTGCCAGGGTAGATTGCTTGAGCCAAGGCTCACAGCCTGAACACAATGTTCCAAGAAAACAGTCACCCATGGGGTCCCTGGTGAGGAGCACCCAGAGGGCGGGGCTGTAGCTGTTGCCCCTCACTCTCCCACCTCTTCCGCCCCAGCCTCTGCTAGGATTATCTAGTGGAGGGCAGGACTGTGCTGCTCCTGGAGCCTGAGCATCCTTCATCCGGGCCCTGCAGATCCCTCACTGCCCCAGTGGCCCCAGCTGCTCTTTCCCTCCTCATGGACATTAGGAATGGACGTGAGGCTCCTGCTTCCATCCCCAGATGGCCAGGCCAGCACCTCCTCTCCTGGGGACCAGTGTGATGCAGAGGCCTGAGCACTGGGCTGGGAGCTGGAGCCCTGTCTAGGGTTGACGTCATTGAGCTCCTCCCTGTGGTAATTTTGGGACTCCATACTTGCCCTCCCTGGGCCTCGTTTCCACGTCGTTACAAGGAGAGGACTGGGTTGCTCAACTCTAAATCCTCAACATTTTGTGAGCCTTGATTGGGTGGCCTTGGGGAAGGCTTGGAGTGATTGTTTCCCTGATTTGGGGGCCCTTCTTGCCCCAACCCTCTTCATCTCCGTGAGACCAGGAACCATTCCTCAAGCAAGCCCTCCTGGGAAGGGGTCATCATCAGCCCCATTCACGTTGTTTTAGCCAGTCCCTCCAGCCGCCTTGAAGCTTACCAGGGTAAAGGTCAAGTGTCCATGCCATCCGAGTGGGAGAACAAGCTGAAAGTCTGGAGGTTGGGGACTGCCATCTTGGTGAAGCCAGTGCTGCATTTGGGTACGTGGATAAAATCACATTGTGGTGTCCAGGTCCCCACCAGGCTGGTCCTGCTGACTTCTGCACTGGGCAGGCTGCTGCTGGCTTTTGTGTGTGTGTTTGTGTGTGTGTGGCATGGGAGAGTCACAGGTTTGGGAAGTGGGCCTTAATGAACCCTCTCTGAGCCTCTTAGAGGCAATATGACATAGTGGTTAAGAGTACAAACTTGGGAATCAAGTCCTATCACCCCTGCTTATTTGCTGTCTCATTATCGTTGACTTTGGACGAGTGGCTTCACCTCTTATGTCTGAGCTCTCTCAACTGTACAAATGGGGTTAGAATAACATCTACTCCCAGGTGTGGGGAGAGGAGGGAATGAGTGAATGCAGGCACTGGTGCTGTACCAGGGCTTGGCACATTTTAAGTGCCCATCAGCTGGCCTACAGCATCTCTCCATAAATGTTAGAGACAGATCTAAATGTCTCTCCCTCCGGCCACCTGTTCTTTCCCTTCAGGTCACTCAGCGCGATTTGTGTTGTGTGTTTGTGTTTGTTCCTTCAACGGTTCCCTCTCCTAGATCAAGTGCTCCTTGAGGGCAGGGGCCCATCTGGCTGTGTTTATGTTCTGCCTGGAGGGCCTCACAGGGCCTGGGCCACTGCGGGCACTTAGAAAGTACTTGTGGAATGAAGGGGTGAGTGACAGATGGGACGGAGCCAACTGGAAAAGGATCAGAACCAGAGAAAGAACCACTGAACACCTGGCACGTGGAAGAGTACAGAAACTGAAAACCTGGGGATGTCCAGCCTGTGAAGCCACCACCATGGGAGACTTCCAGTGATTGCGTGACTGTGTCACGATGGTGCTGCGCAGTAGAGTGCTTTGGGGAGATTTGTTCCCTGAAGCAAAACCAAGGGTTCCAGGAAGCAGGTTTCCCCCAGTGGCGGGAGCCGCCTTGAGGATGGGGAGTGAGACCTGAGGGCCTGGGGTGTGCAGGCAGGGGCGGATGAGCCCCTGTCAGGTCAAGGAGAGCTGTGATATGCTGGAATGTGGTCCAGCCAGGCCCTGAGGCCCTGCAGGCTTGCTGCAGCTGCTGTAGTTAGGAGGGGAGAAGCAAACGTAGCTGATGTCTCTGAACTTCAGTTTCCTGCTCTGTAAAATGGGATTCATAAAGGTCAATACCCAATGGGGTGTTGGCAGGATTAGAATGAGTTAATCCCCACAAAGCTCTAGGAACAGTGTGTCAATTGGGAAACACTCACTAAATCTGAGCATTATTAAGCAGGGAGATACATGAGAGAGAGATGAGTCGTAATTCTGCGATGGGGGTGGTGATGGCTTCTTTGAAGGAGGAGAATGTCTGGGGAGCTAACATTTATGGAGGGATGCTGTAGGCCAGATCTTGCACTCAGTACTCAGAGCAGTGAAATAACTTGCTCGAGGTTACACGGCTTCAGATGTGGTCAGTGCACTTCCAAAGCCCGGGATCTCTTCTCCACTCCCGGTAGGATGGGGCCAGGTTTCTGTGATTCCCTTCCCCCTGGAGGGATGGCTCCCCATTTCAAAGTGCAGCAAGGTGATGATGATTTTCTATAGGGGGGGATCCGAAGTCCTCAGGAGGGAAGTTTCCAGCTCTCTCCAACCCTGAAAGTGCTACATCACTAAAAACTCTAGGGAGCGGAGGAGGGTGCAGCAATGGGGAGATTTTCCCTCGGAGCCCGGGGCAGGGAGATTGGCCGTGAGCAGAGCCCTAGAGGATGGGCCTGGGGAGAAGGAATGTGAGCCGAGGGGTAAACTAAAGCAGGGGAGGGGAAGGAAGGTGCTGCGCAGAAGAGTGCAGAGGAGGAAGAGGGCTGTGCAAGTGACAGCAGAGGAGGGAGAGGAACAGAAGAAGGAAGAGAAGAAGAGAGAGAGGAACCTGACTTGGACCTGGACCAGTGGACAGCTCTTGGCTTTGCCTGGCTAGGATCGGTCTCCATAGGGCTACTAGATGATGGCAGGAAGGGAGGCCTAGGGAGTGGGAAGCCAGCTGGCCAGCACCAGGGCCTGCCTGGGACAGCACATGTGAGCCAAGTGTTCTGCCACCAGCCAGGCCTCCTCACCTCCCCCAGCCCAGGAGCCAGCTTGGCTAAAGGTCAGCTCTCGGGGTGTGGCCAGCACGCTCCCCACTGACCAGGGCCCACAGGCCTGGCCTTGTCAGGATGTTATCCTATTCCCAGCAGCTGCCCCTGGTAGTTTCTGCCTCGTGGCCATTCAGAGATGAATGGGAAATGGCCCTAGGCTTCAAGGAGTTCACAGATGAAGGGGCAGAGAGACAGTGGAGGTGCACGTGGGCAGTGGCACTTGCCATGGTTCACTTTCCCAAGACAATTTTTTCAAGGAGCTGATGGTGCTTGCTGTGTTTTTTATTATCTGAAATAAAAATTGGGCTCGGTTTCTTTAACCTTTCCTTGTGGTTTTTATTCAACAAATATTTACTGAGTGTCCACTGCTGTCCTCCTCTGGATGCTCTTTGGCTTATAGGGTACAGAAAAGAAACTGACATTTCTGATGGTGTCTGGTGGAGTAGAGTAGAATTCTTATCTCCTTTGGTCTAGATGCTATACCTCCATTAATACAACCAAAAGTGCTTGTGCCTTTTGGGGGCAAGCATATCCTACTGTTAGCTAAATGAATTTCTGTTTTCAATAAATTTTAGACCTTTTGCTGTATGAACTATTATCGGTTCAGGTTTTTTATGACTTTGGAACCCTTGTTTTGGACATTACCCCAAGAAAAATGTTCCCTTGCTAATTCTGGCTCATTTATAAAGTCAGCTTTGCATTAAAGTTCACTTCAGCACCTTAGCTTTTCCTGGTGCTTTTTTCTTTTCTTTTTTTTTTTTTGTTCCTTGGTGTGCTTGGTAAGCCTTCCTTCTAAGTTGTAACCTAAGTTACTGATAAGTATGTTGAACAAGCCAGGGCAGAGGATGGAGCCCTTTGGCAAGTCAGGAAGTTGACATTGATCTATTCATCAACACCCCTTTGCTTGCTGGCTAGGAATCTACTCAGCTTTCTCTCTTGTCTCCAGGAATTTCATCAGCGATCCTGCCAACACCTTCCTGAGATACAGATAGTCTAGGTCTGGGGATTCCCCAATTATCCGGTCTAGAAACCTCAAAATAATGGGTTTGGGATGGTAGTTGTGATGCTATGGGAAGGAGGGCTCCCTGAAGGAATCCAGGCTGATACCAGTGGTCTTTGCAGGGATAGATCCAAGGGAAACCCTGCCCTGGAGGCAGCTAGAGCCCCAGGGTCCTTCCTGCTTTAAAATTGTGCTTCTCAGGGGAGACAGGGGTTTGTGTGCAGTACTTTCTGCCGAGGACCAATGTCTGCCTAGAAACATGTTTCTGGGCTTCTCAGGGGAGACAGGGGTTTGTGTGCAGTACTTTCTGCTGAGGACCAATGTCTGCCTAGAAACATGTTTCTGGGCATCTCCAAGAGATCTTAAGGCCATCAGTTGAGGAGATTGAAGCCAAGAGGGACTGAGACTTTCCTCTGGTCACCAAGGGCATTGGAGGCTGAGTCGGGCTGGAACCTGAGGCCTTGACTCCCAGTCTGAGGCTCTTGGTGCTGGACCCAGTTGCTCTTCTGGCTAGAAACAGGCAGGGTGAGAGGAGGGAGGGGCTGCCAGTGTGTGCCCTGGGGATAAGCTGTTGGTGGGCCATTTTCCCCTGACTCTCCTTCCTTTTCCATCCCCTGCCCTGAGACTATGGTACAAATCTGAGTAGGAAGCTGGAATGTGGAAAGCCCAGCACTTCTTCCTGAGGTGGGAGTGTGCAGCAAAGGGCCTGGTGCTGTGCACATTTCTGCACTTTGAGAGAGGATGCAAATACAAATGCATGCCAGTGAGATGTCATAGAGGACACAGTGGTGAGCAGGGGGTGCCCCTACTCCTGCCTCCTTCTGGCCTGAGTTTTAAGGATGATACATAGAAGAAGACCTGACATTAGGAAGGAAGGGCAAGGATGGGGGGCTTCAGGGCAGCAGCATGAATGTGGCTTCTGGGGTCATCTCTGGAGTCAGCCCTAGTGAGGGGGGCCCACTAGGGGGTGATCCTGAGATGGAAGCACCCTGGAAGACAGCCCGTACTCATATCTAGCTGTAGAGGGGAGGGCATGGTCAGAAGAGGGAAGGTACAGCTCAAATGCATAGACATTGCATGCCTAGAGTGGCCCCCAGGGCCTGGCTCCCTATGGGGTGTGTTGGGCCTAGCAGGATTCAGAGGCCCAGAATAGCCTCTGCCCCAGGACATTTTGGGAAGGAAGCAGAGTGGTGCCCCAGTGGCCTCTCCCCTTGAGACCTGGGCATGTGGCCCTGCCTTCTCTGTGATGGAGCGGGAAGAAGAGAGTGAGGGCCCAGGGTGCTAGAGGAGGCGGCTCCAGTAATTGCCCTAGAGACTAACACTTCCCACCCATCACAGGAAGATTTGGGGAACCGACCCCTCCCTGCTGGGAATCTTGTCAGCTTTTAGCCCAGCTCAGAGGAACTTCTCCTTAGTGCTGTAAGAACCTGAGAGTCTGGCTCCTTGAGCGTGGGAGTCGGGTGATGTGGTGCCCTCCGGAGGTAGTGCTGGGACCTGGAATTCCTAGTTGTGTTACATGGTGACATGGGCTTGAGTTGGAGGAGCTGCATTCAAATTCTATCTCTTTTCATTAGCCGCTTTGTGCTTTTGCTTAACTTCACTGCTTTGAGCCCATCTCTAAGACTGAGATGAGAATCATAGCCACTTCCACGTTTTCATGCGCCTCTGTGTGGAGTGCACATGGGAAAAGCTTGGCGTAGGGCAGGAGCTTAAATGTTGATTAAAGTGAAATGAAGGAACAAATGAAGGCATCTCTGGGTTGAACTCCCCTTCCTGTCCCGGCCACTGAGGGGCCCTGGGTGGGGCTGGGGCTGAGAGGCCAGGGAAAACTGGATTCACGAAGCTTGGACCTTGCCCCATCTTTCTCTTGACTTTCTCCTCGACTTTATTCTCTGCTTCTCTGTGTCCTTTGTCCCCTTTCTGTCGCGTCCCTTCTCTTCCAGTGGAAGTGGCTAACTCAGCACCTGGCCCCGACACACACAATTCATTGCTCCCTGCTCTCCTCAATGGCCTCTCTGTTGCTCCAGACTCTGTCCTGCCACCCCCAGCTCCATCTCTTTCCTCCTTCTGGGTCTCCGTTTCTGACACCCTCTTTGTCCCATTCTCTCTGCTCCTGGCTCTCCTGCCATCTGTTTCTGCAGCCTCTGTCTGCAGCTCACAGGCATCCACTGGGCGCCTGCTCGATGCCAGGCACTGCCGTCTCCTTTCTCGGTTCTGTGTCTCCTCACCTCTTTTCTCCCTGTCTTCTTTTCTCGCTCCTCCACCCCTTCAGCCTCCTGCCTTCCCTCCCCCAAGTTCCATCGGGCTCCAAGGCTGGTATTATTCAGTTTTATGAGAAACCCCCGGGCCTACCCCTGAAGGGACCAACCACAACTGGAACCAGATGTGCAATCCTGCATTGGGGTGGGAGGGAGGGAGGTAGGGACAAGGAAAGGAGCATGGGTTGGCTTAAGGAGGTGGGGAGGAGGCTGGGGATGGGAGGTGGAGACCCTGGGAACCTTGGTCCTCAGGGGCTTGGAAGGAAGAGTTGGGAGGAGGGAGCCAGGGGGCTGAGCAGACTTGTTCAGAAAGCAGTTCTCACTGTGTGCGTGTGTGTCAGAGACAGAGTATGTGCGGGTGTGTGTGTGTGTGTGTGAGAGAGAGAGAGAGAGATGGTGGAAGTGACAATGGGGAGAGCTGAGGATAGATGATGGGCTGTGGGACAGCTCTTAGAATTAAGGAGGAAGGCTGCTCTTTTTCTGTGAAATCCTCTAGCTTGTTGACTTCCTTTCTTAAGGTTTCAAGGGACTTGCTGGGTTTATACTTTTATACCCAGGTGCTGGAGCAGGCAGGCTGGAAAGAGGGGTGATGATGGGGTAGGGGATGGATAGTGTAACCTCCAAAGTCTCCTGAGAGTGGCTGGAGGAGGGGTCTTCCAGGTCACCCCTACTCCCCGCTCAATCTGTCAGAGACCTTTGTGGGATGTGTCTAGGATGTCCTGGGTCCTAGCAAAGCCTGTGTTTCTGCCTGCAATTATATAGCTTCAAATATAAAAGTCTTCATATGAGTATCTTTGGCACAGCCTAGTGCTATATTAAGCATTTTAAAATGCCCTTTGATTTAATCATGAACTGATTATCCATCCATCCATCTCTTCATCATTCATTTATTCATTCCACACTTATTGAGACTCTACTATGTGTCAACTTTGTGCTGGGCACTGAACAAATGAGGAAAGGGGAAGGGAAAGAATGAACAAATCCCTTATCGTTCCAAAAATGGGAGCCATAGAAGTGCACCTGACCCACTGCATGTCAGGGCGTTAGTGAGCCGCAGAAGCCCCAGGTGCTCAGAGGAGGGGACAGTGCCCACCAAGTGGTGAGTCTGGAGAAGGATCCAGGGAGGATGGCTTCTGAATTGAGCCCTGAATGCTGATAGGGAGGAGAGGGAATGGTGTATAAGAAAGGCCTGACCCTCAAAGTTGGAGGATGGAAGGAGAGAAGGTTGGAAAGGCCGGGATGTTCCACTGCAGAGCTTGGACTGGAAGTAGCAGGCAGTGGGGAGCTGGGACCCTTTGATGTCAGTTGGGATAATGTGGATGTGGGTTGGAAGGAAGAGAAGGAGAAGATGGAGCATTCTGCTGTTCTGGGTACCTGCTAGTGGGAGGGGTTCTAATTTTATAGCACAATCCCCACATCCACCTCTAGAGAGCTGAAACTGACCCAGGATCCTCTAACTTCCTTCATCTAAGCAGAGCTGACCCAAGCCCCAGAGGGGCCCTTAGTCTGCAGTGGGGGTGGTGGGTAGGGGTTAAGGAGGATAATGTTATTGGGGTCACCTTTGCCCTAGAGTTGGGGCCAGTGAGTGGGAGATTTGGTTTGAGGCTGGGCCGACGGCTAGGGAGGACTAGGCCAAGTGTCCCCATAGTCCGTCTGCTTTCACCGTCCTTGCCATTTGTGGACAGCATCCACACTCTCACAGATTGAGGCTGCTGTTGAGGCTGGTGGGTTCCAGATGCTGGAATTCGGGACTCAGAACCCAGACCCTCTTTCCAGCTAGGAGAGGATGAAATCTTGCTCTGGAGGCAGAGGATGAGTGGAGCGATGCTTCTATCTCTGCCCTCCCCATACAAGGTCCCGAGAAGCTGTCCTTCTCTCCCCCATCCCCAAGGGTTTCATTGTCTCTTCATTTCATTTGGGGGCGAGCCAGCCCTCCAAAGTACTGGCCATCTCCCTGTGGCTCTGGCCTCACATGCTCCAAAATCGTATCCCCTCTCAGGGACTCCCCTGTCATTGTACTTCTGGAGAAAACTGAAGCCTGGGGAAGGGTTTGGCTGAATTAATAAAATTAGTGTGTGTTAGGACTGGAAAAGTTCTTAAAGATCTTTGTGTCACAGGGGAAACTGAGACTCGGAGGTACAGGCCACTGGCCCAGATGCAGAAGAGAAGGAAGGGCCTTTCAACCTCTGGATGTCTGAGTGGTGTGGAGCTTGGCTCTGGAGCCAGCCAGGTTCAGGTGTGAGGTCCTCTGCACAGTCCTGCTTGGACTTCCACAAGTCACCTCTGTGCTCCAAGGTCACGATCTTCAGCTATAATAACCGGGTGATTAGAAGACTAAGTGAGAGTTAATAGTCTTTAGTGCCCAGCATCTGATAGGTGTGTAGCAAATAACTTTTCCCCTTCCTTTCTAAATAATCCTGTCTGCTTCTTCAATTTTATCATTCATATGGTGCTCTAAACTTCTCACCTCACTTCCCCCATTATTTTTATCATGGAAAACTTCATGCAAGTACGAAAGTTGAAATGATTATATGGTAAACTCCTACAATGAATACTTTGATGTATTTGCTTTATCACATTTCCACCAATCCATCTTATTTTTGATCCATTTCAAAGAGAGTTGAAGTATGTATTTCATTAACTGGAGCTCAGCTTAAATGACTTTTGAATGTACAGTCACAAATGTCCTAACTCAGCCCAGAGAAAACAGCAGAGATTACTATCTCACATTTGACAGCTGAGAAAAAAGCAGGTTCAGAAGTGAGATTCCTGGCCTCCAGTCACAAAATGAGTTGGAAACAGCATACAGCAGAGTGCTGTAGAAAAGCTGAGAGTTGCTATATTATTATTATTATCATCATCACCATCTCAGCAAACATTCTTCTCCACCCAGAAGCCCTTTGGCCATTTCTCTGCACCTGTGTCTTTTCTATGGAGTCTTGACCCCTCCCTGCCCACTTCCCCACCCCTGTCCCCCAAGCCTTCTGGCCCTGCCCGTCCTGTCCCCAGGGAGGCTGCTGGGCCAGTGGCTGAAGGAGGGGCAGCCACATTCCCTGGTGATCTCCTGCCCCAGGTGTCTGTGCCCTGACACGGCCTGGCCAGAGCCTGCTAGAGTGCAGCCAGCAGAGCACTGCAGGGGTTAAAGGAGGCCATGGCTAGCGGAGGGGGCCCACTGCTGGCTGACTCCGGGAAGGAGGCGGTGCACTGTTGGCCCGCCCCCTGGGCTGGCCTGGGAGGGAACCCGACTAGCAGAGCCCTCTGCTCAGTTGCTCCCAGCAGTGGCCCTGGGACCAGCTCTGCTCCTTGCACCCCGCTCCCTGCCTGGACACAGGCTCACTCGCTGCCTTCTTCTGGGAAACCAGCTTCTTGCCAGCCACAGCCGCTGCCTCCGCCACTGGCCACCGCCCCTGTCCTGGGAGTCCCTTGGCCCAGACACCCACCTGACTTAGTGGCTCCTCTGCAGGAAAGGTGAGTGAATGAGTATGCGTGTGTGATGGTGTACATGTGTGTGAGTGTGCGTGTATATTTGTGTGTAGAGGGAAATGGAACCGGCCAGGGCTGCTGGGCTGTTGATACTGATGCAGTCAAGACCACAGATCAGATTAGGAGAAGGTGAGGTCAGCCTGCCTGGTCCCATGTCTCTGGGTCAGGCAAGCTGTTCAGAGGCCAACCTTGTCAGTCCCCTGTCTTCAGATGTTTCTGTGGTTCTGGCAGGGATGTCTGGGGTGCGGCTTGTCCCTGCTCTGAGAGAGCAACCAGTCACAAGGAGTTTTGTTTGCTGGGGAAGTTGATGGTGTCAGTGGCTGCTTGGGACTGAGGCCAGCTGGAGGAGTAGGGAGGGACACAGGGACCAAGGGAGGGGGAAGCTTGGGGGTCTCTTCTGCTACTCGCCTGCCCATTGCAGGGGCATGAGTATTTTTTCTTCTTCATCTCTTTCCCTGCCACCCACTTGAGCTGCTGTGAGGGCACCTTTCTTCTCCTAGGGGCTCACTTAGCTCCCTGAGGTCTGACCTTGGCTGCAGGGAGGGGCTGGCAGGCCTGGCAAGGTTAGAGTTCAAAGAACTTTTCCCATCTCCACTCCTCAGTGTGGGCTCTGCTCCCTTGCCCATGGGCACAGACTGGCAGGAGTGCCCCCTCTGCCTTCTCCAACCACTAGCCCTTACTCCTTCCTCACCCCTCTGGGCAGAAATGGCTAATCCAGGTGGTTAATGAACAGACAGGGGCAGCTGCCTTCCCCCTGCTCCTCCCTCTGCCCCCACCCCTCCTCTCCTCTGACTCTGATGCCCTGCCTGCCACCCGTTCCCAGGCTGCAGAATCCATACGGAGCTGACCTCAGTGTCTGTCCCCCAACCCCCAATCCAGGGCTTGGGCCAGGACTGCCTGCCCAGATGTTTTAGGCTGGCCACTGTTCTAGAAGAGGAAACTGGGTGGGGGTGATGGGGGGGACCCGGAGAAGCCTGCTGGGCTCCCTGCTGGGGAAGGGATGGGGTTAGGGGACAGGATGGGTGGTGGGTGGGGAGGAGCTGGAGGAGGAGGACAGGCAGGCAGGCATTTGTGGGGGTGAGAATAGAAGGGGGACCTGGAAACTAGGGTGCCAGGGTCTTTGGAGATAGGGGCTTCTCTTCTGGAAGTCCCAGCTGCCTTTTCAGTGTGGCAGCAGTGGGGAAGGTGTTGAGGGAGCACCCTCAATTCCCCTCCTGAAGCTGCCTGGGGTGGGTGGAGACCATGGTGGCTCAGATGTGACCTCAAGTTGCACCTGCCCCTGCCAGCTGGTGGCCACTCCTGTATGCCTGACTCCATCTCTCCCTGGACCTCAGTACTTGCTACAGCTGGAGCACCCCCTGCCTGACACCTCTGGCCCAGGGTTGTGGGAGGGAGTGAGGGAGGATGTGGATTGAGATGGAGAGGTGGGGGGGAGAGCCCCGAATGGGATCAGCGCTGGAGACCCAACTTGGAGTTGGCTTGGACTCTGCTGCCCATGGAGGGCAGGGAGTTGGAGAGGAGTGGGCTGGACCAGGCTGGGGAGGGTCTCGGCCAGTCTGGCTGACCACCAGAGCTGGGAGCCAGCACTGTAACCAGGAGCTGAGGGTTCTTGGCGGTGGAGGAGGCAACCTGGGACCCTCTGCTTCCAGGCGCCTGGCCTTGAGCCCTTCTGGCTCTGCTTCCCCATCCCTCATCCCATGCTTCTTCACACTTCACTTCCCACAAAGCCCCAGTGAAGAATTTCCCAGGGAGGTGGCGGTGTCCAGGAAGTATAAGCACGGAGAACCTGGTGGCCAGGTGGAGCAGGGCTGGGGTGGGATGCTTATGGGTTCAGAGAAGATGTTATTGTTTTGTGGACCAACTTCTGGCCACTGATGGGCTGCGGCTGAAGCCTTGGAGTTTGGGGACCCTCAGGCTCCTGTTTCTACCCAGACAGGAGCAGGAGTCAAGGGGGGCCAGAAAGGACTTTTGTTTGGTCTAAGGAAGAGGAGCCTCAGAGGTGGAATCTCGGCTCAAGTGAAGGAAGAGCTTCCTAAGGACCCTGGTAGGTCAGCAAGAGGATGGGCTGTCTTGTAAGGTGGAGAGCATCTTGTACTGGGGGGAGTTTAGACAGAGGCTGAACAAGGGCTTGGAAGGATTCCTGGGCTGGGATGTGGTTAGAGGCGATGACCTGGATGGTCTCTTGGGATGCTGAGGGCCTGGGATACTTCGAGTCAGGGAATTCTCTGACACCAGAATGGGGGATCAGGAAGCTGTGTCCTCTGGCCTAGGGCGTGGGCACAGACCACTCTCAGGGGCCCCCTCCTTCCTGCCAATGTGTAAGGAACCAAGAGCCTGACACTCTGCCCTGGCACTGTGCCCCTCCCTCACACCCGTGGCTCAACTGCCTACCAGGTCCGCCCCCAGCTGCTTCCTGCAAAGGTTCTGAGGTTCTTCCTATTCCTCCTGGCCCACTCTGCCCCTTGCCTGTGGTGGGCTGTGTGACAGTGTGGAGTTGAGGGCACAGCAAGCACCACAGGCTTCACCCCCAACCCCTGCAGTTAGAGCCCATGTTCCCTGTTGAGGGGCTCTGGGGCCAGTGTGCAAGGACCGGGGGTGGGTGCTGGGATGTTGGGCATCTTGAACCCCTGCCCAGTTTGACCTCCCCAAAACAGGCCTCCCTAACCAGCCTGGAGATGGTAGACCGAGGGCAGTGCCAAGATCTGAGATGCAGAAAAATTCAGGCATGGGTCTCATATGTGCCTCAGTTTCCACATTTGTAAACAATGCAGGGTTGTCCGGGCAGCGTCAAGTGGCTTGCATAACTGGCATGGGGTGAGGGATGCAAGGCAAGGCAGTTCCTCTCAAGGGCCTCTCAGGAGGGTGAGTAGGGGAGGAGCAGTCACCTCTCACAGGCCTTTCCAAACCTGCTTTTCCTGAGGTGGGCAGTGAGAGGAGAACCAGAGGGGGCTGGGGCCAAAGCATTCCCCAAACCAAACAGGTTTGGGCTTCCCATGATGGAAGTGCCCGTGAGTGCTTCCGGGTGGGCTTGAAACCCACCCTGGACTCCATCCTTCCTACACCAGCCAGCCTCCTCCACAGCCCCTCTGTGAATGCCTGTGCCCCCTTTTCTCCTGACCAGAGAGGGTGACACAGTAGGAGATTGAGATCACCCAACTCAACCACCACCTCCGACCAGGGGAGCCCCCTCCCAGTCTTGGTTTCATCTGAGAGGGAGGTCCTTTCCAACGTCTAACTCCAATCCTCTTCTCCAGTCAGGGACTACATGAAGTTGCTAAATGACGACACTCTTTCCTGGGGTTTGAAAGAGACTCAGTGATGGTGGGAGGGGCATGCAGGGGAGGATTGGGAGACCTGAGTGTGCCGTGAGCCTGGGGCACCAGGGCGGGAGCGAGGGTGACAGGCAAAGGCTCTCGGCTACCAGTGCTTCTGGTTTCTTGGCTTAGTTCTGGAGCCAAAAGCCTTTTTGACCCCAGGAAACTGGGGCCCAGTTGAGAGATATGTTCGGAGGTCAGGGGCAGAGGAGATAGGCAGGAAAGCCCTCCCAGTTACCAGCCTCCAAATAAAGCAAATCAGAAGTGGGTGGAGGGAGAGGGTGGTTTTTGGAGACTGGGGTTTGGGAGGACTGGCCTAGACTTTGTCCCCATTACTATCCACCAATGTCCCCTGACTCAATAGCTCCCTGGCCAGATGGCTCTTAGCTTTCTAGGGCTATTAGGCATGCAGAGGTGTGGGCATAAGTGAGCTGGGACAAGGAGGTGGGGGTGGCAGGGTGGCCAGCCTGGCAGGCTGTGCCCACATCCCCTGGTGACACTTCCATTATGCAAGGTCACACCGGCCCTTCTGTCTTTCCTTCCCTCCAATGGTCTGGAGCGCTTTCTCATCTGGGAGGTTGCTGGATGCTAGAGAGCTCCAGGGCAGCCTCTACCCAGGTTGGTGGCCTTGGTCATCTTCCTACTTGCCCCACCTCGCCTTCCCTCGAAGGGAGAGGCTTGTCTCTGTGGAGCTGGAGCTGGTGTGGGAGGGGTGGTGGGTGGGCCTGAGCCAGTCCTTGGCGCTACCTCCTCCAGGGCTAGTCTGGGCTCTGCAGTCCCTGCCTTTTTAGGCCTGGAAGCCTGTAACTCAGCCCTGGGTGTGGGGGACAGGAGGGACTGGACCAGCAGCGTAGGGGCCTGGGGAGCTGATGGGGGTGAGGGGTCACAGGAATGGCTGGGGGGAATTCTGGCCCTTTGGCCACTATGGGGCCCCAGACCTGGGTCCATTTCCCCCAGGGACCTTCCTAGACCTTCATCTTCTCCTGCAGAGAAGACAGGACCCCACAGGGTTCTGTGATCCTTGCAAGTTTCCCATTTGCTCACCTGTCTTCTGGATGGATTACAAGCTCCTTGAGGGCAGGCCTGCACCTCTGGCCTCTCTGGTGATTCTTGCTGTGCTTGGCAGAGTGCTGCTCAACACGGATGACTGACTAATGGAGGGCAGAAGGGTGAGGGTTTTGATGGGGCCTGGTGAGGATTTGTTAGACTTGGACTGAGAGGTCTGTCTTGAGGCAGAGAATGTGAGTCTGGTGCCAGACTGCTGAGGATCAACTCATGGTGACCCGGTTTACCAGCTGTGTGGTCTCAGCAAGTGACTGAACCTCTGTGAGCCTCAGTTTCCTCACTATCAAATGGGATAATATCTGCTTCAAGGTATGGTTGTGAGGATCAAACGAGTTAATTTATTTAAAGCACTTTGGGCAGTGTCTGGCACATAGCAGGTGCTCAATGAAGGTTAGTTATTATTATTATTATTATTGGTGGTGGTGGTGATGGAGTTCTCTCTCTCTTGTCTTGTTGTTCTATCTCTAAGATGAAGGGAATTATGGGACCAAAGAGTGGAGAAGATGCTGGTGTCATTTTCCCTTAAGAGGTCCTAGCATCAGATCCCAGGGAAGAATCTTCTCTTCCCCCACTCTGTCTCTCTCTGCAATTAGAGGGCAGGCAGGGAGCTGAGGGGCCCTCCGGAGGTCTTGTCTGTTCAGGGAGCCCATGCAGATCTGTGTTTACAGAGGACTCTGAGAAAGTTGCCATCACTGTAAACAAGATGCATTATTATAAACCAGCCTGAGCTCCCCTTCTTGGATCCCATCCCATGCCTTGATGAGAGTCACAGAATCGGACACTCCCAGGCTGAGCAAGGGCCTCGCCTGGCCTCCAGGAAGCCTGCCCTGGACCATGGGCTACACCCATAGAGGTGGCATCTGCATTTTAAAGTAGGATCCCCAAATAACTGCTTCAAATCATTGTGTCTTATGCCCTCTAGGTCCCCCCAAAATCTAACTGGCATTCCTCTTGTTGCAGCTTTAATTCAGTTCCTTGTTGGTAGCGGGTAGAGGAGAACCATGTCCACTCTTCCTGCATGCCATATAAGCTGAGAGCTTTGAACCCGTGCAAGGGTAGGGCTCCTGGCCACAATCCCTCTCCATCCCAGGCCTCTGCCCTCTCTGGGGTCTCCTGCTTTCCGGTGCCCCTGACATTCCTCATTAGCAGGGGTCAGCCCTCAAGGCCTGCCAAGCTGTATTCTCCACCCAACCTGGTTCCCACCCAGGGAGGCTGGGGTTGTTCTGGGTCGGGGGTGAACTCCATTTCCGGACCCCTGGCCCGCCCAGTTGCAGCTGCAAAAGGCATTAAGCTTTTTTTTGGAGAAAGAATGGGCTTGGGTTGATGATGATGACAGCTGGGGAGCGTTCCTGAGCTCAGCCTGACCCTATCTTGCTTCTCTTCCTTGGCCCCCTGCTCACCTCTGCCCAATTTGTAGGCCATTGCTCATGTAGAGGTGGGCCTCACCTTTGCCCCTTGATCTTGACCAGACCTGGACTATCAGCTGGTCTCCAGCCACCCTGTATGGGAGCAGTTTTTGTGTTCAGCCCTGGGCTTGGTGCTGGGTTAGGGGGTAGAGGTGGGGAAGAGGGCTTCAGGGGAAGCGGAAGAGAGGGGCTCCACCCTGGGTCCATCTGGGTGGGAGAGCAGTGCTCCTCAAGCGAGCAGATCTGAGTCTAGGCCTGGCTCTGTCCCTAGCCTCTGGAGGAGTCCCACCTGAGTCCCTTCTCTCGCTGGGCCTCAGTGCCCTCAACTGTAAATGAAGGGCTGAAAGGTGCAGGGGTGGGGGGTCTGTGAGTCCATCTTCCCGGGGCCTCCGCTGGGCGTCCCCCAGTCCCAATGCTGTGGAACTTCACCTTGGATTGACCTTGCTTCCCTCCCCGCCCCGCCCCCACCTCTGGCAGTCGCTGGCAGGAAGTCCTGCTGATTAGGGCCCTAATCACCGGCTGAGACTCCCAGAAATGGCAGAGCTGGTTGAGCGAGAGGGGCCGCCAAGCCAGGAAGGGGGGTGGCATGGGGAGAAGCCTCCACCCAGGGACATGAGCTGGGGTTCGGTCTATGATTTGGGGGTGGCAGAGATGGGCCAGCCCCAGGGGTCGGTTCCTTGGGTCCGGGGCGGTTCCTGTGGACCCACTGTGGACGCTGTGCGGCAGCAGCTGAGTCCAGCTGGGCACATGGGGCCGCTGGATTGTTCACTTTAAAAGCCTTTGAGGGCATCCACCCTATGCCAGTCAAGGTGCTGGGTATGAGGCTGGAAAGACGGGGAGACACGATCTAGTGGGGGGACTAGGGGAGTAGACAGAGTGTTGCTGCAAAACGTAGCGAGAACGTCAAGCAGGAGGCAGCTCACGTGAGCTGGAAGAGCAGAGGAAGCTTTGGAGAAGAGGTACAATTTGAGATGGATTTTGAAGTTTGGGAAGGAGTTTTGCAGGGAGGAAAAGGGGCAAAGACTTCTTCAGGCACAGGGGAAGGCATGTGCAGAGGCCCAGTGGCACGCAGGTAAGGAGAAATAATAAGCGTGGGTCTCCCTCCCAGCTCTGCTACATGGGTCTGAGCCTTAGTGTCTGCATCTGTAAAATGGGGTTCATATTTCCAACCTTGCAGTGCTAGCGTGGATATGAAATGAGATGCTATTTGTAAAGTTCTCAGCCCAGTGCCTGGCATGGAGCAAACCCACAGTATATGGAGGCTTAAAATGGCATGTGTGGGAAAGGATGGCTTTGGGGAGAGCCTGAAAGTGTTGCCTGGGGCTCAAGACGGGGGGATATTCTGAGCCAGGTTAAAGAGGGGAGCGGCAGGGGGTTTTAATACAGGGAAGACATGATGAGACTGTAATTTAGGAAGGGCATTTGGGCCACTGTGATGGCTGTACTGGGCAGGGGAGTCCTAGGGACAGGCCTCAAGCCAGGGCCTGGGTTCCTGGAATCCTATGTTCAAATTCCTCAGCCCTGGGGCTGGAAAATCCTCTCCCAAGTCACTTCATCTCCCTGATCCCTCTGGGCTTCCTTCCAGCGTACCGTCCTCCCCTCCTGGATTGGGAGGCCAAGGAGGCCCTGAAATCTCCTTCCTGGGAGATCTTTCAGGCCAGGAGAGAGCCATCCTTGGCAAGTCTTCACACGCAGCCCTGGGATGGATGAACTGCAGCAGGCAGGAGTGAGGGTAGACTGTAGGCAGCTTATATTTTTTAAGGCACCAACAGGATCCTTTTAGGGGCCTCCTTTACCATCTGACCTGGAACACAGTAGCCCCTCACTGTTTGTTGAATGAATGAATGAATGAATGAATGAACAGCAGTGTTCCCTGGTCAGGGTGGAGGAGCCTGTTCGCTCGGAGGCAGCCATGCCCAGCCTGGCTCTACGTGGCCTGGTGAATGCAGAGAGCAACTGCCTGTCCAGAGCTAGATGGAATGTTGAATGTCTCAAAGGCCAGGTGCCTGGCATGTCGCAGGTGGTCAGGGACTGTGTGTTGATGAAGAAGAGGGAATTTCAGCAGCATTTATTTCCTAGAGCAATGACCTCTCATGAGGCAGCGTGATGTGGGGGTCAACTTCACAGACTCTGCAGCCACACTGTGTGCGTGTGAATCCTGACCCCATCCACATGGTCTGCATGTGAATCCTGACCCCACCTCTTGCAGGCTATATGACTATGAACAACTTACCTGACCTGCCAGTGCTTCCTTTTGCTCACCTGTAAAATGCAGGAAACGAATAGAGCGGGTCTGGCACGCAGGCTGTTCTGCATAAACCTTGGTGATTGTTATTGCTGTTTTTGTTATTGTTATTACTATTATTGGTACAGTGGGAGAGAGTGGGGCTGGCAGCAGGGGTTTCTTGGCTGGGATGAGTGCAACTGCCCAGAGTGGGAGGGGAGAGCACAAGAGATACATGAGGCTCCTTTGGAGGCTTAGAAGGAATTCAGTGGCTCACGAACTGCCTCCACCACCACATATGTGGCTGCCTCTGCTGTGGCGGGCTGAGCTGGGCCAAGCGTGGGAGTGGAGGCAGTGGTCAGGCCTGGATTCCAGGCTGGAGCCCTGGGAGAGCAGAGGCAAGCCAGGGTGAGGGGTGGGGGATGGGGGAGGAGAGGTGATTGGAGAGGAGGCCATGACTCTCCCAAGTTCCCAGCTGGGACCCTAAGAATTCCTCCCATCGTCTCCTGCCAGAGGGCCTGGCCCTTGAGCTCCAGAGCCTCCGGAGGGCCTGCAGTCCATCTCCCTGCCTCCTGGACAGACTGTTCTGAGTAGGTGGCCTGGAGTCCAGTGCCCCTTCACTGTTGGAAAGTGATTCCTCCCCAGTAACCACTGTCTGGCTGCAACTCCTTCCTCCACCTCCTCACCTTGCCTTCAGATCTCCCGTCTTCAGCACTGCTTTGCAACAGGAGGGTGAGAGAGTCAACTTCAGGGGCCTGCTCTGACTTGGAGCAGAGAGAGAAGTCCGTGTAGTGCCGCGGAACGACCCGTGGCAGGGGTGTCAGGTGGCCTGCTAGTCCCTCTTGGCACTATGTGACTTTAGGCAAATTGCTTCCACTTTTTGGGCTTTGGTTTCCTCAATTGCGAAATGAGAAGTTCGAGTTAGGGGTGTTCTCTCTTTTCAGCAGTGCTGAAATTCTGCAAGTCCACGGATCTTTCTGAACAGAGAGGCTCCTAGTCTTGAGGCCTTTGGCAGAGCTGTCCAGCGTGGAGGTGGGATCCTGTTGGCTCTTCAGGCATCTGCTGGGATGCCATCTGAAATGCTGGGGAGGTCCTTCCAGCACTGGAACTGGAACGTTCTTTGCCCAGTGACCACTCCTCCAGGCAGCTTGGTTTCTTGGAACAGAGCAGAGGGCAACAGCTGTTGGGGTTGGGCTGGCCAGAATCTCCCGTCTCTGTCCCAGTGACTCAGGTGGGGATACACTTGGCAGGATTGAAGCCAATGAAGCAAGAGAGGGGACTGGGGAAGATCTGCTGCCTGCCTTGGCCACCCAAAGGGAACAGAGTGGGAGGAAGTGATGTGCTGGGGACGGGGGTGCAGAGGCAAAGTGAGTAACAGTTGTGAGTAATGGCTCAGTGTCTCCACTGGGTAGGTGGCTCCTAGACTGCACAGAGCTGTCTGGGGCTCCGGAAATTCTCCCCGGAGGCCCAGCCACTGAATCACAGCAGCCTGAGCTCCTCCCTCCCTGTCCTCCTTAGGAGCTGGGGGTCCCGGCCAGCAGGGTGCCACACCTCATCCCCTCTGCCTCTCTGTGCTTCTCCGGATCAGCCCCTCCCATCACCTATGCCTTCACACCCCCTCGGCTCCATCGCTGCTCTGTCTTGTCTTCTAAGCACCCAGGCTACTTGGCTTGCCTCAAGGAGTATAGAATTTGCAGTCTGGCTGTCCCGGGTTTGAGTCCCAGCTCGACCACTCATCGCTGTGTGACCTTGGCCAACACATTTCTCCGCTGTAAGGTTCAGTAGCCTCATATGTGAAAAGAGGCTACTGCTTGTTGAATCTCTTGTTGGAAGGATTAAATGGGATAACCTTTATGAAGTACACGTTCTTTGTATGTGTTCGAATAATATGGTTGTCCTGAGCCCTACACTCTGTTTTGCCCTTCCTCACCACCTCTGTCCCTAAAATTCCAGCTCCCTGTGCTTCCACCCAATAATGTTCAGGCTGCGTATCCTCCTATCTACTCCACCCTGTTGTTTGTGCACCTGCTCTTCCATTTCTGACACCTCCCACCCAGCTTATGCCCGTGTGCCTTATCCCTTCACCTGCTCTTCCAGAAGGATGGGCGGGGCTCAGATGGGACAGGCAAGTGTGAGGGGAATTTGCTCCTTGCCCAGGCTGTAGTGGGCACTTTGAAAGGAGCTGGGAGGTCTGGGTGTGCTTCAGGGGCCCTGGGCTGCTCTTGTACCCCCCATCTCTGCTGGCTCATGCTCCCCCTGCCCCAGTCTGTACACATGGGCTCCTTTCTCCTTCTGGCTTCCTGGAATCGGCTGTGCTTGGGGCCATGCAGAGTGCCCCTGTGAGTGGATGTGTTGGCGGGGGTGCTGATGTGTTTCTGTTTGCGTGGCTCTGCTTGGGGTGGGGCCCAAGCACCACGGGGTGACTTTGCATCTGGGTCTGGCAGTGGTCAGGCGTGTGTGCTGTGTGTGCCTTGGGCTGTTTTGAGCTGTGCGTATGCAAGGCTGCAGTGTCTGGGTCGCTGGGTCTTTAGCTGATGCCAGCTTTGTCTTCTGTCCATTTGAAATCTCTCAGTGTTTTCCGAGTCAGAGAGCCAGGTCTTCTTCCGCCCCTCCATTTGCCCTCCTCCTTCCCCTCCAGACATGGTTTCAGATACATGCATCTCTGAGGTCTGCCTGGGAGCAAGGAAGCATTACGAAGGGTGGATATGCGTCAAATGGAGCCAAACAATGCTGGTGACAGCCAGGCCTACTCTGGCCTTCAGTGCTGGCTGCGCGTCAAGCCTCTGCTGCCTGATAATTGGAAGTGAGAGGGGGACTTTCTGCCACTTGGCCCCAGATGGATTTCAAGGAGCAACAGAGAGCTGAGCTGCCCTGCCCTCAGGACTTTCTGCTTCCAGGGGCTCCTGGTGCAGCCTCGTCCATCAGAGCAGATGGGGTTCCAGAACACCAGCCCCCGATACATGCTAATTGTGCACAACAATTGCACTGCCTCCTGTCACTGCCATCTAGGAGCCAGGAGTTTTCCACATGAGTGAATTTTCAGATAACTGAAGCTTATGCATGGAAGAATTCAGAGCTCAGGAAAAACGGTGGATTTTTTTGATGGAAAGTTCTCGCATTGTACAGTGTCCCACGCTTTCTTTGACTTTGACAATAGATGGGATCTTAAAAAGCAGCTCCTTCCTCTCCCTCTATTGTTTCTCAGTTTCTTCTTCTGTAAAATGGGGATAGGAATAGGACCTGCTTCACAGGGGTGAGGTGAGGATTAAGTGCTTTGAGACGCATAAGATGCTTAGAACTGAGCCCAGTGCATAGAATTTACTAGTCTGTAAATGAGGATGCTGAGGTGCAGAGAATGCCATTAATCACCTCTAGGCTAACATAGAGGGAACTAACATCTCCTAAGCATATACTATATTCCACACAATTTTACTGATGGCACCTAAGTCAACTTTATTGAGTACTTCCAGCCACTCTGCAAAGATGATCTCACCCCCATTTTACAGAGGGGCAAACTGAGACTCACGGAAGTTAAATCAGGTCTCAATAGCTCGTTTGTAGCAAAACTGGCATTTGAGCCCATGCCTGACTCCCAGTCCAGGTTTTTTTCTATCCCTACTCCTACCCTGTAGTTGGAAACTCATGGCCTCTTAGTGTGTTCAGGAATCTGGAAATGAGGACCTGCAAACAGGAGTTACAATCTCATAGAGCTGAATCTGCTCCCAGGTACCAGGTTTGGGTTTAGTGCAAAGCTGTCTGGAGTCAGGCGATGAGAAAAAATGACCTCTGGGGACGTCCAGGGAACATAAGGCCATAGATCAGCTTTGAGGATGTGGGATTTTTTTCCTAAATAATATGTGGTTGGGTTGCTTTCCACTCTGTTCCGCCTTTTGGCCAGCCTTAAATTCTTAAAAGGAGACATAGGTAGACATCAGAAAGGATTTCCTGATTGTCCACCACATAGGACAGTGATACAGCAGCATAGGGAACCCGAAGAGTCAAAAATTTAAGGCACTTCTTCAAATCTGAGATGTCTTTTATTAAAAAACATTTTAACGTTTCCGAAAATGGAATGCACCTTAGGATTGATGTGTACAATTCAAGTAGCCTTTCCCCCTCCTCAAAAACTGTTATTCAGTTGATGATGCTACATACAATCAACAGCATCCTTGAAATTAGGAAACAGGGAGGTGAACACCTGCGGTTTGCAAGTAACTCTACAGGTGTTGAAAGCAGAGAGGTCTCTATGCCCTTTTCCTGGCTGGCAAACAGACGATGGCCTAGCTTCAGAAGACAGGGGCTGATGTCTGTGTGGGTCTCTGATGTCTGCGTGGATTTGAGTGTGGCCCTAGCCCCAGAATTCTCTATTTTGGGCCTGGCTTAGTCCCTCGCAGCCTACCGTCACACGTCCCCGAGGTGGTTGGCATGGTCCTCAGCACTGCCTGAGACCTTTGGCTCTTTGGGTTTTCCCACTGCTCTTAGATTTTTTTTCCCATGCACCCTTCCTGCCTTACTGTTCTAGCACAGCTAAGGTCAAAGACTTTTGTCCCTTCAAGTTTCCATCTAGAAACAGAAACCCTTGGTGGAAAGTGAGGGGGTGGGGTGGGCAGCCTCCCTCTGGGTGGAAAAAACAGATGGACTTGAATCCCAGTGAAATCCTAGCCCTCTCCATACCTCCATTATAGCATTACTGGGCCTGTTTTATAATTCTCTGTTTACATGCCTGTCTCCCCCACCGGGCCACAAGTTTCCCTCCTGGGCGGGGCCATCCTCATTCATCTGTCTCCAGAGCTGGGAACCTGGCATGGAGGGGCACTCAGTGGGCATTGTTGAGTGAACACGTGGTCTCGCTCCCCATGCCTGTCACCTCGTCTCACACGAGTTCCACTAGAACCATGACCACAGACCACAGCCCTTTCCTTGAGCAGCTCTTCTAGGAACTTCCTAGAAGCTCTGTTCTCTGTGCTGCCGGCCCTGTCCCCCAGCCTCCCTGCTTCAGAATAGGCCAGGGAGAAGAGGTGGGGTTTTCCTGCTCTTTGGGTTGCTGGAGAAGGCAACTCTGAAGCCTGCATTCCATATTGCCTGTTCACACCTCCTCTTCTAGCATGGTGGCTGGCTTCCCCCTAGTCCTCTGGCCACATGCCTCAGCAGCTCTGACTGCCCCACTTCCCTGCCACTCCATCTTCTTATGTTCCTGGGAGCCCCTCTTTAACCTCTCTCCTCTGCTGCCTGCCCAGCTCAGAGCCTCTTCCAGTCTGGACTCTCAGGCTCCAGCCCTACACCTCACCCATGCCTTCTCACTGGCTCTGGGGGCATGAGCCCACTCCAGGGCCCTGGACATTGGCCTCAGCCTGGCCCTCCAGGTCATGTGCACTGTGGCATGAGTCGCCTCTCTGACCGCCTTTCTCCATTTGGCTCTGTGTGCCCTGGGCACAGTCAACTGCTCTCTGTGTTCTCTGACCCCTGGCATCTCTCCTCCCTACCCACCTCAAAGGCCATGTTCTCCATGAAACTTTCTGTGACACCCGACTGGGCAAGGTGGTGTGGTCCTGGGCAGAGCTGAGGCTTTGGACACAGCCATGGCAGAACTTGGTTCGATTTCCATTATTTACTGGTTGTGTGACCTTAGGCTGAGGATGCAACCTCTTAGTGCCTCATTTCCTCATCTGTAAAATGGGCTGATAGCCCCTAGCTCAGAGTGCGCCGTATTGAATGAAAGAGGACCTGAACGTAGTTTTCTCTGGCCAGAGCAAGGGCTTTGAGGTGGAGAGGTGAGAAATGGGAGTGGAAGGGGAGGCATAGCCAGGTCCCGAAGGGCCTGACGGCCATATTAGGACATTTGGACTTTCTCCCGTGAGCTGGGAGCTATGCAAGAACTTTAGGCAGAGAAGTGACACTGCTGGATGTGCATTTTAGAAATAGCTCCCTGGCTGCCAAGTGGAGAATGGGGTGGAGGGGACAAGGCTGAGGGCAGGGAGACTAGTGTTGTAGGCTGTTGCAATCATCTCTATGATTAATAGGACCTGAGAAGTGGTGTATGTGGCTCAGAGAGGAATTTAGGAGGAGGAATTGCCTAGGCTTGGTGTAAGGGAGGGGAAAGAATGAAGGAAGACACTTCTGGCTTGAACAACTTTGGTGGCCGGGGCGGGTTGGGGGTGGAGGGCTGAGGGAGTGGTGGTGGGTGGAGCTGGGGGTGGTGGCGGGGGTTGTCAGTGTCATGCAGGAAGGCCAAGAGGTGGCCGAGTGTGGACAGGATCATGACTCCAGGATGCTGACGGGTCATGCCCTGGGCCCCTCTGTGCCCTCTGACCCCTCCTGGTGCTTCCCTGTGGCCCTGCCTGTCCCGGCCTTTTGTCCTGGCTATTGCGGGGACCCTCTCACCCTGCCCTGGTAGGCTTGCTGTTTTGTGCTCCCTGGGCCTGGCACACAGTAGGTACTCAGTGAAGCTCTGCTGAACCCCACGTCTCTGACACCCCTGCTCATCAGCACATGCTTCTAAGAAGTCCGGCCTAGTGTGCAGCCTCACCTCTCCCAGCTTCCCTGATTCGGGGTGTGGGTGAGTGTGGCCCCTGAGCCAGGGCCCTTGAGATCCCTGCTTGGGTTGTCTGGAGGCAAATCTTCAGAGAAGACTCCCTGCCTTCACCTGGGGTGGGCCCATCTGGGTGCCATGGTGTCATGCCTTCTTCCAGGCTGGCTTGGGAGGGGCTGACTTCAGTGGTTGGGAGGCCCATGGGTCCCACAGCTTGGCCTGCTGGTCCCCCCGAGTTCCCCTTGTTGTTGTCAGCTTCTGACTGAAGCTGCCCAGAACTCCACATTCCACAGGCTCCTGAAGGGCCAGGCACACCTGCTCTTCCCTGCCTTGCTCAGGTCTGGTTATTGAGCGGCCCTTATGTGGACCTGGCAGCTGCTCTGTGTGTGGGTGTGTTTAAAGGTGGGGAGGTTCTTGTCTGAAGAGGAACTCCCCTGTCTGGAGCGCCCATCTCGAGTGCCTTGCAGGACAGGGAGCCTAGCAGTGGGCTGGGGGGTCAGTGAGTGGGGCCGGGGAAGAGGATCCTGAGACAAGAAGAGGAAATGGAGGAGGAAGCAGTGGGCAGCTGGAGCTTTGGGGATAGGTTGATGGGGCCGTTGATCTAAGAGGAGCTCGGCTCAGGAGGATTTGGGGAGGGGTGGGGTCTGGGGCCTTGGTGAGTCAGCCCTCTGGGACTCCCCTGTGTCCTGTCTGCTCCAGGTTCTGGGTCCCAGCCTGTGCTGGGTTTGGGGAAAGTGCCAGGCCTGCTCCCGTCCCCACTGTCTTTGGAGGGACACTTAGGGCTTGGGAGTGTGTGCCCTGGCTTGGTGTTGCTGGGAACAGGCCCCTTCTTGCCTCCAGGAACTTGATGCGCTTCATTTCCTGGTCCAAACAGAACTCTATATAAGGGAAGGAAACAGCCCAGCAGACCGGGGAGCCTGGAGAGGCTGGAGCAAGCCCTGGTGAAGGCCAGCTGCCTGGCGGGGAGGGCACAGGCCTGGGGAGGAAATGGGCCGGGGTAGCGGCCACCTTCTCTCCAGGATCCCTCCTTCTGAGGGCTTGAGGCTCAGCCTGGGAGGCCAGTGTCTTTGAGCTGTGCTGGGACCCTTGAGACCTCTGGCCCTTCCAGGCAAGCCTCGTAATCTTGTCCCCACGCCCTCCCTCCATGGCCTTGGAATTCTTGCAGCTCCTTGTCTGCTGAGCATCCTCAGGTCCTGAAGGAGGCCTGCCTCCTTCCTGGCTGCCAGGCCAACAACTGGCCCTCTCCCCTGGGCCTCCCAGCTTGCCTTACCGGGTTGAAGGGGCTGTCTGGGGCCTTCCTGAGTTCCAGTGGACTCATGGTGTGAGGCCTGAAGTGCTGGACTGTCCACAGATAGGAGGATCACCTGTCTATTTCCTCATCACGGGCATGGAGACTGGGGCCTTCTGGGATCATTGTCTGGATTTTTCTGGACCCCTCTGGTATCATCTCAGAGACCAGCGCTCAGAAGCTGCCTGCCTTCTGGCCACAGGTTCCTGGGGCAGGGCCCAGAGGGTGAACAGCAGGCAGAGCTGTGGGCATGCCAGGTCTGCTCTAAGAGTGGGTAGTGGCACCCTCCCATGCTCTGGGTGAGGAACAGAAGCCAAGGGTGGGGATGGGGGTCACTGCAAATATGTGTTTTGTTAGGGTGGAGAGGAGGGCCCCTAGGCTTCAGGGTGCCTGATGGCCTCTTGTCTCTGGGTTATAGGGTCCTCTTCTCCCCCACTTTCTCCTTCCCCTTATTGTTGTTAGTAATGTGACTGTACATCCTTGCTTGCCTTAAACATCCCATCCTTCACCTCCCCCAGACCCTACTCCTGGGCATCTTTATCTGGAGCATAGTTTCAGCCTGGTCCTTCTCCTACACAAGTGCCTTCAGTGGCTCCTCAGTGCCAATGGCTAAAATTTAACTCCTTCACTGGGCATTCAAGGTTGCCCATGGTCAAGCCTAGAAAGACAGTTATGCCATCCTTCTTCCCTTCATCCCTTCCAGTGCCTGCTTCAATGCTCCTCTTCCTTTCCTTCACCCATCCTGTGTCCCAGCCAAAGGGTGCTTCTGGTGGTTCTTTCAACACGCCAAGCATTCCCACCTCCGTGCCTTTTTGATGTGTTATTCCTACCCCCAAATGTCCTTTCCCCATCTCCACCTTTCAAAACCTTATCCACTCCCCAAGTGGGCATCAGGCTCTGAGCCAGGCATGGGGACTTCTCAGTGGAAATGACCCATGTGCTGCCTGCTCTCGGGGCTTTCAGGGGTAGTGGGTGAGACACACAGTGGATAAACAGAAGCAATGCATCCTCCATGCCAGGCTCAGGTGCCCCTGCTCCATGGAGCCTGTGTGGGGCCCCTGACTTCTCTCTGTGATCCCACAGGCCTGGCACCTCTGCCACAGCATGGGCCCTGTCCCACTGTAGAGGCAGCGTGACAGGTGGGGCAAGGCAAGTGTTTGAATCTGGCAGACCTAGGTGACAGCCCTGATACCGTCCTTTGGAAGCTGTGCCTTCTCCGGTCTGGCAGAATTGTTGAGAGGACTGCCTGAGACCCTGGAGGATGGGGATGCTAATGCCTGCCTCATGGGTGGTTGTGAGGAGTGAAGCGATGTATACACAAAAGCTTAGGACAGTGCTTGGCATGCAGAGAGCTTAGCAACGAACACTTCTTTTGCTGCCGCAATGACTACCACTAGTTATTCCACTTGGGGCAAATTGCTTAACTTCTCCGAGCCCATTTACCTGAAAAACTTGTCAAAAAGATCACAAAAAATAAGGTATGTAAAGCACCCAGCTCAGAGACACACAGTGGGTGCTCTACAAACCCCAGTTTCCTTCCCTCCCATGTAACTTTTGGGGCAGGGATGTGAGGTGGGTGTCAGCAAAGAACTTCTCTGGAAGCAACCCAAGTGTCCATGGATGGATGAAGGGAAAAACAAGAGGTGGTGTAATCTGTACAGTGGAACAGTATTCAGCCTTAAAAAGAAGTTCTCATACATGCTACAACATGAATGACTGTTGAAAACATGATGCTAAGGGTATTAGTCTGCTTGGGCTGCCATAACAAAATACCATATGCCGGGTGACTTTAACAATAGAAATGAATTTTCTTATGGTTCTGGAGGCTGGAATCCAGAGGCTGAGATCAAGGTATGAGCAGGGTTGGTTTCTCCTGAGACCTCTGTTCTTGGCTTGGAGATGCCGCCTTCTCCCTGTGCCTTCACATGGTCTTCCCTGGTATATTTCTGTGCCCTCGTTTCCTCTACTTACGAGGACACCAGTCAGATTGGATTAGGGCCTCATTTTAACTTAGTTACCTCATTAAAGACCCTGTCTCCAAATACAGTCACATTCTGAGGCTACTGAGGGTTAGGACTTTAATATATGAAGGAGGACATAGAATTCAGCCTCTAACACTAAGTAAAATAAGCCAGGTATCAAAGGGCAAATATTATATGATTACTCTTATAGGAGGTACCTAGAATAGGCAAATTCATAAAGAAAGAGAGTAGATTAGAGGTAACCAGGGGTTTGGGGGAGGGGGAGTGAGGGCTAGTGAGTGTGAGGATGTTTGGGATGATGAAAAGCTTCTAGAAATGGATAATGGTAATGGTTGTATATTACCGTGAATGTACTTAATGCCACCGAATACATTTAGAAATAGTTAAAATAGTAAATGTTATGTTATGTGCATTTTACCACAGTAAAGAAAAAGGGACTAGCAGGAGATGGTGGGGGGACCCCTTTTCCACTCAGTCTTATATGAAATGCTGAATTCCCAGATGCACGTGGGTCTCATTTAAGCTGGGGGCAAAGCTGTCCTCTCCAGTCCCAGAGGCCAGGTGAGTGTGAGTGCGTGTGGGGAGCCCCTCTGGAGGGCTGGGCAAGCTTAGGAGTTTGGGATTTTACATAACCAAGTCTGAGAGGTTGGCTCTTTCTTGGTGGCCTGGGGACAGGAGTGTCACCCAGTTGAGGTCCTGGTCCTGCCACTTGCAGGTTTGGGAGGTGAGAGGGGCAGTGCTAGGCAGACGCCTGGGTTTTCTCTTGATCTGCAAAGAGCAGTGCCTGGAGTCCACAGACCATAAAAATGCCTGTAGTCCACAAGCCACACACACAAAAAAGATATCTATTTACATTTTTAAAAGGGGTTGGTTTGAGAAACGTGTAAAAACACGACAGAACATTTCATAGGCCATTTTACACAATAAGATAGGCAATAACAGCACTTATATTTTTGCAAGCATAAACACTCAGGTGTTTAATATAGTCACACTGGTATAACAGTTATGAGCAGATGAACCGTATTCATAAAGAAGTAAGCAAAAGGGAAATGTATAAACACATATTGCTGTGGTTGGTAATTGTGTACCCCCAGCTTTATAACTGCAGTCACCTGAAATACCATGATGAGACAACCTAAGTCTTGTGATGAGACTGATCAAAAACCTCAGTGGGTCACCACTGCATAACCACTGCACCAGACACCCAAAGGGCCAAGATCTCAAGGAATTTTGTCTTTCACAAATGCAGATGTAGTGGGATTATGATGTAAACTCCTTCCCAGCTGATTAACCTGGGCAAACATGACCTCGTGGAGCCTCTGTTTCTCCATATGTGAAACGGGAGAAATATTGCTGACTCTGCGGGCTTGCAGGGTCTCAGAGAGATCAGGTGTATGACGGAATTAGCCCCAGTGCCTGGCGCATAGTAGGTGCTTAACAAATGGCAGCGATTGTTACCACAAGTGGCCACAGGTGCCTCCTGTCTTCAGGCCTCGAATCACTTTCATTCCTTCAACAGACATTTAGTGTGTACCTACTGTGTGCTGGCTCTGTGCTGGACTAGTTTGACGGATAAGATGTGCTTCCTGCCCTCATGACACTTGTTTTCTAGAGGAGGAAACAGATGATAGACAGGGAAGCACACACACCTATAATTACAAATTGTAATAAGGTCTGTGAAGGAAGAGATATGAGTGTGGGAGAGAGAATATTGTGTGGGGCTGTGTGTGTGTGTGTGTGTGTGAAAGAGAAACATAAGGGAATTAGGGGGGGTCTCTGGGGTGGTGACATTTAAGCCAAAGCCAGAAGGACAGGAAGGACACAGCTACGCAGACAGCTGGAGGAAGAGCATTCCAGGCAGAGGGAACTGCGTACGCACAGGCTCCGAGGAAGAACAGAACTAGGTGTTGGAGGGATTGAGGGGAACCCACCTCTGTGTGTGGCTTCAGGTCCCAGACAAGGGGACCGAGCATAGAACGAAGAGGGAGAGGAGGGCAGAGCCTGGGTCATGCAGGGAGTTCCCTGCCTGGGCTGGCTGCTCTCTAGCGCTTTTAGGCCCTCGTGTCCTGGGGGATTCTCCGCGGGTGTGCCCTGTTGTTGGCATTGTGCTCAGGCACCTTTGAAGTTGAGAAAATACTAGTGGGTGTGGGGGCTGACGAGTGCCAGGCATCAGCCCTGGTCTGGGAGGCTACCATGCCCACCTTCCAGCTGCACCCCCGGGGCTCCACCTCGCAGCCTCCAGAGCCAGACTGCTCTGCTGCAGTGCTGGGCAAATTGTTAACCTTTCTGTGCCTTAGTTTCTTCATCTGTGAATTGGGGGTAATAGCATCCAATGAGAACAACGGGCTTGGTACAGTAACTAAGCTTTGGTTAGTGTGAGCAAAGGGCTGAGTGTAGACATAGTGCACTCACTCCATGAGCATTGTTCCTGTGGCTGTGGATGGCTCTGTGGATGTGCGTGTTTCTAGCATAGAGGACAAGAGCAGGTCTCCAGACCTGGACCCTGACTTTGCTTCGTGCCTCCTGTTGGCCAACTCATTAGCCTCTATGTGCCTCAGTCTTCTCAACCACAAAATGGGGATAATATTGATAACGCTCAGCGTTGTTACGAGAATTAAATGTGTTAATTAATGCAAACTGCTGAGAACGGTGCCTGGCACAGAGCAAGGGTGATGGGAGTTTATTTGCTGCTGTGACTTTTATTGCTATGTTATTCAGAGTGAAAAGATTGAGCAGGACACCCTGTCAGTTCCCAATGTCTGAATGGTTTGCTTGAGGTCCACTGGGGGAAGGGGGCTTACCTGAGGCTGACTTTCTGGGTCTGAGCCCTGGAATCCTGCACTGACAGCTCTGCGAGGTGAGCCTATGGCAGGGCTGGCACCAAGACCCCCTATATCCACCCCTAGAGTCTGCCCCTCTGCAGAGGGAGGCTTCCTTACCTGGGCCCCCTGGGGACTCCAGGACTGTGGGGCCACAGGGCAGGGGCCACAGAGTGGCAGGGGGCCCTGGCTCTCCCTGGCACATTCCGGGCTCTTGAGAGGGTGGCCAGGGGCCAGGGTGCCGGAGGGAAGGCGAGAGCCTTTTAAGGAAACATTTCTCTGCTTAAAAAAAAAGAGAGAGACAAGAAACGCTGAAACACACAACAAAGTCAGTGGGCTGGCCAGCCAGCGGGCCTGGAATGCACGGCTGTGGGCGGAGGATGGAGGACGCCGTGGGGGGCGGTAGGCCACGAGGGGGCACCCAGGCATCAGGCCCTCGGGCTGGGGCTTGACAGCTCCCCCGCAGGGCCAGGTTCTTAGGGGGTGCCTCTGCCTCGGGAGGCCAGGGAAGGGACCTGCGGTCAGGATACCTGGGCCCCCTCCTGTCCACTGCCTGAGAGTAGGTCTGGGAGGGAGACCTTCCTTTTCGTCTCAGAGAACACCTGTCTCTTCTGCTGCTGGTTCAAAATGCAGCCATAACCCCCTCCCTCCCTTTTCCAATCCCCAGCTTCTAAATGGAGAGCAGAAACACACCTCCTGTGAGGGAGGGGACTGGTGGAGGCTGGGGCCCTGGCAGCGGCAGGCATCAGCCCGTCCTCTGGCAGCTTGGCCTGGCTTGTGGCCCCTGCCCAGCCCAAGCTCAGAAAAAGAACACAGCAAGGGTGCTGTCCTGGGAATTGTACTCCCTGCCCTAGGACTGAGGGACTCATGGTGACAGAGTGGGTTGGGAGAAGGCACCCTGGGGCCCTGGCCCCTGACCTTGAAACCTCCCAGTCCGCAGAGCAGGGTTTGGTGCTGTGCTTGGCAGGGACAGCAGTGTCCCCTGTAGCTGAGACCTGGTCTCGTGGGCAGGGTAAGCAGAGAGCCCTGCAGGCCACAGCCGGCTCTGGGGACCTCCTCTTCCCTCCCAGTCTGTAACCCTGGCACCCTCTCCCCCAGCCCTGGGCTCTGTCCCTCAGAGGCCTCTTCTAAAACAATCACTCATAGCCCCGTGCTGGTGTGGATTAAGGACCCTGGACTTCTGGGGGCAGTTCTGTTCCCCCTGTGTCTCCTCATTCTTCCGAAATTGGGGCCATGAGTGATAAGCTTCCCTTCACATCTCATCTTGGGACTTAGACTGCCTGGCTTAAAATCTTGGCCACTTATCAGCTGTGTGACCTTGGTCAATTTAACCTATCCATGCCCCGTGCACCGCAACTGGGGGAATAACAATAGTAACCCACCTTACTGGGTTGTTGAAAGGATTAAAAATGTTAACAGAGGTAAAGCACTTATAATCATGCCTGTCATCTAGCACACACTCAATAGTATTGGGTATCATTGTTGTTGATTCTGTTCGGCCCCTTGTGATTCTCCCACCAGTCCTAGAATTCTGTGGAGCAAAGGGGAATAAATGCTAGGACTCCATCTGGGCCTCTTTGATAGAGAATGAGTTGGGCAGGGAGTCTGTAGCCTGACTGTGTCAAGAACCCAGGAATGCCAATTCCCAGCCACCTCTGCCCCTTCCAGAGCTTGGAGCACACTGTCCCACAGGTGATGGCCTTGTCTGGGCTGCTGTGTCAAGCCTGGGGAATCCCTGGGCTGGTGGGATGACAGCATGCAGTCAGCCGGAGGGAGGGCTCAGCTAGGGTGCCCAATGCCCTGTCAGCACCAGCTGGGGCTGGACTGAGGGCTCTTGCTGCCACCACTCCACCGGGCTGGTGGGTGGGGAGGGGTTGCCCACTGTCTGGGGGAGGCAGCTACCCGCTCTTTGGACATCCATGGCTTGTTCCCAGATAGCCTCATGCCCGAGGGAGAGTCTCCCACTCTGTGCCCACTGTGGGCCCCTTGCCTGGTGTTCAGGTTGGGAATCAGAGCCAAGGTTGAGGACTGAGCTCCAGCTCCAAGAAAAACGTGTCCTGGCTAGAAAAAAGGAGCACATTCAGTCTCTGATAAATGCCCCTGCTAATTGTCAGGGTAATGGCTCGCCTGCCAGGCCTGGCCAGGGGAATGTTATCTCAGGGAAGGGAGCAATGGAGCCTTCCCTCCCTCCCCTCTACACTCCTCCTCCCTCTCCCTCCCTCCCCTCCACTCTCCTCTTCCCTCTCCCTCCCTCCCCTCTACTCTCCCCCTGTCCCTTCTTCCTTCTGTCTGGAGGTTCAAGTTGCCATTTCCCTCTCCGGATCAGAGAGAAAGATGAGGATCAAGAAACTAGTGAAGATCATAGCTCACTCGCAGAGAGTACTTCTGCCTCTCCAAGCCCTCCACATGGGGAGGGTATTAGCCGCACTGATGGCTTTCTTTGGAAGGGCTCGTGGGTCCCTTTACCAAGTCATTGCATGCATGCTCCGGGAAAGTGCCAGAGCCGGTCGGAGCCTTCTGCAGCTCTGACCTTTGGGTGAGATCCCTTAGCAATGGGGAGAACCAAGGAGGTGACTCTCCCTTTTCTAATGATGGTCCTAATCACAGTTTTTAAAAATGTAAAATGAATTTTACCATATTGTAGAAAATTCAGGACATAGAGTAAAAAAAAAAAATCCTTCTTATCATTTCAAACCTCTGTTATTGAAATGCCGGTGCAGTGACCTCCAGTCTCCCAGCATCTGCATATTTGTCACAGAATTTTAATTGTGACGCTCACTTCATTTTTGCCTTCTGCGGCCCCCGCTCCCTTTCCCAGGAATTATTGCTGGAGTATTTTTTCTGTGTTGCTCCATAGTCTGCTGAAGAGCTCTCAACCCGGAAGGTGTCAGCCCGTATGAGGGAATGAAGCGGGGGGAGGTGTGGGGTGACCTCAGGAGGTGCTGGCTGTCTCTAGAGACAAGATATGCTCACCTGCTCTTTCTCTGTTCCTTCCACAGGTGGCTGCCCCCTGCGTTCCTCCATCCAACCATGAGCTGGTGGTGAGTGACAGCCCTTCCTTGCCCTGCAAGCCCTGCCTCCCCTCCCTCCGCAGCTCCCAGCTGCAGCTTTCTTTAGACCCAAATATGTTGGTAACTGGGGTGTCCGACAATTAGGTGGAGGAGGAGGGTCGACCTCCCTGGGCCGAAGCGGGCCTGGGAGGAAATGAGTCATGAGGTCCCTTCTGATGAGATGCAGTGCCTGCTATTTCCAACCTTGAGACTTGCGTCCTTAGAAAAACCCATAAAAGGGCATCTTGTGTGTCTCCAGGCCTGGCCAGGTGCCTGTTGTCCCGGGACTCAGCGGACCAGGGGCTGCCATGGCATCTCCTTCTGCCTGCCTGGTCCCGGGTCAGGCACCCTGGGGCTGGAGGCGGGGGATGACCCTCAGAGTCCATTCATCTGGGCAGTTTCTCCCCACAGGCGACCTCTGTTCTGCCTCTAAGCCCCTTGGCTTGACTTTGCTTTTCTGCTCCCTTTCCATTTCCCACACTCCTCTTCCCGTCACCCCCGAATCAGGCTTGCACCATAGCCTGGACTGGGGTGGGATCCCTGTGAGTTGTGGGCTGTAGAGAGGGCCCTGCTCCACCCTGATGCCAGCTGGGCTGATTTGGCACACTGGGCACTCTTCCTTCCTGCCTCTCACCACCTTATCACCCTTCAGAGGTCTTCTTCCTTCCCACCATGGCCCTGGAGGCAGACAAGGCTCTGGGGGCTGCTGGGGAAGGAAGGGGGCTGCCCGCATGCACGTGTGTGCCTGTGTACAGGTGTGTGGGTGTGTCCCGGAAGGGCACCTTTCGGGCACAATCGGATCAGGCTGTGGAGGTGCCTGTGGTGGTATTGATGGAGGAGCCTGGGGCAGGGCGAGCCTGTCCTGGGGCCCAGGCAGTTGTAGGTACCTCACACACCTCTGTAGGGACTTGCTCAGCCCAGACGCTGAGCGCTCAGTCAGGCCAGAGTCTCCTTCCTTTCATCAATATCCACTTGCTGTATGACAAGGGGATGGTCCCATCCTGTTTCTTTCTGGACCTCAATTTTCCTTTCTGTGGAGATGCTCCAAGGGGCCCCTCCATGTTAATGAGTGTTCCCTCTCCCTCCCTCCCTATTCAGAGTGGTGATGGAGTGAAATGAAGTGCACAGAAGTGCTTGGGACTCTGAGTGTCACTGCTCTGCACGCTCCGGCTCAGGCCCTGCTGGGGTTATTTACCTTCTTTGCAGTGGTCCCTCCTTCCCTGATCTCACTGGGGCCAGGTTCTTCTGGGCCTCAGTGCTGCCCAGCCCTGCTGCTGCAGATGTGGAGTGTTATTCACACGGAGCCCAGCGGAGGGTCATCTGGCAACAGCGGGGGCTGGGGGTGGAGTGCAGTCGGGCTTTGAACTGCCAGCAAGAAAATCCGCGTTTGGATTGCAGAGGGACACCATGGGGAGTCTGAGGAGGGCGGGCGGGGAGGGGTGAGTGTACATTTCTCCTTATTCCAGCTGAACTCCCACCTTGTGGCTAAGAACAGAATGTCCTTGGCTGCTTTATGAGGCTGGGGGTTCGGGGTTTAGGGACCACCAGGCAGAAGCTAGATGTCTGGCTGCCGGGAGTCTCATGAGCTTTGTTTACATGAAGAGCTGTCAGAGGTTGGGACAAAAGGGAATAGGTTGGCATTCCAGCTGGGGGGGCTGCAGTTAGAATCCAGAAGAGACTCGTGCCTGAGCAAGGCTGTGTGTCTCTGGGATGTGCCCCACCTGTGCAGGGGGCTCTGCCCTTCGAGGAGGCTGGATCAGCCACCCGGTGGTGAAATGGCTGTCACACCAGACTGTGCTCCCAGAGGTTCCCCTGACTGAGTCACAGCCCACCTCCCCAGCGGTAAAGAGCGAGGGAGTTAGACCACCTCCTTCTGCATCCCAGCTCCCCCGTTCCCTGGTGTACGACCCTAACATTGCTAACCTCCCTGGACCTCCGTTTCTCTTCTTCACCATGGGAGTTAGTGACGGTACCTACGCTGTAAGGCTGCCAAAAGACCAAAGTGAGCATATTAATCCATTCAATTCATCTGTTTTCAAAGCCCTTCAATGCTGGCCCACCTCACTGGAGCAAAAGCTCAGCTTCTTCCATTGGCCCAAGCAGCCCTACATGACAGGTTTCCTCTTGCCTCAGTTCCTTCTCATTCACCTGTGTCTTGTCATTTTCCTCTCTCACCTCGTCTCCTTCTCAGCACCTCACTCATTCTGTTTCAGCCACCTGGACTTCCTGCTGCTTCTTGAACATATATGATGCCTCCAGGCCTTTGCACTTGCTATTCCCCCTGCCTGGAGTGCTCTTCCCACAGATACCCACAAGGCTTTTCCCCCAGTCTCAAGTCTTTTTTTTTTTTGAGACACAGTCTCGCTCTGTCGTCCAGGCTGGAGTGCAGTGGTGCGATGTTGGCTCACTGCAACCTCTGCCTCCCGGGTTCAAGCATTTCTTCTGCCTCAGCCTCCTCAGTAGCTGGGACTACAGACACACAGCACCACACCCTGCTAATTTTTGCATTTTTAGTAGAGATGGGATTTCATTAGGTTGGCCAGGCTGGTCTTGAACTCCCGACCTCAAATGATCCTCCCACCTCGGCCTCTCAAAGTGCTGGGATTACAAGCGTGAGCTACCGCGTGCCCGGTCGAGCCTCAAATTTTTATTCAAGTGTCAGCATTTCCCTTTCCCCAGCACCCAGTCTCCCTTCCATGCTTCCACTGCCCCTCAGCATGCATCCCCCCCGATACACTATGCATTTTACTTCTTTATCTTGTTTAAGGGGCTTTGCCTACGCCAGCATGTAAACTCCATTAGGACAAGGGATTTTTATCTATTTTGCTCGGTTCTGTGTCCCCACTGCCTTGCACACAGTAGGTGCTCTATGTATGTTTCTTGAATGGCTGGAAGGAAGGCATTCAGCCCGATGTCTGGCAGATTAGGTACTCAATAAACAGGACTGCTGTGGCTCCATGTTCCCTAGCTGGTGAATGGGTGGGGTTGTCGAGTCCTAAAGGTGGGGGGCCATGGGGGAGGGTGGCAGCTGCCTTCAGCTAGAAGCTCTGCTACTGTCCCTGGGGAGTGAGAAAGTGGCCCAGGGGAAACCGGGAGAAAGTTTGGCTTCCCCAGGAGCACTCAGCACCTGTTTCCTCACGGGTGGGCGAGGCAAGTGCTTTGAACAGGTTCACAAGAGGGAGGAAAGGGCGGGTTTGTATTTTTCCTTCCTTTTCCATTTGTTGCCTGCCCTTCAGCCTTGGTAGGCTGCTCTCCAGCCTCCCTGCCCATTCCCTGTCCCTCATGGTGTGTCTGTCCTTCTGTGTGTTGTGTTTTCTTCATGTCTCAGTTCAGCTCCAGCCCTCTGTCTGGTCTTCTCACTGATCTTGCTTAAATTCCAACCCCTGGGATTAGGACCCCTCATCCCAGACATAGAATTTCTGCCCAGCTTCAGGCCCTGCCAGCCAAATACATTTCCCAACCTGTGCCCGGGCCAGCCAGGGTAAAGTGGCTTAATCTTCAACCATGTTTTCATCTTACTCAACAGATGTTGCCCAAGGCCTTGGGTAGAAGGGACCTAGGGTCACCACCCTCCTATGGGGCACTGGTGGGGCAGGATGGAGAGGCAAGAGGGCTTGTTTGCCACGGATACTCCTGATCCTTGCAAAGAGCTGAAGCAGCTTTTCTCAAGTTCTGAAAAATAAGAGTCAAAGGAAGTTTTCAAGGGTGATCGCCAAATGGGTTGGCCACCAAGGTCGGTGGATGTCAGGTCTTCTGTGTGCAGGAGAGCTGGACTGGGTGTAATGATGTGCACATTGCTTCTCCTCACCCAGGCAGGCCCAGCACACGGGCTTGGAACATCCCTGTAGAATGACTTGGAGGTCTGCAGGTCGGGGTGGGGGGTCTGGAGGGGAGGAGGTGAATGGGGGAATAGGAATTGCCCAGTAGGAAATCGTGCTTGGATTGCAGAGTCTCTCTCCCACCATGGGAGCCTGAGGAGGCTGGTTTCACTCATAATAGTAATAATAGCAACAGTGAGAGATTAACCCTTTACTGGAACTTCATATCTGCCTAGATTTGTTCTAAACACTTTACAAAAATAAACTGATTTAATCCTGATTACAGTGCAATGAGGGAGGTGCTGTGATGATCCCAATGTCACAGATGAAGAACTGAAGCTGAAGGCCACAGAGCTATTAAAAGGGGGAGCTGGGATTCTGACACGGTGGTCTGACACCACAGTTCACCCTCCTAAGCACGAATAATGACTGACGTTACTGTCACTTGCATAGCACTTGCCGTTTTCAAAGCCCTTTCCATGACGTGGGGCCATTGGGACCTCACAGTGACTTGTGTGGAAGCCTGGCAGGCCCGAGCCCATCCTGGGAAGACAGGAACAAACTGTGCATGGAACAAACTGGGTGCCTTGTTCACGGACACACAGCTCGCAGTGGCAGGGCTGGGTCAGGAGTGGATTCTTGGTCTGTGTTTCTCCCCAGGCGGCCCTCGGTGCTTGCTCCTGATGTAAGTACCCGATGTTGCCGGGCGATGGGCTTCTCCTGAGCCCCTCTTTCTAAACAGCTAGCTTCTCTGTTTGCCAGTAGGCTTGGGTTTTGAGGGAGGGTCTGTCCATCCATGTAACCATCCAGCCATCTTACCAATACTTATCTCTTGAGCACCTACCCCCTGGGCTTAGGACCCCTCAGTGCCAGGCACTGTTCTACGTTCTGGGGCTTCAGGGTCCCTTTCTGCCACAGTTGTCGGTGCTTCTTGAAGACAGATGGGCATGGAGTAGACCTGGAGCCACAGGTTGGAGAGGACTTTAGACACCATCTAGTCCCATTCTGTTCTTTTGCAGATAAAGAAACAGGCCCTGATTTTCTTAAGTGACTTTCTGAAGGTCTCCCAGTGTCAGATCTGAGGCACTGTGTTGCCTCATGGAAGCAGAGAAGGGTGTGATGTTAACTGGAAGCAGAGAAAGGGAGTGGAGCACTCAGCTTCAGTGTGCGGGCTTGCGCCATCAAGGGTGATGTACAGTCACTTCAGTCAGCCTGAACTCTGACCCGATGCATTTCATCCCAAGGCACTGGGCAGGCCATGGGTGGCCATCTTTGGGAAATCCTGAAAAAATGGCTGATTTTCAAAGGGGAGGGGCAAACTCTGAGCATTGCATTCCCAAGAGGATGCTGAGCATGGGGAGGGAGGTTGAAAACCCCAACTCATGCAACCCCTAGGGCTGCTTAGCCTAGAGAGAGAAGACATGGGATGGGCGCAGAATGGGAGTGAGAATATGTTGAAAGACAAATGGATTCATTTTCCATTGTTCTGCAAAGTAGAACTTGGTAGGTAGAGGTTGTCAGAAAGAGGAGGAAACTGTCTCCTCATTTGCCAAAAGGAGTTCAAAGTGCTCCTTAAAGAACAGCATTTAGGCAGGGCGTGGTGGCTCACGCCTATAATCCCAGCACTTTGGGATGCTGAGGCGGGTGGATCACGAGGTCAAGAGATCGAGACCATCCTGGCTAACATGGTGAAACCCCCGTCTCTACTAAAAATACAAAAATTAGCTGGGCATGGTGGCTTGTGCCTGTAGTCCTAGCTACTTGGGAGGCTGAGACAGAGGTTGCACTGAGCTGAGATCACACCACTGCACTCCAGTCTGGCGACAGAGCGAGACTCCGTCTCAAAACAAAAACAAAAACAAAACAAAAAAACCCAAAACATTCTTACTGATACCTGTCAGGTATAAGGCACCATGCTGATGGAAGCACCAGCTCCACAGGGAGCTGCCTGGGTAGAAGTCCTCAGGCTCACTGAGGTCCTGCCATTTGGCTGGGTTACAAAGTGACAAGATCCACAGAGGTCAAGGCATCCCTGAATGTGCTGAATACCTCCCCTGTAACCCCCACTTTGAAAGGCCCAAGTAGGGTGAAGGGTCCTGACCTTGGGGAACCCTCTGTTCAGTGGGAGAGAGAGAACCACACTATGGAAATAGTGCCTGACTCTGGGGTTTTGACCAGAGGTGGTAGCCTTGGTGTTCAGGGGTGGAAGTGATTTGCTTGTGCTGTGGTGGTTGGGGAAACCTGCCTTCTCTGTTCAAGCCTAGTTTAAGTCTGGAACAAATAGAAGAGAGGAGGGAGGGCGTTTTGGAAGGTAACAGGGCTGAAACAGAAAGGGTGTAGGACCTTGGTACCAATTGCTGAGTCTGAAATAGGGCCAGGCAATCTAGTGTAAATGTTTTGGGCAAGTCTCTCTTGCTGGAGGGAAGAGAGAACCAGGCAATCTTATATCACCAGGGCCCAAACAACCCTTGGTGGCCCTGCCTGGGGCTGGTGGTGGGAGCAGTGTGGGTGCAGGAATGGGGGCAGGGACGAGCGTGACAGGCCTGGTGGGCCTGAGCAGCTGTGAACAGAGGCTGCACGCTGGAGAAGAGAGAGCAAGCAGTGGAGTGGCTGGAGGGAGAAGGGGCCAGATATTGGAGGAGTCCACAAACCACACTGGGGAACTTGAACTTGATGTGCTAAGCACTAAGGGCTATCCTGGGTCCCTGAGTGGGGAAGTGACCCAAAGCAGGGTGTTAGAGCTGGGAGTCTGCTGCCAGTTTCAGGGTGGCTTGGCAGGGAGGGACTGCCAGGGGAGGGCAGGGCTGGTATAGATGCTCAATGTGGCTTCAAGGCTGTAGGCAAGGGTGGCTGGAGGGGTATGGAGGAAGGGCACAGCCTTCCAGTGCCCTGGCCAGGTCGGGGAGGAGAGCCATATCCAGTGAAGGACATGGCAAGAGGGAACACAAAATATTCCAACCTGTGCAAGTCGGCTGCAATGGGGGTGTCCACAGTTGCACAACCTCAGCCAGGATTTGGGTGTTGGGTCCCTCAGGGTGAATTAGGAGAAGGGGCTGAGGACTGATCTGAGGTATGATCTGGCCAGATCCTTCCCCTGTGGAGAAATCAGACGTAACTTTCCCCTTAATCACATGAAGCCTATTCTTTTCCTCTGGTGGCCTGGGCCTGCTGGGAGAGGATGTGGCCCCTGGAGCAACTGAGCTGATATACTTCAGGGTCCCAGGCTCCACTACCAGCATCCTCTGCCAGCCCCATCTGCTCAGTGCTCTTTCTCCAGCCCTCACCCATTGGCTCCCACTTCCTCAAGACTGAGCGAGGGGAGAGCACAGGGCTCTGGGAGGTGCAGACCTCAGAAGTCTCAGACTCAGAGGCACAGACCTGATCTCACATCGAGCGGCCACCCTCCCTGGAAACTCTGTCTCCTCATTTGCAGAAAGGTATTCAAAGTGCTCCTTCTAGAGCCCTTGCTTGTGACAGTGAAGGGAGGTGATGCCTTGGGAGGCACGGGGCACGGAGGAAGCGCTCTCTCCCTTTCCTGCCTTCTGCCACTGCCTTGTTTTTGTGATTATGCCGTTGATAGAGGGCTCTCATAGGTCTATATGTGGGGACGATTAAATTGGGCCACACCTCTAGCATGCCATCTCACAGCCTGCTATTCTCCAAGTGCCCCATAAACGCTGTTTCCCTGCCCTTCCCTTCTGTTTTTAGCCCCCTCCCTGCATTTGCTTATGCTTCTATTTTTGAAACAAGTGAGCCTAGAATAACTTTCTCTGGGTCCTGGGTCTGAGGCCATTCCAGTCCTCGCTAGCCCTCCCTGTCAGCTCCCAGTTCCTTCCCCTCTTGATAGGCAGTGCGACGGTGACCTCGCAGTTCATTGCCATGGCAGTAGATGTGGTCATGGGGTGGTCTTTTTGGCCCCCCAGCCCCCCAGATTCCAGGCCTCCCAGGGGGCAAGAGTCGGGAGAGTTGGAGGGTGGAAAGGGGCAGGGTGTAAGGAATTTCTGGACGGGATGTTCCTCCGGAGGCTGAGCCCTCATTCTGCGCACCCTGCTCCCCAATCCCCTTCCCCTCAGCCCTGGGCTCAGGCTTGGGAACCTCCCCCACCCTGTTGTTTCCTTCCTCCAAAACAGCAGCACAGAGACATTTTTCCCAGCCCACCCTCCTTGTAGGCCACTGACGTGTCCTCCTGCGTGAGCCTCCAGGCAGTCCTGGCAGCCACCCCCCAACCTTCCAGCAGAAAGGACCCTCCTGGCCCTTCCTTGGGCCCATGCAGTGGGGGAGGGTAAAGGCATGTGTGGAGAGGGCATATGTGTCTTTTTTTGGAAAAAAATTGAGGAAAGGATGTGGAGCTTCCCTTATCCACCCTGTGGTTCCCGACCCCTCGAATTCAGGAAGTTCTCTCTGTTGTCTGATCTCAGTCTTTCCTACTGCAGCCCAGTTCCTATTCTTTCTGTGGAAGTGTGGTTAAGAAGTGTCTTCCTACTGAGGACCTGGACAGAAGTCCTGCTACAACTGGCCTTCACTTCTCAGAAAGCTTGTTCCCCACAGGAAGGCAGTTATCAGAGGAACTGCCTAGAGATCATTGCCAGGGAGAGGGGAGATAGCATGATGGGGAGGTGAGGAGCAAGTTTCAAACAGCAGCTCTCCTACCGACTGGCTGTGGAACCTTGGGTGAGTCACTACATCTCCCGGGCCCTCAGTTTCCTAAACTGTACCCTGTGGTAATGCTCACCTCCCAGGGTGGTTTTGAGGACTGGTGATCAGGAAAGCAAAGGGCCCAGTACTGTGTTCCGGGCATTGCCAGCCCTAAATGAATAGTTGTAGTTCTTGCAATAAGTTTATGAAAAGGCATCTCAGGGCCAGGGCCAGGATGAGGGCCAGACAAGTGGGGCCTCTAGGGTGCAAGATCTGAGGAGTCATCACTCTCAGGATTACGCAAGTGCACTCGCAGGACCTCAGAGTGAGAGCTATGCCTTCTTAAATGTTGTGCCCCAAGGGCTTCGCCCTAGTCCCCACCTTGCTTTGCTCTAACTGCTGGTTTTGGGACTCTAGAGCAGAATGGCCCGCTAAGAGCAGGGCTTGGTTTTCAGGTAGTGATAGGTTCAAACCCTGCCACCTGCTTCTAAGCTGGATTCTGAGTTGTCCCTCCTAGGAGGTAAGGGGGGACTCTGGAAGACCCCTTGTGGGACAGTGAGTCAGCTGCTCTCACTTTGGAAAGCCTGGGGACCTTAAGCTCCAGGCTTTGTCCTGGGACTGGGCAGTGGGTGGAGACAGACATAGGGGTCTGTCTGTGTTTGGGCTCACACACTTCATCCCTCTGCAGCTGACTTGAAGAGGAAGGAGAAGAAGAGCCTGCAGGGAGGCACCAGCTCACCCTGCCAGCAGGATGGCTGGGGGCCAAGGGTGAGGGCAGTGAAAGGGGCCTGGCAGTGGGCTTTACAAATCTGGGAACCAGCTCCAGCCATGCCATGAAACTCACCATGAAAAGCTGGGCAGATCAGACCTCCCTGGACCTCAATTTCCCCATGTGTGAAACGGGGATGGAGAAGATGATGTCTTAAGTCCCTCTCAGAGCCGATGTCCCCAGGAGTGGCATGCAAGGATGGTGTGTGTGTGTGTGTGTGTGTGTGTGTGTGTGTGTGTGTGTATGTGGTAGCTGTAGCAACATCCTGGCCAGTAATGGAGCAAAGATGAAGGTCAGGGGCTTCGGTTCCAGAGGGTCCCGGGAGTGCCAGCTGGACTCACTAGGCAGTGTCAATGGTAGGGCTTCCCACTGGCCCCAGCCTCCCTGCAGGGCCTGGGGCAGTGGCAGCCTCAGGGGATCCTGCCTTCCTGTTACCAGTCCCATGCCTTTTTCCTTCCCAGTAGCCCCAAGGCTGGCAGTGGTTGGGAAACAGAGAAATAGGACTTGAATCCTGGAAGAGTTGGGTTGGAAGGCAGAGGAGGGGCGGGTAGCATGCATGCTGGCTGTGTTTGCAAACACTGCAGGACAACTGGGATGTTTAGATGGTGTGGCGGGTTGGGGCTTGGAAATTTTTAGCTCCTCAGAAAGCATCTCAACTAGTAAGCTGAAGGCATCTGAACTCTGGCAAGCATCGCCCTGTGGCCGGCCTCCAGCTGGCATGGGGAAGGGGTGGGGGCAAAGGGGATGGTGCTCAGATGATCACTGGCAGGAGGAGCAAGTTTCTCTTGCACTGCTGAGGCCTGTGGTTTCTAATATTGACTTCAGCTCCCTTGTCTGCACCATGCCAGACCCAGGAAGGGTGGGGTAAGAGGGTCACAGTGAGGCAGGGTGGGCTGGAGAGAGCCTGGGCCTCAGGGATATGAGGTGCTGCCCCGAGGCTGGAGATGATAAACAACAGTGATAGCTGATAAGTATTGAGAGCTTCCTAGTGTCTTGCACTCTTCTAAGTGCTTTATGTGCTTTATTGCATTTGATCCCCCAAGAATAACCCTGTGCGGGCCTGTTGAGGGGCAGGAAGGACAAGGTGACCTGCTTAAGGTTGCGTAGTTAGGTAGCAGCCGAGAGAATTAGCATGTGGACCCAGGCAGTCTGCTGCCAAGGCCTTTTAGGGAGCAGTAGGTCCAAATCCTGCCACCTGCTCCCAAGCTGATTCCGAGTTGGAGTTGTCCTGCCTGGAGGCAAGGGAGCTGTTAGCTCAGGCTGGTTGTTCTCGGAGAAGCATCTGGGACCTGTGTTGCCTGGAAACCTAGTAGAAATGCACGTCCTTGGGTCCCACCATAGATCTGTGTGTGTGTGTGTGTGTGTGTGTGGGGCGCCCAGGCACCTGTGTGTCAACAGCCCTCTAGGTGGTGCTATGCACGTTCAAGTTTGAGACCCCTGGGCTCATGCTCTGCTGAGGGTCGAGGCCTATTAGGAGGCTTTAACCAGAGGAGGAAGAGAGGCTTTTCTGGGCCCTGAACGGGCCTGGGGCAGGTGTATCATCTCTAGTTTGTCCACGCCACTCCATGTCTGTCCATTCTAGGAGGCTGGGTAGCGGACAGGTCAGGAGTGAGGGCTTTGGAGTTGGGGGATTTGGGTTTGCGTCTCAGTTCTGCTGTGGTCTGCCTTCTGGGAGTTCCCTTCCTTCCCACAGGAGACCAGAGCAGCTCTGAGATGAGGCAGCTGGGCTGTTCTGCCCAACCTCAGGTCTCCACATGCGAATGACAGAGCCCCTGGAAAAGAAGGGAAAGGCTGGAGGGTGGAGAGGGCCTGGGGTGGGTGACACTGCTCTAGCCGGGGGTGGGGGGCGGGGTCCCTGGTAGAGGGGTGGGTGGGGCTGCGTTGTTGGTGGCTGAGGGGAGCACTTGGTCCTAATAAACAGGTAGCTCCGAGAGCTCTGACTTACCCTGAGTGGGTTAGGGGATTAGTAGGTTAGGATTAGGGCTGAGCTGAGAGATGGCAGAACGTGCTGTCTTTACTCCTCCTCCAGAGCCATCCTCAGCCTCCAGGTGGAGAGAAGGTGGTGTACCTAGCAGCAGGGAGGATAGTGGAGGGGATGTGTGGGAGGGGTTGGCCCCTGTCCCCCCAACCCCTGTGCCTGGACCCCATTGTTCCTCTACCGTCCCCGGCTGCCTTGGCCCTGAACTGCTCAGGAAGTTTCATCCCCTGGAGAGAAGTTTTGGCCTCAGCCGCCTGTCTTCTAGGCAGTAGGGGTAGATGAGTCTGGGCCATTTCCAGACAGAGCACTGTTACCTCCGCTCAGCCCAGTCTCTTCCTCCATACCCATCTGTGCCCACTCCTCCTCCCTGACGCTGGAACCTTTTAGAGGGTCATTCTGTCCATTCCCCTGCCTTTGGACATGAGCAGCTCATCCCTCAGCTCTCACGGATGGGGTTGGAGCAGGCGCCTCTTGTGCCAAGACACATGGTCTTAAACCTGGGTCACACTTGCCCTCGTCAAGGTTTGCTTCAGAACCTTTTCAGTTGTGCTCAGGCCTTTCTGCCCAATTTGATGGCCCCATAACCACTTCATGAATTGGAAACCGAGCCCTAGATTCTGGTCAGGAGGTGAACCTGGCATAAGAAGTTTCTCTTCTTGCTATGGGGAGAAACCAGACCATCTTTAGTAGGAAGCCCTTCTGTTGCCCTGAGTGAAGAAAGGAGGGTGCCAGAGGAAGGGATGGGATCAGCCGACAGGAGTTTATTGATGGCCCACTATGCATACATCCACCCTGGTAGGAGGGAGTTTCCAAATGAATTGGTCCAAATGTTGCTTAGAATCTGTTCTGGATGAAGGTGGAATAAGAATCACAAATAAAACAATAGTTGGGGAAACAAGTCATCTATTCCCATGATGAGATTATTCATACACTAAGGACCAGACAGGGAGGTGATTGGAGTTCAGAGGTGGGAAAGAGATCCCACCTGCTGGGGTGGCCAGGGAGGGCTAACTGGAGGAAGAGAGCCCTTCTTGTAGGAAAAGAGGGGAAGGCATTCCACAAGTAAAGACCTGGATGTGGGAACAGGCAAGAAGAGTTTAGGGGCCCGGGCTGATGGAGCAGAGCCTTTGTGCTTGGAAATGGAGGTGTGTGAGGCCCAGTGGTGGGTGGCCTGAAAGCCCACTGAAGTAATGAGACTGGCTGGCTGCACTATTTCAGGCCGCTGGGATTTCACTTAGAGCCCCAAGATGGGGTTCAAATCCTGCTGTGGCTATTAGAGTTGATGATGTTGGCTCATTTAACTTTCTTATCTGTAGAGTGGGGATAAAAGGTAGTAATGGTACTCACCTCCCTAGATTCTTGGGAATAAATGAGATGCTGCAGGTCATTGACCCCTCCAGTTTGAGGGGTCAGCAACTGTATGAACCAGAGGCCTGGCGCCACACACCGAGCGTGGGTCTTTGGTGAAGGTTTGTAGAACCGGATGGTTCTAGCACTATTAGGATGGTTTTCCACATGTCAAACTCTTCCCCCTGTGCTTGGGGCCAGCCAGATTATGCCTGAGTCTTGGGTTGGCCTCATCATCCCTGTCTCGGGGGGCATTCTGCCCATCAGGGCCACTAGCCATGGGGAGAGAGTCCATCCCTGGGATGTCTGCCCTGAGGGCTCATGCTGTTTCTCCTTCTGTCCACAGCCCATCACCACTGAGAATGCACCAAAGAATGTAGTGGACAAGGTGAGTGATGGCAGGTGGTGGTGGGGGAGCCGGAACAGCCTGGGCAGGTGTGAGAAGGCCGAAAGTGGAGAGTGGATTTGGGGGAGAGTGGACGGATGTGGTTGGGGAAATGCTTCCGGAGTAGATTTGGGGAATTTGCAGGGAAGTAGTGGGGCGGCTGCTGACGCTGGGAAAAGGGCATCTGACCCTCCCTGTGTGTGTGGAAATGGGCTGCTAGGCAACTGGGCAGGCAGAGAGGGAGAGGCAGGGTGGGAGCTGAAAGGGAGCAGCCGGTGGTTAAATGTGGGCTTCCTTATGAAATATGCAGAATGCAAGAAAGCCAGGCAGATCTTTCCAAACAGGTTTTTCTGACCTAGCTGAGAGACGGACAGTTTCCTCAAGGCCATGCAGAAGATGAAGGGAGGAAAGTAGGTGGGTTCTGCCGTGGGGAAACTGAGGTTAGCTACTGAGAGAGATCTCCTGGCGATGGCCAGCAGGAAATCATGGGATTGGAGATGAAGGACTTCGGTTCAAATCTTGACTCTGCCAAGGTTCTAATTATGTGACTGTGGGCAAGGCATGAGCCTGTCTGTGCCTCAGTTTTCTTATCTGCAAAATGAGAATAATAGTATCTCCCACAGGAGCGGTTGTGAGTTGTAAACGAGAGGATTTGTTTAGCTCTGAGGGGGCCTTGATATGGGCAAAGAAATGTGAGACAAACACCAAAGTTCTTTCCCAGGCCCCTCTGCCAACCTCCTCATCTGCCACTCCTGACAAACCCAGCAGGTGGAAGACCTGGCTGCGTTTTGATTATTTTTCTTGCCTCCCCTCTCTGACTGCCTTTTCTCTGTCTGCAGGGAGAAGGAGCCTCCCGGGGTGGAAACACACGGAAAAGCCTCGAGGACAACGTGAGTGTGGATGGGCAGAAGAAGGATGGGGCTGGGCCCTGGTGGCCAGGGGGAATGGGGGAGGTGGATAACGCCTTGTTTCGTGGGCTTCCTTTACCTCTCTCTAGAAGGAGAGGCTGGCATTGTGGGCAGGCGCATTTCCTTACAGGCTGGGCCTCAGCCTTTGCTGCCACCTCCATCTAAGCAGGATCCAGAGCTCATTCATCCGCAACTGCACCAGGCCTCGGTGCTCAGGGCGGGTGGGAGGAGAGAGGGTGTGTGATGAGCGGCCATGGGGAGCAAGGGGAAATGCGCAAAACCACAGCAAGGGAAACTGAGGGCTGAGGCAGAGAAGGAGCCCTGACTCTTGGTGGGGGTCTTAGTCCTTGGGGAAGTGGTAGGGCCTGCTTCCCTGGAGACAAGAGTCTCAGAAAATAACAAGCTCCACTGTGTGGCTTAGATGCTGTTGGTTCAGGAGGAGGCTGGCAGATGGGTCCACGGGTCCCCCTGGGCTCCTCCTGCCTCCCATTCTTGGGAGAGGGGAAGGGGCAGATGCCCGAAATGGAAGGATCCCACAGAAGGGCTCAGGGTCTCTTCCAGGACGTGCTTTGAGCCCCGTTTGGGGTTGGTCTTGTCTCCATACCCCAGGGGCAGACTCCCAGCACGGTGGGGCTTTCTCCTTTCTTCCCTGCCCCTCTCTGACAGTGCCCCCTGTGCTGGCCCCTCCATCTTCACCCGCCCTGGGCTGCAGAGGAACAGGGAGTGGTTTTGGTGGTTGGCACAGGGGTAGATGTTGATGGCACGAGGCCCTATCATCTGACAGCTGCCTGACCCAGGGTGGGGAGGGCCCTGGAGGGAGTGCTGCGGGAGCAGGAGGGGCAGCTCCTATAGGCAGCCTGACTCCCGTGGTGAGCCCACTGCCACCGCCACATTGCCCTGGGGCAGCCCTGCATGTCCAGCCCTACAAAGCGGCAGCATCCCAAGGACCGCATGGGGCCTCTCCAGGTGGAGCAGGGAGCATGCCTCTTAAATTAGTGGGAAAGGCTCTGCTCAAGGTATGCGTGAGTTCCTCTGGGCGTGGGGCACTCATACTGGGGAGGGGCCCTTGTCCCGGTTTGTGATGTTTCTGGGGCTGGGGTGCAGGGGGAACCTAATTTTTTGTGTGTACCTACTACCAAGGATGTACAGGCTTTATGTACTCAAAATATATCATACGTGCTCAATAAATGTGAGCCGTTCTTATTACTGTTATTTTGACTAAGGGCTGGGAGCTGTGTTGGGTGTTTTGAGATCCTCCTGACACCCCTGTATGGCAGAGACTATGAATCCACTTTACAGATGAGGAAACAGAGGCTTGGCGTTGCTGAATGATTCGGTGAATGCCACTCCATCCCTTCCTGGGACTGCTCCTGGGGTCTGGTATTATCCTGAACTGCTAACCTTTGGCAAGGGGACAGGGTGATGGTGTGTGAACCAAGAATTCTAGCCAATGGTCTGGGCACACTCAGCAGCCAAATCCTAGAGCTGCTGTCCCCACATCCCCAGCCTGGGCCAGATGAATCTCGTCAACTAGAGCTACAGCAAGATAGAGTGAAGTTAGATGTCACGAAGAACTTTTGATTGCAAGAGTGTGCACGACCTTGGTCCTAGGGAAGAAAGAGGTGGCCATTTAGTTGTGACTGAGGCTCTTTGGCTTTTTTTAGAAGAAAGTATTGGTGATCTGGGATGGATGTGTCTGTGCCTGCGTGTTGGGGTAGGTAAGTGTGCTGTCTTGTCTGGATATGGGAGGTGGGACAAAATGAGCTTTGGAAAGGTAAGCAAGTTAGCAGCTACCAGAACGGCCTGTGTACTGTAAAAGAGGAGAGAAAACCTAATTTTTAAGGCTCCTGTCACCTGTCTCAGGTTGGGTTGGCCCCAGGGTCATCGAGCCAGTCTCCTGCCCAGCCACGGGACTCTCCAGCAGTCCACCCCAGGGGAGGAGGACCTGGACCTGCTGCTGTGATAATGTGGCTGTTTGTCAAGCTGCATTGCTGTCTCTGGCCCACGGCCCAGGACTCACAGGCAGAAATGGCTGTTTTCCTCCTGGCGAGTTGGTGTGTAGTGGAGTTTGTGGACAGCGTGCTGTGTCGCACTTTGTTTTGGAAAAATCCAGGCTAGTGGGCAGGAAGGAGAGGGGAAGGGGTGTGGCTGAAGGGGGTGCTATGTGGGGGTTGGCCACAGCCCCCAGAGGAGATGTAGGAATGGGGCCGGGCCCCTGACGTAGGTTGGTCACCAATCTCTGGCTGCCTGACAAGGCCCCTGGTGTTCGCTTACAGACCCTCCTCCCAACTGTGCCCCTCTGGGGACCTGGGCTCAGGAAATGGCTTTTCTTTTGGTCCAGAGCTGTTGTGTTTGGTCTGTGGACCTCAAAGGAAAGCAGGGCTCTTCCCACAGAGGCATTGCTTCAAACCGACCCCACCCAAGGCTGGGGGTTCCTGCTCCTTGCCTCATGATGGGGAAGAAGGCAGCAGATAACAGAACCTGGGGTCATAGACCTTGAGCCAACCAGTAGTGTCTGAGTGGTGATCCACTCTTGCCTGCAATGAGGACCAAGGCAAAAAGAGTTGCCTGAATCTGCAGCAGGAAGGATGAGGGTTAGATACCAGGAGGAACTTCCTGACAGTGAGAAAAGTAAGACACTCTGTCTGGGAGGCTGTTGAATCTCCTTTCATGGTGCGCTTTCAGCAAAGGAAGGACTGTGTTTTGGAGGTGAGGATAGGGGAGAGTTCTGTTTGGTGTTTAGAGAGTTGGATGAAAAGTTCTATAATCGACCTATGTCTTGAGAGGAGCCAGGAAGAAGTTCAAAGCCATGTGGGTAAGGCGCTTTGTGATCCCCGGAGAAGAAAAGAGTAGGATTACAGGCAGGCAGAGAGCTTATTTTTCTTTTTAAAATAAAATTTGTAAAGTCCTGTAGTCGTTTTCCCTAGGGGCTCTACGCAGAGTAGGCAGAAGATTATATGAGCACTGTGCAGTGCCCATTTTACAGATGGATAAATGAGACGGAACCTCTACTCCTCACACTGGGTCTGTTGATGAGTATCATGGTCCATAAAATATAAGCTCTCTGAGGTCAGGGACTTTACTTCCTTTGTCCCCTGGTGTCTAGAACACGGCCGGGCTCACAGCTGGTGGCACTCGGTGGATGTTTGCTGAATGAGAGAATGATCATGAAGATTGGAGGCCCAGGGATGACCGGATGCCTTGACTTACTCCCACCGTGCTTGTATAAAGCCTCCGTGATGAGGCATGCTTCCAAAGGCACCATCTCTAGCCTCGTGTGAGGTCACCTGTGTTTCTGGAGCAGCGGGGTGTGTTTGCTGACATGCCGTCCCCCCGCCCCAGCCCATTTGTTGTTCTGAGTTCTGTCTGTCTGTGTGTACCGACACTCAGACGTGTCACCGTGCATGTCTGCTTTCTGCCAGCAAGGGTCACGTGCCCCCAGACTTTGCAGAAAACAGGAAGCCCTGTCAGTGAGAGGGCAGCCCAGTGATTCATCAGGGGATGACAGTCCCAGCTGTTCGTCCCCCATCCTCCGCAGTGGAGTCACTGTCCAGGGTGGCTTCCTCCGCATGCCTCCCCTCCCCTCCCCGCCCGGTGGAGGAGAGCGGGCTTGGACTTTGCCTTATCACCTCTGGAGGCGGCCTGGCCAGACTCTGTTTGGGCCAAGTTTTTATTTATCTTTGCAGGCTTTTTTTGGGGTGGGGAGGCTGAGGAATGTGGAGTGTTGTAACGTTTGGAAGAGGGCAGTGGGGAAACGGGAGCCAGGTCTCCTGCCCTGCTTGTCCTGCTTACCCCTGCACCTTTGCAGGCTCCCAGCTCCCCTTGGTTCGCCAGTTCCCCCTGCCAAGCCCATATCAATATGGCCCATTGTCTTTCTCCAGCTCCCTGGGTCTGGTCCCATGCTCCTGGCCACACCTTACGTCTTGGCTACTGTTGTGGCTTCCAGTTGTTCAAAGCAGCTGTGGTGGCTTCCTCCAAAAGTGGCTACAGATCAGCAACAGATGAAACCCAAGGGGCTATTTATAGCAGGGTGGCCCTGGGGCCTGGAGTAGGGCCTAGGGCCTGGGGAGATTCAGGAACTCCTCATTAGGGACCAGTGAAATGGAGATGGATGAAGTGTTGGTTTCTTTGTTCCCCTTACGGGGGGCAGTTTTGGAACAGCCTAGTTTGGGTCTTGAAAACCAAACACAGTCACTCATTGACCCCCAGCTCCACCCCTGTCTAATCCCCCCACCTCCAAGCTTGACTCATGCAAACTGGAGTCCTCAGGGCCAGAAAAGCTGTGAGACTTAGAAACTTCCCCCCAGTAGCCCCACTTGGCTCTTCCCTCCTTGACTGCTGAGGAGCTGCTCATTGGTCCGAGGCAGCTGGGACAGAGCGGACTCTGGGCAGAGCCTTCTTCTGGATGGCTGGATGGAGGGTTCCCCTCTTAGCAGAGCTGCTCTAACTTGGGGCTCAGCTGGGAGCTGGGCCTCGGAGCCCATCTATCCTGCCTTGTAGGCACTGCGGAGCCAGGAGAGGGGTGCAGGGGCTCCTCTTCTTGGAGTCCCCGTGGTCAAACCCCAGGTTGGAGTGTGAATCCTGCCTGGCCATCAACTTCCCAGGGACTTGAGGGTAAGTTATTCTGTGCCTCAGTTTCTTCCTTTCTTGGCAGATTGTGGTCGTGTCTCTTTAAAGAAGAGGCTGCAACTTGGTGGTAGGAAAAGACCGTTTTCTGAGAGGCACAGGGGTTTTTGGAAGGTGTCAATGGGCTCAGGAGGTCTGAGAATCTAGAAATTGGGTGTCCCGATTCTGCGTCCTGTGAGGTGGCTGGAAGGATGGGTAGAGGCGATGCAGGGTGTTGATTTTCTATAGAGGTGAATGTTTGGTTGTAACTACCCTTTTCATTTTTCTTGATACAAAACTAACAACAAAAACAACAGCTGTCATCTGGTGAATGCCAGGCATGATGTGAAGTGCCTTATATGCATAACTCCTTTGGATCCTCACTGCCAGCCTGAGGGTTGTCCCATTTTACATGTGACATTACAAGAGGCTCAGAGGGGTTAAGTGACTGGCAGGGCTGCCCAGCAGGATCCTGGAATCCAAACTCTGTGCTTTGTGGGCCTCTGATCCTGTGCTTTCACACCTGCCATGCCATCCTGCTGCCCTGGGATGGATTGGGCCCATTTGCTTAAGTTTGTACCACTCGACAGCTGTGAAGAGCGGAGTGAGTGAGATGGCCACTGTCTGCCACAGACAGTGGGGAGTGGGCCCTTAGAAGCATGGCTCACTGCCTTAGGCCTCGTCTTGGTTCCTGCATGCTCCACCTGCCTGTTCTGGTTTCTAAACTCAGTTGAATTACTTGCTGTTACAGCGTTCAAACAGAGAAGCGTGGGGTGATGGTGGCAAGACAGAGGGGCACCATTACTCTCGTCACTCCTTTCGTCGTGGCAGTCGTATTCTCCTCCTGGGGGTTCTCTTGTGTTGGCGAGTGAATCAAAGTGAAGTGTGTTTCCATTGATTCAGTAAGGGTTGAGCGTGCCCTCAGTGTGGATGGCACCAGCTCAGTGGGGTGCACTCCTCAGCATTCGAGATTTCTTCCTTTCGTCCCTCTGGGGCTTGTACACAGGCAGGCACACTCACGTGGAATCAGTGTTGATGGCTTTGGCTTCGGGCAGGCTGTATTTTTGCAGTGGTTAGGGTGGCAGGGCCGGAATGTTGGCAGGGAAAGGAGAAGAGGATCGTGTTTGCCTCCGTGGACAGCTCTCTGGTGTGCTCCTCCCGCCATCCTGCCCACCCCTGCATAATGCTGCTTCTCTTCTCTCCTTCCCAGGGCTCCGCCAGGGTCACCCCGAGTGTCCAGCCCCACCTCCAGCCCATCAGGTATGCCTGGCCCACGGGGGCAGGGGGCGGGAGTGCAAGCAGGGGGGGGGCACTGTGGGTGTTCCTGTTAAGTCTTGCCTCTGGGTCTCCCAGACTGCAACCATAAAGCCACGGGCGGGGAGTGTGGGCAAACGTGAAAGGCACAGGAGAGGATGCGTGCAGATGCCCTTGGCAACAGTTGTGTTTTGAGCTCTTAGCCAGCCCTTGAGCTGAGTCTTTATTTACCTGCATGAGCTCATCTAGTCCTTGCAACAACCCTGCAAGGTACGTATTTTATTCCCTTTGGTAGAGCAGCATTTCAGAGAAATGAGGTGACTTGTAAAGGTCACACAGCCACCAAGAGGCAGCACTTGGATTTGCGTTTAGGGCTGGTGGGCATCGAGGCCTGTGCTGGATCTCTTCCTCTCTGCAGATGGGATTCTGACTGGGCAGAGTCATTTATGAAAGGAAAGTTCCCTATCTGGCTGGGCTGGCAGGGGCCGGGGGAAGGGGATGCACAAGGGACTTTATGTCTTGGCGATCCAGAGAGTTTGTTTTGCCCTCTGTGCCTCACCTTCACCCACTGAGGCTCCTGAGATGATCGGGGATGCCAGCCCTGGGGTAGAGTTGAAGCCCCTGGAAGTTTCTGGCCCAGCTGCCAGCTGTCCACAGACTGGAGGTGGCTCCTTAGAAGATCCCCTCCTTCCCTTAGACCTGGGCAGGTGGATGCAGAGTGTGATGCTGAGGCTGTCCGGCTGGTGGCACTGTTCTGCCTTTGCGTCCTTCCTGGGTTCCAGTCTGTAGACAGGGGCGGGTCAGCGCCCTGGATGGGCCACGTCTGACTCATGGTCCTCACCAGCACGGCCCCTCTTGCTCCCCTTTCTGTGCTGAGGGAGAGGCTGAAATCACAGGAGCTTGGCTTGTGAGTTTTTCTGACATTCTAGTTTCTTCCTTGGAGCCAGGACAGAGAGGGGTTTTGGAGGGTGGGGAGGAGGGGATGCTGCAAGTTAGCTGAGGCTCCCCGCCCTCACACCCACTTGCTTGCAGGTAGGTGTACGTGTGGCTTCTTGTCCCAGGCTGGTCACCACCTACAAGAACTGTCCTTGGGTAGGCAGTTGGCTTGAGATAGAAACTTCTCCCCCACAACTGCAATGAGAAGCTTTCCATAGGGACAAGAAGTGGCTGGGACTCAGAGTCAAACTCAAACCAGGCTCCTTACCTCTGGGTGCTGGTCCCCAGTCCCACTCAGGCCCCTGTCATCCCACCAGAGAGGTCCTGCCATGCCTCATCCTTGGCTGCCCGATCTCCACACCCCACCTGAACTGGGATTGAACCCTGGTGGAGGTCTGGATTCCTCATGGCTTCTCAGCATCTGGGGGCTTGTTGTGTCTAGTGCCGGAGAGCCCTCGTCACTTTTAAATAGCCCAGCGGTATTCCTTTCGCTGCCCTCCACTCTCCACTTTATCCCGCTGTGGTGAAATGTTAGCAGAATGAAATGTGAGTGCTGCCTGCATTTGATAGAGGGGGAAGCGAGACTCTAGGAGGTTGATGATTGGGGAAAAAGCTGGAGGGATGGGGGAGGTGCTTCTAGAAGCAAGAGGTGGGCTTCCCCAGTGGGCATCCTGGATCCTTCCTCTAGAAGAAAAGTTCGGAGGGATGTAAAGATGTGAGCTCCTCCCTTCCTTACCCAGTGCCCAGTGGAGAGGATGGCCAGCCCAGGGTCCTCCCCACCTCTCTGGGAAACGCATGGTGCTGGCGGCTGCCGGCCACTGCAGCAGCAAGGGCTCCGTGCCCTCTTGTTTTCTGGGCCCTTAGAAATCAGGGAGGCCGCTGCCAAGAAGCAGCTCTGGCAGGCGGTGGGAGCTGCCAGGGGTGGGGAGAAGGCCAAGGAACAAAGGGCAGGAGTTGGCCTGCCTCCGGGAGGGCTGGAATGTGTGCTGTGGTCTGGCTTACCTCGAACCCAGGTGAACGTGTCACCTGAGGTGCCCCCTCCCCTGAGAGGTTTCCCGCCCACTCCACAGCTCGAGAGCTAGGGGCGGGCAGTGGAAGGCTCCGTTCCAGGGCTGGAAAGCGCCCAGTGCAGGCTCTCCTTCCTCTTCCAGAGCAGTCTGGGGCCTTTCGGGAGACTTCTGCCTGGCCAGGCAGCCAGTGTTGGGAGCCAGAGCTCCTGGGTTCCTGGGCCAGTCTGGCCCTGGCTCTGAGCTCTGGAGTCACAGATTGAAGGCAGTGGCCAAAGGACTGATGGGAACCAAGAATTGGTGTCATCACAGTTTGGTTCTGAAATGGCCTGAGGTCCTTGCCAGCCCTACCCAGCTCGTTCTCACTGGTACTCCCAAGTCGGCCACACTGGCCTTGCCAGAGGGAGCCTGTGGCCTTGGCCTTGGGTTGAAGAGCAGCCAAGCGCCCTGGGCTGCATATGGGGGTCACACAGGGTGTGTATGGGGTGCAGCTATCTGGGGCCTTCCCTGTGGGCTGGATTCTGATATGGCCCCTTCGCTGCTTGCTGTCTCCCTAGAAACATGAGTGTGAGCCGGACCATGGAGGACAGCTGTGAGCTGGACCTGGTGTACGTCACAGAAAGGATCATCGCTGTCTCCTTCCCCAGCACAGCCAATGAGGAGAACTTCCGGAGCAACCTCCGTGAGGTGGCCCAGATGCTCAAGTCCAAACATGGAGGCAACTACCTGGTGAGGATGGAGCCTCGCGCCCATCGTCCTGTGCCCTCTATGCTTCCATCTGCTCACCACCTCTTCATGACTGGTATCCCTGCCACCAGCCCCTGTGCCAGCACTCCCTCTTCTCTTTGTTTGTCTGCCTTTCCCCTCAGGCAGCTCTTGTGCCTGAGTCTTCAATCACTCTCCAGCCCTGCTCTACTCTAAGGAGTGTGCTGCAGCTGGAATGTAGCTGTGTGTGCTTGTGTGTGCTGGCCAGGAGAAGAGAGTAACAATAAGAGTTCAGGTTATTGAGCGCTTGCTACTAGCCAGGCCCTGTTCCAACTGCTTTCCACGCACTTAACCTTTGCAGCAGCCCTAGCAAGCAGGCACTTGCTAGAGCACAGAGAGGTGGGGTTATTTGCCTAAAGTTGCAAGGTCAGGAAGTGGCAGAGCTGGCACAGGGTCGGTGCCTCTGAGAAGTCTGAGGGCAGAGTCTTGGCAACATGTGTCTTAAGGGACCCTGGGTTGCTGGCACCTGGCTCGGCCTGGCCCAGAGGAGTCACCTCGGCACATGGGAGAGAGGTGCTGGCGGTGGTCTCCACTAACGCAGAAAGGCCAATCTGTCCTTGGCCCCAGAGGAGGGCTCAGGTCCATTTTAGAGAGAGGTGCCTGTGGACTGGACCCACAGATCTGATCTGTACAACCTGAGGTGGCTGTCCCCAGGGTGTTTGAGATGGGAGGTAGGAGGCCGCATTAGTTTCCCAGGGCCGCTGTAACAAATGAGGCGGCCCTTTCTATCCACAGGTTTTACCTCTTTGGACTCAATCCATCATGATTTGAAAATATTCAGAAAAAACCCAACAGTAAATAACAATAAAAAACAATACAAATAAAAACAATACAGCAGAACAACTATTTGCAGAACGTTTATATTGTATTAGGTGTTACAAGTAACCTAGAGATGATTTAAAGTCTACGGAAGTATATGCATAACTTATATGCAAATAGTACATTTTTTATATGCAAGTTGTATGCAAATAGTACATATTTTATGTAAGAGACCTGAGCATCCATGGATTTTGGTATCCACTATCCATGGCGGGGTGGAGGGGTCCTAGATCCAAATCCCCCATAGACACCAAGTGATGACTCTACCTCAAATCTGGTGGCTCAAAATAACAGAAATTTATTCTCTCTCTCACAGTTCTGAAGGCTGGAAATCTGAAATCAAGGTGGTGACAGGGCCATGCTCCCTCTGAATCCTATGGCAGAGAATCCCTTCTTGTCTTTTCCTAGCTTTTGGTGGGATTCCGTGGTTTGTAGCACATCACTCCAATCTCTGCCTCCGTCTCCACGTGGCCTTCTTCAGTGTCTCTCTGTGTATCTTCTCCTCCTACAAGGACATCAATTATTGGACTTAGGGTCTGCCCTAGATCCAGGTTGATCTCATATTGAGATCCTTAACTACTTACATTGGCAAAGGCACTATTTCCAAATAAGGTTGTATTCTGAGGTTCTGGGTGGACATGACATTTTGAGGATACTATTCAACCGCTATAGAGACCCACCTGTTAGCTGCATTGGGGCATTGTTAAGAGCCTGGCTTTAAACATCAGAAAGTCCTGGGTTCAAATTCTGTCTCTGCCTTTACTAACTACATGATCTTGGCTGTTTAGCCTCACTAAGCCCTAGCTTCTGCATCTGTAAAGTGGGTCTAAGGTCTACCTCTTATGGTTGTTAAGAGAATTAAGCCAGCTGTTACGTGTAAATTCCTTAACACAGGCTGGCAGGTGGCAGACATTCACTGAGTGATGGCTATTGTAACATAATAAAGTGTATTCCTTTACAGAGTGCAAGAGTGGATGCAAATCCACCTATTTCTGATTTTAGGAGTCCAGGGTTCTATGGGACTTGGCGCCCTGCCACCCCTCTCTCTATCCTGCCTATTCCAGGCTGGGCTGTCCCCTTTTCTCCCCAGGAGATGATACAGTGGCCTTTGAGTTTCCTAGGCAGTGGGGTGGATATGGGAAGTTCTGCATGCCCCCCTCGGAGGTAGAGGCAGGAATTCCAGAGACTGGAGAATTCCTTAGGATTCCAGTGGTCAGGAACCGGACAGTGGTCAGGCATTGAAAGGCATGTGCTGGGAGAGGTATGTCAAGGGTCTGATTGGGCCCACCCAGGAGAGTTTGCCCCTCTGATGGAGGAAGTCTCGTGACAGAGAGGTTGCAACCTCATGGGATGAGGTTCTAGGGTCAAGGTGTGAAGTGGAAACCAGAGATTGCCAACTACTTATCGTCTCACACCGCTGGATTCCTGTTCAGTGTGGCGAGAGGCAAGCAGGACTGGAGACAAGTTCCATCCCCTTCTCGTCTTCCATTTGGGGCATCCGCTCACAGAGCGGGGTGGCTGAGTGTCTGCATCTCTCTCTCTCTCTCTCTCCCTTTTCATCCTGAGGACCTACAGTTGAGTTCCTCTTGGTGACGGTGTGTCTGCTGGGACTCACCTGCATGTTCACGTATGGATAGGATTCCTATCAGGGGAAAGAGAGTGAGAGCAGGCACAGGAGATCCAGCGAGCTCATGGCTGTTTCATGGCCAGGCCCCTGGCTGTGGGAGGACATTGACGCTCTGCTGGATGCTGTCGTGGGCTCTTCAGAGGAAGTTGGCAATGATGCCACGGTCCTTTCTGGGACCAGCAGGCCATGGTTCTCTCTCTCCTCGCCGCCTTCCTCACCCTCACCTCCTCATGCTCTCTTCCTTTTTCTCCTTCTAGCTGTTCAACCTCTCTGAGCGGAGACCTGACATCACGAAGCTCCATGCCAAGGTGAGCCAGGGGCTGTTTTGGGGTAGGGGAGGAGAAAGAGAACAGATGGACTCCCTCTCTGGGGTTCCCACATAATAATATTGGGGGAAATGTTGTGACAGTTTGAAAAGCCTATTCAAAGTCAGAGTGCCATCTTACATCTGGAAAATGGAAAATGATCTATTTATCATTTCCATAATGCCAATTACAGAAAGCAAAGCTTGGGGCAGTGACTTTCTACCCAGGTCTGCCTGCCGGGGAATACACCAGAATCTCTTGGGTGAGGCTGGAGTTGTGAGATGTTTAGTTTTTGGATTTAAAGCAGTTGGGAGTCTCTGCTTTTGACCTTCCAGCTGCTGTTTTTTTTTTGTTGTTGTTGTTTTGTTTTGTTTTGATTTTTGAGATGCAGTCCCCCTCTGTCGCCCAGGCTGGAGTGCAGTGGCGTGATCTCAGCTCACTGCAACCTCCGCCTCCCAGGTTCAAGCGATTCTCCTGCCTCAGCCTTCCGAGTAGCTGGGACTACAGGCACATGCTACCACGCCTGGCTAATTTTTGTATTTTTAGTAGAGATGGGGTTTCGCCATGTTGGCCAGCCTGGTCTCAAACTCCTGGCCTCAATTGATCTGCCCACCTTGGCCTCCCAAAGTGCTGGGATTACAGGCATGAACCAGTGTGCCTGGACCTGCTGCCACTTTTTATTCTGTTTGCTCGGGGGGCTGTGTGTGGGCTTTGCCATGGACATCTGCTCCTAGCTCTGAGAGTTTGGTACATGCTGCTGTGTGACCCTGGGTGGGTGACGGACTTCTCTGGGCCTCAGTGTGCCCCTCTGAAAGTGGCCTGGCTGGATTATGTGTGCTCTGTGGGTCCTTGCAGAGTTCTCTTTTACTTTAAAGTTGGTGAGTCTAGAAAGGTTTTGAGAGGCCCGAAGCCTGCTATTCAGGTCTGCCCTTTGTGTCCTTAAGGCTGCTCTTGGCTGACCTGGAAAGTGGATGGTTTGTGTGACCAGGGCCTAGAAAAGAGTCATGAACATCAGACAGCCTTTTGCTTTTTCCTCTCACAGCCTGAGCCAGGCCTCAGGGCTGTCCGTGGGAGAACAGCTTTAGGACAGTGCTTGGGGCCCCTCAGCATGCTGGAAGGTCAGTCCTATAGTAGGGACCTTGGGGTCATCAGCTCCAAGCCTTTCTTTTTGTTTGTTTGTTTTTTTTTAACACACATATGGGGAAATTGAGGCTGGAAGAGGACATGAGGCCTAAGGCCCCACAGTGAGTCAGTGCCAGGGCCAAGACCCGGGCCCAGGGTCCCAAGTACTGGGTCATGCATGGCCTTTGCCCTTCACTCCCCTGCCTCCTCGCTGGCCAGTGGGCAGGGAGGAACCAAGTCCTGGCAGGAACTAGCAGCTGCGGGCCACCGCCCAGGTACTGGCACGTGGCGTAGGCGGCTCCCACTGGCTTGGTTGGCTCTGCAGGGCTTCTGCCCTCTTCTCACTCATGGCTTGGGCCACAGGTACTGGAATTTGGCTGGCCCGACCTCCACACCCCAGCCCTGGAGAAGATCTGCAGCATCTGTAAGGCCATGGACACATGGCTCAACGCAGACCCCCACAATGTCGTTGTTCTACACAACAAGGTCAGAGCTGTGGGGGGCGGTGTGTGTGTGTGTGTGTGTGTGCGTGCGCACGTGTGTGTGTGCCTGAATGTGTCCTTGGATGATTGTGTGTGCCTGCCTATATCTTTGGATTTTGTGAGCATATAAGTCTGTGTGTATTTTTCTTTCTAGGGGATAGTAGATTCTGTCTTGGGGGGCACTTCTAAGAAGTGTAGGGGACATCAGTTTATGTCCACGGCAGTGGATGATCAGCTGTGTTTTTTTCTGAGACTTAGTCCCCACCTGCTTACCTCCCCTGAGGCCCCCTTCCTCCTTATGTTCTACCTTAAATCAACACCCCTCTCTCCGGCCCTGACTCCTTTCCACCAAGGCTTCTAGATAAGCTCTGGAGCAGCAAGGCTGGCCTTAGAAATAAATGCTTTTGTGTTTGGGGCTCTTTCAGGGAAACCGAGGCAGGATAGGAGTTGTCATCGCGGCTTACATGCACTACAGCAACATTTCTGCCAGGTAAGAGGGGCCTGGAGCCTCCCATCCTCTGAACATCGACAGTGTGACCCCCCTCCTCTCATCCACCCACAGCCTCTCTGTTCCCTGGAGTGAGGGGATTTGCACAGAGGGAATGAGAAGCAATGAGGATGGGGGAAGGGGCCCTCAGCTCTGAGGCAGGAGCCTGTGGACAGAGGGTGGGAGGGAGGAGAGTCCACTTCTCTCTCAGGGGTTCTGGTGGGACAGCCTTGGGAGGCAGGCCCTGTCCTGAGCACCCCATTCGGCCAGCTCCTCGGAGCCACTTTTCCTTGCCAAACTGCCTTCTTTTTCCCTGGGCCAGCAGGAAGGGAGTCAGAAAGAAATGTCGGATCAGATCTGGGTCTGGCAAAACAATCTAGAAGTTGTCTCGTCCATTCCTCTGCCTCTGGACAACAGGACCCTCTTCCTACCTAGGTGTTTGGAACAAGAATAAAGAACAACCAGTCACTGACTCCCTTTCCAATCCCACTCTGCAGGGAGGCGGAGGGATTCACCCATTCGTTTTGTTATTCATTCAACAAGGAATATGGCTGGGCGCAGTGGCTCACGCCTGTAATCCCAGCACTTTGGGAGGTCAAGGCAGGTGGATCACTTGAGGTCAGAAGTTCAAGACCAGCCTGGCCAACATGGTGAAACCCCGTCTCTACTAAAAATACAAAAATTAGCTGGGCATGGTGGGGCAGGTGCCTGTAATCCCAGCTACTCAGGAGGCTGAGGCAGGAGAATCCCTTGAATCTGGGAGGTGGAAGTTGCAGTAAGCCAAGGTGGTGCCACTGCACTCCAGCCTGGGAGACAGGGAGACTCTGTCTCAAAAAGAAAAAACAACAAATATTGAACAGACAATGTGCCAGGCTCTGTTCTAGGTCCTGGGAATGCAGCAGAGGGCAATGCCAGGCCACTGCCCTCATGGGCATTAAACACGTAAACAAATACATTAGTAATAGCAGGTGATAATTATCGTGAAAGAGTAAAGGGACTCAAGAAGAGCAGTGGCGAGGCGGGTACCTGGTTAGAGAAGGCCTCTTGAGGAGGTGACACTGGAACAGAGACCTGAGTGACCAGGATGGGAAGGGCTGAGCCTTATCAAGCCTGTGGGATGAGCCCTGCACACTGAGAGAAGAGGAAGGACGGGAATGCGAGGGACTGGGGTGTTTGAAGCTGAGCAAGTGAGGGAAGAGGAAGAGGAGGGGAAGCTGGGAGGTGGCAGAGCCGTGGGGCCTCGTGGCCTCACTGAGGACTTTGGAGTTTGCTCTAAGAGTTATGGGAAGTCACTGGAGCTTTGTGATCTTTTCATTTCAAAGTGATTTCTCTGAGTGCTCTGTGAGGATGGGTAGAATCTTCTGTGGAGGGCCTGCCAGGAGGCTGTAATTTTAAGACTTCAAGCAACCCAAGCCAGTCTCACCTTTGCTTAATGATAAGCAAAGATGAGGCTGCACCTTTACTGTACTCCTGTACCCCTACTGTGTGCCATGAGTGCCAAGCTCTTTATGGATGTTCCCTCGCTTCATCTCCATAGTCACCTTTGAGGAAGGGGCAATTATCACCCTCATTTGAGGGGTGAGGAGAATGAAGTTCAGAGAGATGCAGGAACTTGTACCAGGACATGTGGCTCATAAGTAGTAGACCTGAGCTGGGCTCCCAGGCTGCTGAGCTTTAAAGCCTGGGCTGAGTGCTGCCCTGCAGAGTTGGAGAGATGCTGAAGCACTCTTTTCCTGAAAACTTCTCAGCACAGGATGGCAGGGGGAGGAGGCTTGTCTTCCCTCCAGGACAAAGCCTGGCAGAGTGCTCTGCAGGTCTGAGGGAACAGGGGTGGGGAAAACAAGCGGCTCTTGGATGCAGGAGTTGCCTCTTTTGACTACTTGTCTCTCCCTGCAGTGCGGACCAGGCTCTGGACCGGTTTGCAATGAAGCGGTTCTATGAGGATAAGATTGTGCCCGTTGGCCAGCCATCCCAAAGAAGGTGGGTCTCTGGGGCTCACAGCCCCTTGCATGTATGTGTGCACTCACTCTATGTGGGGACTAGACTTGTGTACTCACAGGGATGGGATAGCCGTGCCTAGGTGGGGTGTACCAGGCGCAGGTTTTCAGATGCCAGCCTGCAGTGGTGTGAGCTCAGGCACACAGGAGAGCCCGGGAGCCAGCCTGTGGTGTGTGCCCGCAGATTGGCACAGGACTTGACTCTGAGGCCTGTGCTAGAGAGCAGTGCAACCTTCGTAGGGAAGCATGAGTCTGGGGATAAGAAGGTGCTAGTATAGGAAGGCGTGTGCTGTTCTTGGCCCTGGAGGCAGGATTGCTTCAGTGCTTGGATGAGTCTACAGGAGACTGCATCACTGCCCCCTGCTGTGGGAGGTCAGAGACTCATGATAAGGGTCACCTTCTGTTGGGAGAGTTTAGGCAGTTTTACTGAGAGCTCTCAACCACATGGTCTCATTGGAGTCTCACAATAGCCCAGGCAGGAAACAGGGCAGGGATGGATTTATTCATTCAGCAAAATTTAAATCATCTACTATGGCTCCAAGCACTGAGATATCTAGGTGAATAGGAAAAAGTCCTTTCCCTTGGCGAGCTGATACCTAATGAGAGAGATGGACATGAAATGAATAACCATACAAACAAGACAATGTCAGACAGCAATGAGGCTAGGAAGGAAAGAGGGCACTGCAGACACGAGAACTGATAGGAGGGGAAAGGGGCTCTTTTAATGGGGATGGTCAGGGAACACCTCTTAGAGGGGGTGAATTTGAATCTAAACTGGAATCATGGTGAGCTATCATGTGATGATCTAGGCATCCCATTTTGCAGATTAGAAGCTGAGCCGAGGGAGGGGGCGTGGCCGGGGTCTATAGCAAGTAGTGGCAGAACTGGAAAGTACATGAAGGCCTAGTAATGCCTGGGCTAGGGCAGTGCCTCCTGGTTGTGTGACCCACTGCCCTGAGGGATCCTGCTCCATGGGTGACATGTTGCTCAATGATATCTCATCCACAGGAAGGCACAGGCAGCATCAGGGGCAGGAGGTCTTTGGGGGAGGCTGCAGCCAGGATGGTGGGAAACCCAAGCCCAAGCTGGAGACCTGGACGGTGGGACGCAGGCCCAGCTCTGTTTGCTGCTGGGAGTCGTGGGCCTGCCACCTGCTGTGATGTCAGCACCGTTCTGCACACTGGTGACATGGTGCTGAATCTGCCAGGCAAGGGCTTATGGAGCTCAGCTTCTAGTGGATGATACACATATAAGGAAACAATACAGATAGTCATGAGAGCTGCAAAGAAAAAGCAAACTATGATGGCTAGAGAGTGATGGGGCTGGCAAGAGGGCTGATTCAAATGGAAGGGCCTTCTGAGAAGGTGACGTGTAACATGAGATCTGGGTGGGGAGAAGGAAGCCTCCAAGTAAATGCATGGGGTAAAGGATCCAGAATGAGGGAATAGCACTGACTACAAGGGCCTGGAGGCCAAAGCATCCCATTTGCCTTTTTAGCCCCTGAGCACACTGACTGGGCCAACAAGGGCCTGGAGCTGTGAGTCCTGGAGCTCTCCAGCCTCACCATGCTGAGGGTCCCAACACATGCCCCATCATCCCTCCTTGCTTGGCTGGCTAGAACTGTGCTGTCCCAGCTGGGGGCTATTCTTGCCATTGTAATTGGAAGCCCAAGAAGTGAGTGAGTCCTCAGGTAACCCAGCACCTTATAGTTGGCACAAAACAGTTGATAGCCAGCCTCAGAGTCAGCAGCCAGAAATGGGATGTCTTTATGTGCAGAAAATTCTGGTTAGGGCCCCAGAGACAGCAGCTGTGGATCAATGAGAGTCTTCTCAGGGAAGAAAGAATGATTGGTCAAGCACTGCCTTCTCAGCCTCTGGCTTGCCATGTGTGTCTGCTGACTGTAATCACGGTGTGGCCTTTGACCTTGAAGGGTAAGGATACTGAGAGAGAAGCATGCTGTTCCAATGGCACAGTGTGGCTTGGAGAGAATGGGCAGAGAGTCACATCTCTGAGTCTGAGCAGTGAAGGCCTGAAGACCAGGGATCAGTGTCATCTCTCAGGAATAGGATTATTTAGGGATTACCTGGTGTATTAGTCCATTTTCATGCTGCTGATAAAGACATACCTAAGACTGGGCAATTTCCAAAAGAAAGAGGTTTAATGGACTCACAGTTCCACGTGGCTGGGGAGGTCTCATAATCATGGCGGAAGGTGAAAGGCAAATCTCGCATGGCGGCAGACAAGAGAAGAGAGAGGGCCAAGGGAAAGGGGTTTCCCCTTATAAAACCATCAGATCTTGTGAGAATTATTCACTACCACGAGAATAGAATGGGGGCAACCACTCCTATGATTCAATTATCTCTCACTGGGTCCCTCCCACAACACGAGGGAATTACGGGAGCTACAACTCAAGATGAGATTTGGGTGAGGATGCAGCCAAACCATATCACCTCGTGTTCAACATATGCTTGCATAGCAGGCAGTTGGGGCGTGTCTGCCTGGCTCCTATCTGACACTGCCTCTGCTTGTGGGTGGGTCACCTCTCTGAGCCCAGATGTGGAAGTGCAACTGTGGGTTTACTATGCATTTGTTGCCACCCTCCTGCCTTCTTGTCAGTGTCACTTGCAGGGAATGGAGCAGATGGAGGAGAGGAGGACAGGGAAAGAGAGAGGGAGGGGCTTTGCCTGTAGCTGTCTCATTCATTGTCACCCGCCCCCGGACTCATTGTCCCCTGAACACAGACACATCCTGTTGGCGTGATCCAGAGATCTGATAGGAACTGCTATTCCAGGTTTCCGGCTTGAGTAATGGGGCAGGGGCCTGAATAGGAGTGGGTGCTGCCCATCAGATTATCTTACTTGAGTAGTCCGAGGAGGCCCCACCCAAGCCCAGGGACAGAGGCCCACAGGCCTGGAGGTGGGCCAAGGAGCCAAGAGACAGGAGGGGATCTTATCATGGTCATGTGGGCTCTAGTTCCACCCTCTTCAGAGAGCTACTATTGGCTCCTGCAGAGCCTCAAAATACATTCTGATTGGTCTAGCTGACTCAGCTTGGCATTCCATGGCCAATCAGAAAAGGGAAAATGCCAACCAATTGACGCAGAAGGACTGATGTCTATTGGGCAGATGACTGATCTCTAGTTTATTGGGCAGATGCGTTGGAGCCCAGACTTCTTTCCTGCTGTCCCCATCCACTCCCAGCTTTGTGTGTTCTTGCTGTGTGTCTCTGGAGTCCAGTGACCCCTCCTGGACCTTATTTATCCTCTCTGTCTAGAAGGAGAGGGTGTGGGTTAGTCCTTCCATTCTTCCAGCAGATCTTTGTTAAAGAACTGGGGGATGTTGGCTGGGTGTGATGGCTCACACCTGTAATCCCAGCACTTTGGGAGGCTGAGGTGGGCTGATCACCTGAGGCTGGGAGTTCGAGACCAGCCTGACCAACATGGAGAAACCCTGTCTCTACTAAAAATACAAAATTAGCCGGGCATGGTGGCGCATGCCTGTAATCCCAGCTACTCAGGAGGCTGAGGCAGGAGAATCGCTTGAACCTGGGAGGCAGAGGTTGCGGTGAGCTGAGATTGCACCATTGCACTCTAGCCTGGTCAACAAGAGTGAAACTCCATCTCAAAAACAAAACAAAACAAAAAATTGGGGGATGTTGACCCTAGAGATAGGAATACTTATTAGAAGCTAGTTACCTCGAATACCAAGTAAATTCAAGGATACAGAGAGAGGGACTTCATGCACTTTAGTATGAGGTAGAGAAAGTTAAGAAATACATTCATTAAAGTCTTGCTCACTATTTGCTAGACTATCACTTGTGGCTACTGGATCTGTGGGCAGAACTGGGGCTGTGAGTATGAGCGCAAGCTTGATTTGAGCTTTGTGTGGGGGTGTGAGGGTATCAGAGCTGTTCGGTGGTTGGGCCTGCCTTGTGCAGCTAAATGATGCCTGTCAGGGATGTGGGGTGTAAATTTTGGTCCAGCAGGAGATTCTTGGGCTGGGAGTGAAGCAGGAAAGAGATATTCATGTTGACCACCAGAGGGCGGTGGCGAACTCCAAGTGGGATGCTTGACTTGACCCAGCTCTAGGTCTGATATACCTGCTCATTCTTCCTACCTGGGGCTCCCAGCAGCAGGCAGGCATGTCTGGGAGGGAGGCCTGGTTGGGGAGGGGGACCATGTTGGTTGGGGAGAGGGTAGAGTAGGTGAGTGGTGTAGGGCAATGTTCTTGGAAAAGAGAGAACAGGGATTACTGCACCAGCACAGACCTCTCTCCCTGAAGCTGCTTCTCCCACCACTACAGGTACGTGCATTACTTCAGCGGCCTGCTCTCCGGCTCCATCAAAATGAACAACAAGCCCTTGTTTCTGCACCACGTGATCATGCACGGCATCCCCAACTTTGAGTCTAAAGGAGGTACCTGCCTTGAGCCCTCTGACCTCCACCCTTGCCAACTCCTCCCTTTCATCTTCCGTCTTCTTCTCTAAGAGGCAACCTTGGGTAGTAACAAACAGCCCGAGAGCTGCAGAGTCATAAGGCCTCCATTGGACTCTCAAGCGTATTGCTTCCTAAACTTTTCTAAGCCACAATCTATTCATTTGCAAAATGGGTTTGATATTTGCCGTGCCTGCTGGCCAATGATGTTTGACGGGCAATGTTTTTATTAATTTAATTTGCTTTACAAGTGAAAAGTTGGCATTTCTTCCGCTTTCTACTTCCTCTTTTTCTCTTTCCTCTTTTCCTCCTTCCCCGTCCTACCTCATCTTCCCCCATTTCTTCCTTCCTTTCTCTCTTTCTCCCTTCACTCTCTCCTCTGCCCCTCCTGCCTGCCAGTTTCTGCTGTCTTACCTAACACCCATCCCACTTTTACAGGATGTCGGCCGTTTCTCCGCATCTACCAGGCCATGCAACCTGTATACACGTCTGGCATCTAGTAAGTATTACATGGGCATGAGAGGCCAGAGATGTCCAAAGCCCAGAGCTAAGGACCAGGTCGGAAGGTTGGGGAGAGGAGAGAGTATTCTCAAGAGGGCTGAAAGGACAGAGTCAGAGAGGTTTCCCACTAACCCTGTGGCATAGGGGCAGCAGGGAGAAAATGCCCCTCCCTCATCTCCCCTCCAGCAGCCCTCTTTTTTTCTGCCCACCTCTCTCCCTTAGCAACATCCCAGGAGACAGCCAGACTAGCGTCTGCATCACCATCGAGCCAGGACTGCTCTTGAAGGGAGACATCTTGGTGAGTGCTGTCCCTCTGTCTCAAGCCCCATCCTTGTTTATTTTCTCTCCCTTCTTTTCTTACTCCTTTCCTGCCTCTTGGGACAAGACAGCTACTCCTCCTGGGCTGCCAGGCTTGGAACCATAGGCTCTCAGGGCTCTTGGAAGACCTTCCAGTCTCATACAGTCCGTGTCTCTCACCCTGGGCTTAGCTGTTGTTCTGGAGCATCTCCAGGGAAATATCACTCAGTGTGAGCTGTTACCTCCTGGCTTCTTATTGGTGACAAGGACTCTCTGAATTCCAGCTTCAGTCCTTCCTGCTGCCATTTAAATCCATCTTACTTTTTGCACTCTGACTTGTATGTAGAAACTTCTTGGGAGGACATTTTTGTCCCCAGAGGCCAAGACTGGCCTCCAATTCTCTGCTGTTCTAGAAGTTTCCCCACAGAACTCTGAGATCCTGTTTGGTGTTGATGAGCTCTCCCTCACTGGGTTTGGGTTGAGCCTTGGGGGCTCAGTCAGTGGAGCTGATAAGGAGGCTCCCTGGGACCTGACCTCCCAGCCTCAGGCCCCTGACTGGTTCTGCCCATCTTCTCTCCCAGCTGAAGTGCTACCACAAGAAGTTCCGAAGCCCAGCCCGAGACGTCATCTTCCGTGTGCAGTTCCATACCTGTGCCATCCATGACCTGGGGGTTGTCTTTGGGAAGGAGGACCTTGATGATGCTTTCAAAGGTGCGCTCCTTGAGTGGAGCTGGGGTGGGCACCCCTGTGGCAGGGAGAGAAGCTCAGTTTGAGACAATATGGTGGGTATGGGGACCATCTTTTCTGGGCCACGTGATTTGTCTAGTCTCAGGGTGATGGTGGGAGAGAGTTGAGAGAGACTTGGGAGAGAGTTGAGATCGGATGGTCTGGGAATTCCAGTTGTTAGTAGAAGTGGAGGTAAATTCCTCCCAGTCCTTGGGCTATTTTATATCTTGCAGCCTTCTATGCCTTTCCCTGTCTCTCCTTCATCTTGTCCTCCCAGTTTGTCACATGTGTCCTATTGACAATAATTTTTTTTTCAACATTCATTGGGCATCTGCTTTGGGCTAGGATCTGTACCAAGTGCTGGGGATACAAAGTAAAACATGGCATGGTCTCTGCCTTGGTGGAGCTCAAAAATCTTGTTGAGTTGGGAGGCAGACAAGCAGGGGATAATGACCCTGCTGGGCAGAAGAGCAAGAGTGGAGGGGTGTGGCAGCAGCAAGGGGGAACCATTTTCTGAGAGAAGAAGAGGTAGTTGGGAAAGGTTTGGTGTTTGCTTTTGCTTCTTTCTTTTATCCATTGGAAGTTTTATCTATATCACATTCATGCCTGGGACATATAAATGCACATTTATTTACCCATCTCTCTCCATCCACCAATCCATCCTTACACACATCCATCCATCCATCCATCCATCCATCTGTCTGTCTGTCTATCCATCCATCCACCCACCCATCCATCCATCCATTAATCCATCCCTTCATTAATCTATCCATCCATACACATATTCATTCATTTGCCCACCCATCCATCTATCCATCCATCCATCCATCCATCCATCCATCCATCCATCCATCCATCCACCCACCCACCAAGGATCACTTGTGTGTCTGTAGGTGTTGGGCATGTGCTAGACCCTATAGATATGAACAGAAAGAAGTCAGGCCCTACCCTCAGGGAGTTCACAGTTTCCTCAGTGAGAGACAACACAAACATGATACTATGAAGTGATGCCTGCAGTGTTGGAGACACGAACAGGCATGATAGGTGTCCCATGGAGCAGATGCCATCCTTGCTGTAACTTCTTTTCCTACATGCAGTGGGCAGTGATCTGTGTCCAGAGTGGGCTCAGGTGGAGAAAGACTGGACCTGGGGCTTGGAGGAGGGTCCAGATCTCCTTAGTGTGGTGTGGCTCATGTAGAAGGGTGTTTCTTTAACGAGCTCTCCTCGCACTGGAGCCAGAAGGTTCCATCATAATTACAGTACGGAATGTAAATGATAACAGTCTTAACGAGGAAAAATAAAGGCATAGCTGATAAAATAAATAAGGGGTTGGGCAGAAGTTGAGAGAAGGAGGGTCACAGATTTCCTCCTCTTACATAGTGGGAGACAGGAGATACCATCGAAAATTGACAGATCAATAAATAGAGACACGGCCAGGCACGGTGGCTCATGCCTGTAATCCCAGCACTTTGGGAGGCCAAGGCGGGAGGATTGCTTGAGGCCAGGAGTTTAAGACTAGCCTGGTAAATATAGTGAGACCCCATCTGTACGAAAAATAAAAAAAATTAGCTGGGCATGGTGGCGTGTGCCTGTTATCACAGCTATTCCAGGGGCTGAGGCAGGAGGATCACTTGAGCCCAAGAGTTCAAGGCTGCAGTGAGCTATGATAGCACCGCTGCACTTTAGCCTGGGCAACAGAGTGAGACCTGGTCTCTAAAAAGAGAAAAAGAAATAGAGGCTTAACTATCTTATTTAAAGTTTCAAAGATAATCAATAGCATAAATAAAAACGATAATCTAATCAGATTTAAGAAGAGAGGAAGTGGGGGTAGTAGTATAAGTGAACCAAATTATTCATATTCATAGTGGTCAATCCATAGAGGTTATTTAAAATTCATGTCTGGCTGGGTATGGTGGCTCACGCCTGTAGACCCAGCACTTTGGGCTGCTGAGGCCGGTGGATTGCTTGAGCCCAGGAGTTTGAGACCAGCCTCAGCAGCACAGCAAAACTCTGTCTCTACAGAAAATACAAAAATGAGCCGGGCGTGGTGGCTTGCACATGTAGTCCCAGTTACTCTGGAGGCAGAGGTAGGAGGACCACTTTGGCTTGGGAGATTGACGCTGCAGTGAGCTGTGATCGCACCACTGTACTCCATCTAGGGTGACAGAGCAAGATTCTGTCTCAAAAATATAAATACGCACTCCAGGCTGGGTGACAGAGCGAGACTCCATCTCAAAATAAATAAAATAAAATAAAATTGGTATCTAGAAATAGTGGCATAAAAATAGTGGCTATTATTTAGAGTCTTAGAGGTAAATTGCTAGTAGAAAAGAAATAGAAATAGTTAGAATCAGTTACCTCATTACCTCAGGCAAGTAGGACAGGGGATAGAGTGGGCAGGAGATTTAATTTCATTGTATAGATATAATTTCATGTATATATGTATAAATATACATTGATTATTTTTATATTATTAACCATGTACATATATGGTATTTTAATTTTTTCTAGAAGAAAACTTTTTATGGAATCATTTTTGGGACTTTTTGCCTATTTTTGTTTTTCCTTCTCTTTTTCCAGATGATCGATTTCCAGAGTATGGCAAAGTGGAGTTTGTATTTTCTTATGGGCCAGAGAAAATTCAAGGTATAAGCCAAGTTAGAATTCATTCTCTCACTCCTTCATTTTATTCTGACCCTATCCCCACCACCCTTCCACCCCTGGTCTGTTCCACAATGATCAAATTATCTTTGAGAGGCAGGCCATCAGTAAAGGATCTGGGACCACAGAGTGGACCCCTAGCTAAACATAAACCAGTGATTTAATCGCTGGATAATAAAAATAAAAAAGCAGACAGAGAGGCACTGGGTTGGATAAACTGTTCTGGTCCCATTAGATCATCAGCCTGTTATATTCAGAGACCGAGGGCCACGGTAGATGGAGGGAGCGGCTGGCGGGCAGGGGGCACACAAAGGTGCTGGATAGACGATGCGTATTTATGAGAACTGAGGTGATTCAACCTGAAGGCCAGTTTAATAATAACCTTGAAGCCTCTAGACTGGTTATAAGTGGACACCAGTTGTTCACCATCTTATTTGAGAATGGAATGAAAGGAGATGAAGTTAGGTTATGGGCAGAGGGACTCTGGATAGACTAAAGAAAGGACTGCCAAGCCAGGAAGGTAACTCACCCTGACAGACTTGACTAGGAGCTATGCTGCCTTTGAGCCGAGTTTTTAAAAATTCATTTATTTATTTTTATTTTACCTTAAGTTCTGGGATACATGTGCTGAATGTGCAGATTTGTTACATAGGCATATATGTCCCATGGTGGTTTGCTGCACCTGTCAACCCATCATCTACTTTTAAGCTCTGCATGCATTAGGTATTTGTCATAATGCTGAGCTGAAGTTTCTGTGGGTGGCTAGGAGAGTCTGCCGTGCCGCCTAGGTTTCTGTCTGGAGTGGAGAGCATTTTAAGAGGGGGCAGGGCCATGCCTGGGATGACCCTTTGGAGGCTTTATGTCCTTTCAGTGTCAGGGCTGTGATTTCCCTGCTGTCCCTGACCCCATGCAGCTCATAACCAGCCTGCCCCCCATCCCCCGGGTCTGACTCTAGTGGCAGACTTTCTAGTCTCTTGGCACTGCCTCAGGAGCCCCAGGGACACAGAAGAGAAAGAGGCAAGCACCCAGCCAGGGGTCCTCCCCGCTTTCTTCCAGGGGGTCTTCATTCTCCAGTGCCTGTCCTGATTTACCCCTATGACCCAGCATGAGCCTTTTCAAGAACGTAAGAAACTAGACTCCCAGTTCTCGGTCCAGCTTAAGCCACTGGTCCCGCCCGCCATGCTCAAGAAAACGAGAAGTCCCTCAGGGAGCATCTTTTGGGGAGCTTGTGGGCTGTCTCTGTTTTTCCAGCTGCTGATCTCTTTTCCCTCTCTGCACTGTCTCCCCGACTGCCCCTGCCTTTCCCATCCCACTTAGGCATGGAGCACCTGGAGAACGGGCCGAGCGTGTCTGTGGACTATAACACCTCCGACCCCCTCATCCGCTGGGACTCCTACGACAACTTCAGTGGGCATCGAGATGACGGCATGGAGGGTAGGTGGGACCCAGTGGCTCCCAGCCCCTATCCAAACTGCACAGCCTCTGCTCACATGACCTTGCTTCTCTTGGCCTGCTTTCAAGAGATCTGGGTTCCAGAGGAGGCAGAGGGGATGTCTGAGGTACCTCTAAGAGCTCACAGTTCACTGGGGGAAGATAAGGCACATATATGAATGTATTAAATAAAAATGAGGACAGAGCCAAAGAAGGCAGCAAAATGGCCACAAGGGGGTTATCGTGGAAGTGTATTGCTGCAGCCAAGTAAGTTCCGTGGACAGTGAGTTCTCTGGGATTGGCAGGGAGGGATTTTGAGAGCTGGAATGATCTGGGAAGGCTCCTTGGAGGATGCGGCCTGGAGTGGAGCTTGAGATACCCCCCATTGTGCTGCAAAAACAGCATTTGTCACATGTGTATTAAACCCACTGTTGGGTTTCTTCAGGCTTGCTGCCTGAGTTCTCTGGGGTCAGAGTACTAGGAACAGAGACACAGGATCTAGGGCCTACCAGCTTTCATCAACAGCCAACAAAAACGTTTGAGAGCTGGGAACAAACTGATAGGCTCTGAAATTTGAAAAGAAAGCAGCAGAATTGAAATTAATACATGTTTAATTTAGCTACAAACCTAACATTATGTCAAATGGTCCACTGCAACTCAGGTCGTCTGTTGAGAGTTCTACATGCATTCTATTCATTTATGTGGTTTATCTGCATATGTGTAAGGAGACGTGGGGCGGGCTCTGAAAGTGAGCATGCCCAGAGCCCAGGAACTCTTGAGATGCCCTGCCTGGGGTTTGGCCACAAGCTTCTTTTCTTGAGTTGGTCGTAGGACCGCAGAATGTTGGAGCTGGGAGGGCCTTGGGGATGGTCCAGCCCATCCCCCATCTGTGTTCGGTTGGGGTAACTGAGACCCCTCCCAGAGGCTGAACCTCCTGATTTACCCCCATGACCCAGGATGGCCCTTTCAAGGATGCTAGCACCCAGCGTCTGGCTTCTCCTCCCAGCTAAAGCCAGTCCTGGGGGGGCTGTGCCATCCTGGGGCCCCTGGGTCCCATGGCAGAGCTAGGTTAGAGACAGGCAGGCCTGGGGGCCTCCCCGTGCCCTCTTTCCTCTACACAGTGCTGTCTTCTGTTTCCCTCCCCAAGGTTTTGGATTTGATGACTCCTCTCTGAAAATCTTTGGGCCTTTTCTTGAATAAAGATTTCTCCTCTGAACTTGGGGGCACCAGAATGAGCACAAGGTTTCAGAGAGAGATGGGACAAGGGAGGGTGGTTGGACTAGAATTTGGGGACTTACTGACAGCACATTTTTTACATGCAATGTTGAAAAGTGGATGGCCTGTCCTCACACCTGCCTCAGTTCCCAACCCCTTTTCCTTCCCCAGGGGCCCAGCACCCTTGGATTGGCCAAGACACCCCGCCAGGCCCCTCCGACCCCCCAGGCTGCTTGCGAAAAGCACTCCTCCATCCCCTGGCGCTGAGCGGCCAAGCAGAAAGCAGAGGCTGGAGCGAATTTGTTCTGAGGTCTCAGTGGCTGCCAGCCTAATTGGTCGTTGTGCTGGGGATGTTTGCATTTTTAACAAGAACATTTGGCAATTGGAAAGAATTTTTACTGTCTCTCCATCTCTCCTTGGTGCACAGTCAATGCGATGATAAATGTAAAAACATTTAGTAAACTATAAAGTGCCAGGCAAATAAAAGGTAAAATAATTAAGGGCGAAGAGGAGATGTGGGAAAGATGGAGCTTAGGATGTATTTGGCTGTGGGGGAAGGAAGAAGAGCAGACGGTCAGAGTGGGAGGCAGCCCAGGGACAGCAGAGCCAAGAGTGGCTCCCCCTCTCGGCAGAGGGCCAGCTTCTCAGCCTCCAGACAGGGCCCCTCTGTCCTTGCAGGACGAGCTGACCTTTAACTGACCAAAAGGTCCCGCTGGTTCCATCCCTCTGTCTGAGGGAATGGATTAGAAGGGAAAAAAGGAAGGGCAAGGGGGCAGAAGAGGCGGCCAGGGCCTTCCCTCACCAGCCCTCTGTCCCCTCTACCTGCCTGTAGCAGCCTTCATGAGAGGCAGTTTAGTATGTGGTTAAGAATGCAGCCCCTGCAGCCAAACTACCTGGCTTCAAATCCTTTGACAAGTTACCATCCCTTGGGGCCTCGGTTTGCCCTGCTGTAAAATGGGAATTCAGTCAACAAATCATTTTGAGTCCCTTGTGGGCAGCACGGCCTGAGGAAGGACTGCATGTGGTGTTTCCTTGGGGGTCCCTGACACATTTGTGTCAACTGTGGCCAGCATGTCAGGCGCCTGCAAGACATGGCTAAGGGAGAAGGCCTGGACTTACCACGCACCAGCCATGGCACCAAGAACTTGGTAGTTGCCATTTCATTTGATGCTCCCAGCCATTCTATGACTCTTATTATGTCCGAATGGGGAAACTGGAGCACAGAGGGTTTAAGCAACCTGCCCCAGCTTGCCAAGCCCGTCAAGAGCAGATCTGGGTTTCAAGCCACCGCACTGCCCACTGTGCCATTCTGGGTTGGCTGAAGTCCCTAGGGGCCTCCTCTGGGCATCTGGTTTTGTGGCAGTACCTGGGTCCCACTGAACCTAGTACCTCTCTGGCTGCTACCTCTCACACATGGACAGAGAAGGTCACTCCATCCTGACTGTTAGGAAAAGGGAGGGTTAGGAGAGGGGGGTGTGCTGGAGCGTGGCACCCTGGAGGCTGTTGGGCTCGCCCTGAGGCAGGCGTTCAGCAAGACTTCAGTGCAGGCAAGAGCTGAGCCCCAGCCCCACCCACAGAGAAGAGTGTGGGCCGCTCACTCAGGAATGCTTCTGATGAGTGGCAGGCCTCTTGAAATAGGTAGAGGGAAGAGTGTCCAAGGTGACCTGGGGCCATTTCTGAAAGTGGCCCCCTGCCTACCTCTTCCATTTCAGGCCCACTGCGGGAGGGTGATAGTAGAGGCCAGACCATTCCCTCTGGAGACCACTGGGAGACTTGGAGGAGGGGGACAGGGAGCACCCAGCCAGGCAGTCAGCAGCAGATGTCACTCTGGTCTGCATCCTCTTGTGTGGCCTGTGTCCCCACCTTGCCCTCTCCTGGCAGTGAGGCATGGCCAGCACCAGGCTCAGAGCTCCTGGTCCCCCAGGAGGCCCTCCTGCTGCCCCTGACTTAACCATCATCTCAGGAACTGCTCTGTGTTTAACCCTTTCCTCACTGCCTGCAGCCCCCCAACCCAGCTCCAAGTTCAAGTTTACAGCTTGCAGCACTGTGACACTTAGAGCCCTCTCCTGAATTCTGTTGAATTTCTGTTCTCTGAAGGCTGACTTCTCAGGCTTAGGTGGCTGGGCTAGTCATAAAACCCGAGAGGGAGGGGGCCTGCCAAAGGGGCAGGAAACTCCCAAGTATGGACCCTCCGTGGCATTAGCTCAGCTCAGCCTGTATCAACCCTATTTCCTGGATGGAGACCCCAGAAGTAGGCAGAGGTTAGTAATCTTGTCCAGGGTCATGAGACAAGATGTGGAGTTGATATTGGAATCCAAATCCCTTTCTACGTCCCTTGGAGCTCAGCTTATCAGCACCCCGGAACCCACACCCATAATCCATTCAGGTGGCTCCTTCAGGATGGTTGTCCCACTTCTGAAGCCCTAATATTGACAGGGGCTCACTACCACACAGGGAAGCCTGTTTATGGTGGGATGGGTCCAGCTGTGTCTCTGTGTAGCAAACTGAGGCTGCGGTAGAGACTTTGGGCTCACCTGCTCCTGGGCCAGGAGGAGCGGGGCGTGATGAGGGTGAAGAGTCAAATGGAAGCTCAATAATAAGGACCCTCGGACTGGACGAAGTTCTCTGTTGTGGGACAGTGGCTGGGAGGAGAGTGCCCGCCATCTTGGCGACCCTTTACTCCCAGAGCAGTGCTTTCTGGTGAATCACATGCCTGAAGTATTATTAATCTGCTCTGGCAGCCACAGCAAAGTGCCACAGACCCAGGGGCTTGTTCAACAGAAATGAATTTTCTCATAGTTCTGGAGGCTACAAGTCTGAGATCCAGATTTCAGCAGGGTTGGTTTCTCCTGAGACCTCTCTCCTTGGCTCGGAGATGCTGCCTTCTCCCTGTGTCTTCACATCATCTTCCCTCTGCTTGTATTCTTATCCTCATCTCTTCTTATAAAGACACCAGACATATTGGAGTAGGGCTCACCCTAATGATCTCTTTTCACCTTAATTGCCTATTTAAAGGCTGTATCTCCAAATACAGTGGCATTCTGAGCTGCTAGGGGTTAGGATTGCAACACAGGAATCTGAATGGGGGAACAGTTCAGCTCGTCACACCTGAGAAGGAGTTTTCTGGGTCACATGTATTTGGATGCCCCAGGCCTTTGATCCTGAGTTGAGAAGAAGGAAAGGTCAAGGACGGGTAGTGGGGAGAGGTCTGGTTCCCTCCTTGTGGGCACCTCTGCCTCTCTCCAGTTAGGTCTGGAGACTGCCAGCTCAGTGCTCTGGCTAACACCAGTTTTGCAGCCTCCAGAAGCCCCATTAGCAACTTGGCATGAGTTCTGACGCCCCGTGCCCAGATTCCAGATCCCCATGGGTAGGGGTGGCGCTGTGTTTTTGCCTCTGCTGTATAAAGCAGGCTCCAAATTCCTCCATAGTGTTCCAGGGCAAGCCTTCTCAGAAGCAAGCCCTGAACCAAGGGATGTGGACTGCCCTCTGCCTCTGAGAAGCCTGCAGGCTGACCAGTCCTGGCTTCCTCCCTGCCTTCTTCTCATCCACCCCCCACCTTTCTGTGACTTCCTTGGGCATCAGTTGTTTAGAGTTTCTCTTGACTCAACAGGGAGGATGGGAACAGGGGTTGGGCAAGTGAGGGGTGCTTTCAGAAAGTAGATTTCTCAGGGACAAAGGACAGGGTGACTCAGGAGAATGACAAGCCTCCCAGCCTGGCTGACAAGGGCGAGGGGCTGGTGTCCACCCCACTTCTGGGTTTCTCCTGGTTGGCGCCCATCAGTCCTTCCCCTGTTTCCATGGATAATCCCACCAGAACCGGGGGCTGGTGACAGGGGGCCTTGGTTTTGTGCCCAAGCTTCTCAGCCCTCAGAGGAGATCTTCCAGTTCTGCAGGGTGCCTGTCCACTCCCCAGATGCTTTTGTCTGGGTTGGGGAAGAGACTCTGCCTGGAGCCAGGAGTCCCTGTTCTGTGGATGACTTCTTCTGAGCTGGGCTTATCCAAGGACTCTGTGATATATTTGTTTTTTTTTGAAAGAGGAAAGAGGGAGGGAAAGAGATACAGTACAGCAAACAGGCAGAGACCAAGAAGGAGAAAGAAATAAATAGATGAGAGACATGGAGAGATAGGCAGGCATGGATAGATTGGCCCGGGAGGCCGAAGATTTGGGTTCTGGGTGTCTCTGGTAACTCCTTTTCCATAGGTCCTTTTTATTTCTTATGAAATGTGAGGACTGGAGTAGATAGTATGTCTTTCCATTTCTTTGAGCTCAAGCGTTGTGTCTTTTCATGACTTGCGAAGACCTAAAAGGGGCCTGCCAGGCTTCCCTCTCAGACTTTCCCAACCCATGGGCTTAGAGCAGGAAGGAGCATGGCTTAGTGGTTCTATCAGTCAGGAGAGGCTCAATTACGCCACAGTGACAAGTGGTCCCACCTTCTCAGTGGCCTGACCCAACAAAAGCATATTTCTGCTCATGCTACATGTCCACTGGGGGTCAGCAAGGTCTCTGTTCATCACAGATACTCTAGGCTGAGGGCGGCTTCATCTTGTAGGTGCTTCCTTCACTGCTGCAGCTGTGGGAAGAGGATGCCATGGCTTGCACAGTGCTCCTGCCTGGAACTCACATGCTTTCCTTCTGCTCATGTTTCATTGGCCAAAACAAGCCACATGCCCATGCCTAGCTTCAAAGGGGGCAAGGAAGTTGTGCATAGAAGAAGAGAAGCTGGAAATAAGGTTGAAAAGACCAATCTCCAGGGATTATGGCTATGGGACCTAGAACCAGAAGATCTGGTTCTAAGCTCTATTGTTTATAGGTGTGTTTCTTGGCCAAGTAACTTTGCCTTTCTGAGATCCAAATGTCTTAATTGTAAAATGGATTCAATAACAGTACTTTCATTATAGCATTAATGTCTGATATACAATGAGGTAATATACATGAAATGTGAAAAGCAGAGTGGGGCATGCCATACTGGCAGTTTGTGTCTGTTATTATTATTATTGAAGTGCTGGAGGAGAGAAGATACAGATGTGATTTTAGCCCTCTCTTGTTTAGAAAAAGCCCACGTTCCCCTTGCCCCTCTACTCTCTGGGAACCATCTATAGCTGGCTGCGTTCTGGGAGCCCCACTCTTGGGAGTCAGGAGACATGCCTCTGACATCAACTTGCTATGTGACCTTGGAAAAATTACTTCCCCTCTCTGGTTCTCAGTTTCATTATCAGCGAATTGAGGATAATGGATTTCAAAAAGGGCTTCCGGCTCCAAAACCCTAACAATGTTGAGGACGCTGATGTTGACGATGACCATGAGATGAGAGCACTGTGTACTTTCTGGGTGCCAGGCACCACTGACTGTATGTTCTCTTGGTTAATCCTCCCCAAACACCTATAGGTGGGTGCTGTTTTGTACTTATTGGGCTGAACAAGCGGAATTTGTAGGATGTGATTAAAAAGCTACTTGTTTTGTTTACTATTGCCCTTTAAGTCTACCCTGTTTCCCCTTCCCCCATATTACACTGGGGCAAGTTCCATCCCTTTTCTAGCCACTCTCAGGTAATACAAGGTCCTTTGGTTGGTAATAAATAAATATGCCCAGTGCTGGTGAACTTGCTCCTCCCCCTTGTCAGCTCCTACCTGGCTGCTAGCTGTGTGTGTGTGTGTGTGTGTGTGTGTGTGTGTGTGTTGGTTGGGGGGCGGGGGTGGTGGTGGTGGGGAGGCTCAGTAAGTTTTCTTTCTGTTTTCCTGACTTACATATTTAGGGTTAGGAAGGGAAGAAAGGGGGAACATTCCAGAACATTCTTTCTTGCCTGATGGGGTTGCACAGGCATGCCCTGTATGGAGACAGAGACACAAATGATATCTCTTGGGTTCTTTGCCAGTGGAAGATTCTGGAGGCATTGAATGCCCTCTGGCTTCTCTCCTGAGACACTTCTGCAGGTATTTGGGAGACCCCATCCAACTGCCCAAAAGTCTTTCATTCGCTGTTCCCTTTGGGTGGTGAACGTGGTTCTGTTCAGATGCTCAGGACCCCCTTCCTCAGCCCAGTCATCCTTCACTCCCTCCAGCCTCCTTCTGCTGAAATCTCTCACCCCTGCAGGTGGCCCTCGTGGACAGAATTTGAGGCAGCCCAGGGAATGGCTCTCTCTCACTTTGGTCCAAAGTAAAAAGTCAGCACTCCTGGCCCCCGCAAAGACCCAGGTTGAGGCGGCCAGTGCGCCCCCACCCCTGTTCCCACAGCACAGTTAGGCCCCTGTCTTTCACATCCTCCATGCGCCCGCAGGTACCTGCTGAGCCTCTGAGAAGACTCACTGAGATGAGGGAGACACCTCTAGCAAGGTGGGACCTGCTGCCAAACACCGTGCTCTCCACAATTCCTCTTACAATCTTCCACTTTCTAATCTTTTTACACCTTTGATATGTATGTGTGTGCGTGGTGTGTATGGCGGTATAGTTTGGAGCCACAAAGCAGTTTTCAGCCATCACTCTCTTTTTAAAAACGTAATAGCTGTAGAGATATAATTTAAGACCACAACTTCACCTCTTTAAAGTATACAATTCAATGGGTTTTAGTATATTTAGGCTTGTACAACCATCACCATAATCTCATTTTAGAACAGTTTTATCACCCCCACCCAAATAAACCTTATAACCAGCAGCAGCCACTCCTATTTCTGCCCCCAACTCCCAACCCTAATCTACTTTCTGTCTCTGTAGATTTGTCTATTCTGGACACTTTATGTAAACGGAGTGATACAATATGTGGTCTTTTGTGTCTGGTCTCTTTTACTTGACCCAGTGTCTTCAAGGTGCATTCACATTGTAACATGTATCAGTACTTTACTCATTTTTGTTGCTGAATAATATTCTATTGTAGGCCATACCATATTTTGTTTATCCATACATCACCATCAATTGATGAACATTTGCATTGTTTCAACTTTTTGGCTTGTGTGAAGAATGCTGCTGTCAACATGTATGTGCAAGTTTTTGTGTGGACTTAGGTTGTCATTGCTCTTGGGTAGATAGCCAGGAGTGGAATTGCTGGATCACCTGTGTCATCATTTGAGGAATGGCCAGACTGTTTCCCAAAGTGGCTACACCATTTGGCATTCCTACCAGCAGTGTATGAGACTTCCTCCACATTTTCACCAAGATTTATTTTCTGTCTTTGGGATTCTAGCCATCCTAGTGGGTGTGAAAGGGTATTGCATTGTGGTTTCAATTTGCATTTTCCTAAGAATTAATGATGTTGAACATCTTTTCATGTGTTAATTGGCCATTATGGATCTTCTTTAGAAAAGTGCCCATCCACATCCTCTGTTTACTTTTTAAATTTTTGTTTTGTCTTTTCATTATTGAGCTGTAAGCATTCATTTTATATTCTGGCAACAAGTCCCTTAGCAGGTATATAATTTGCAGATATGTTCTCCCATTCTGTGAGTGGTCTTTTCACTTCTTGACGTCAGTCATCTCTTCTGCAAGGCCTGCATGGTGGTCTCCTGCCTTAGTTTTGAAATGTGTCATTCACTGTCCTCAGGCCTCTTTTACAACTGAGACCCAAGTACTTTCACATTAACATCTGGTCACAAATAGTGTTCCCATTTGATAGATGAGGAAACTGAGGCAAGTAACAGAGAAGTTAAGGACCTTGTCCAGGAAGTCTTCTGGATAAATGGTGAAGGCAGGATTCCATCATGGTGGGTCTGCAACCAGTCAGGGATCTGCATTGCTACCTAACATTTTATGATCTTCATCTGTAGCCCAAAATGCTTCAGGCTGTGTGGCCTGATCTCTTTCCAGGTTTAGAAGAGGTGCCTGGATTAGCCTGGAAAGGTTGCCCCATCACACAGAGAAGGAGGCCAAGTTTCAGATCCCTGGATGGCAGAACAGGAAAAAGCCCATGAATTCTGCCTTCCAGCCAGCCCTGGGCCTGTGTAGCCCTGTCTCCCTTCATCTCCTGGGGCCCAGGCTGGATGGGAGAGAGGTGAGAAGGTGTCCTCCAGGTTTGACAGTGAGACATTTCAGTAGTGGGGAGCAGAGTTCCAGTGCTCACTCTGGGTGGGGCTGTGGGAGAGAACTCATGTGCACCACACTGTTTGCCCTTGATGTATTTTCTCAGGGTCTGACATTCTTGCCTTCTGAACTTTTGAGTAAGACGTGGGAGAAACCAGCAAGAGAGGGGAGTACAGGATTGCAGGTGGTCCCAGATAACTCAGGGAAATAGTCCAAGGTTCCTGGGGAGTGATACATGTGCCCCTTGTATCTAAGCAGATATGTGGATGCTGAGAACCTGGGATTCCACCCTGAACTGATTTTTGTTGGGAAATGGTCACCTGGCCTCCAGAGAGGATAGCCCTTCTGGCCTGTGACTTCAAGGTGGTGGGGGCAGTAGCAGGGGAGGGAGGAATTCAAAGCTGCTACTGAAAGCTTCTGTCCTTGATCTATCACATCATATAGGACAAAGGGCTGAGATACTAGCAGGAGAGGTTTGGGTTAGCCTCCTGGTAGAACTTCCCAACTGTGAGAGGGTGAATCAGTTGTGGCAGGGAGATTGGTCCTCTTGTCCTCTTGGCCCCCTTGGGCAGAGATGTTGAGGGACAAGAGGGGTGGATCTTAGTGTGTCCTGGTCTGCATAGAGACCAAGATAGAGGCCTGGATGAGACAGCTCCTTGAGGAGGATTCTTGGTTCTTTTGCCTCCCCCAAGAGGGGAGTTCTCTCCTGACTCACTGGCACAATTAGAGTCTTGAGAATTCAAATACAAGGCAAGCCTGACCTTGTGGGTAAAAAGATGACACCACTGACCCAGTATCTGCCAGCCACCTGCTTGCACTGTTCGCTGTCGAGCAGCGCTGGGTTTGTCTCAATGCCCTCGGACCCTTAGCTGGCGCTGCTCTGCGAGGCAGCTGGCATGCTTGGGCAGCAGCCTCTGCCCATGGAACACACGGTAAACCAATACCCTCCCCAGTGAATGTGCCTTTGGTGCTCTGTAATCTCTGCCATCAGGTGCAGGCTGGAAGGCCGGAGCCACGCTCAGAGCCAGCCGGAGCTCTGGGCACAGTCTGCTCTCTTGTGCTCAAATATCCAGATCGAGGCAGGGGTCAGGGGAGCGTGTACTCTTTCCTCCTCAGCCTCCCTCCCTGTTTCCTCTCCTGCCAGACCTGTAAACAAGTGCAAGCTATCCGGACCCGTCAAGACCCCAAGATACCGACTCTAATTATATCCAATAAAAGGAATTTGAGCTTCTATCAATCAAATACTTTTTCTTACTCACTTAAAGCTGCTTTGCACCCATTATTTCCTCCCTCTCTTCTTCCTTTCCTTCCTTTCTTTCTTTTTCCAGATACTTAACTGATCCCCTGCTAGGTGGTGGGCACGTGCAAGTCCTGGGGATATAGAAAGCTGTGCCCTGGGGTTGTCTGGAGATGGGGTGGGTTGTCAGCCCAGTGCTGTATCCACTCTGACCTGCAGCCCGTGGGTAAGGGGCTTGGGCAAGTGCCCTGTCTTCTGGGGATGATTATGATCAGAGGGGCTGGCTTTGCAGAGGGTCTGCATTTGAAGGGCCCCTGGGAGGATAGATGGCATCGAAGGCAGACTTGTTTTTCAGATTAAAAAGTGGCATAACAATGTTGTTCAAAGTCTGGAAAGTAAAAGGAAAGAGAAACAATCAAATCTGACTGGCTTCCTCACACAATTGCTCTGGTCACTGCGGTGGGGTGGGTGGGACCTTAGCGGGATGTTGGAGGTGGTGGAGGTGAGCTGAGGGCCAGGGCACCCTTGCAGGAGGCCAGGGAGGCGAGAACAGTTGCAGTGTGGGGCCAAGGGAGGGGCTGGTGTTCCTCGGGGGCCCCTGCTGCTCCCAGGAGCTGGGCTGAGCTGGCCCGGAAGCCCTCTCCAGAGTCCTGGGGCTCCATTCCCCCATCTGCTATTGAAGGGGTGCAGGGGCCTCTTTTCTCCTTTGTTTTGCTTTCAGTTTTTCAAAGCAACCTTTACAAAATAAAGAACACCAAACCCACAGTAGATGCATCCACAGAGCCTGCATTTCTTGCCCTGGGGGACTTTGCTGGCTGAGGGCTGCCTTTCCTCGCCTCTTCCCCATGTGGCCGCCGGGGAAGACTCCACCAGGCCACTCAGAGTCCCATGCAGGTGGGGGTGGGTTGATGCCACCTCTGGCTCTGATAGGTGTGTGGCTCCTACAGTGGGCCTTCTTGCCTTCAGGCTCCAGCCCTCCAGCCTCCCCATTCAGCTCACAGCAGCATCTAGCCCTCTGTGGTGAAGGTCCTCTTTCTGGATTATTCCCGATGATTCCTTGCTGGATCTATTGAGGCCTTGGGCGCTCCTCCCTGCCTTTTCAGAGGCTGATTTGCTTTGGCAAAGTTGAGCTTCTTCACTCATTGTCCTCGCCTGGCTTTGGGGCCAATCTCTCCATCAGCCTTGGAGAGGCGGCATCCTCCCTGGAGCCTGCCTGCATCTGCCCACTCCCTTCCCTGCCTGCTACCTGGCACCCTGTCTTCCTGCAGCAGAGCCCCTCCCTCTTGGTCCACTCTCTGAGTCCCTGCTTTCTGTCTGATGGACAGTTCTGAGGCCGTTTATGGGAAAAGGTTTCAAGGGATCTGGGGTCTGGCAAATGATCAGTCCTTTTTCCTTTGATAACCCTCCCTCTATTTCCTCAGCTGCTCATGGATGATTCATCCCCTATAAATCTCCTTCTTTCTTCTCTATGTCCCTCTCCCTGGCACAAGACCTTCTAAAATCCTACCCAAGTCACTGAGCTCACATAGCTTCAGTAATATGCTGCCTCCATTAAAATTAAGGACAGTGTCTTAGAGTGGGCTGGGAAGGGGTGGAATCCATGTCCTTGGGAGGTGATAGTCTTTAGGTGGGAAGATCCTTGGGAGGCCCCGTAGTGATTGGGAGCATGGCCTTGGGACTCAGGCTGTCTGGGCTTGAGCCCTAGCTCTGCCTCTTGCTTTTGTTGACCTTGGGCAAATCATTTAGCCTTTCTGGGCCTCAGTGTTCTCACTTGTAAAGTGGGGAGAAGGCTAGTACCTGTCTTATAGCATTGAGAATTAAAAGTAATCATCTGTGGGTGCCTAGCTCAGCGACTGTTATACAGGAAGTCATTACGAAGCATTAGCTTTTGCTAATACCACTACCTGACCTTGGGTGGCACTTTATAAAATGCTTCCCCGAGTTCACCTTCAACCATCCCAGTTCTTGAGCTGGACTTTGAACTGAGGCCTCTGGCTGCAAGTCCAGTGTTCTTCCCACTATGCAGAACTAGGTGTCTGTGAAACTTTTCCCCATCATCATCTAAATGCCAGGCTCCATCCCCGGGTGTGACCCACTCCCTCTGCTCAGGGGTCCTGCCTCCTTGGCACTGGTTATCAGTGACCACCAGACTGCAGGTTGTGGCCTCCTCCCTTTGAGAAAATACATCAGCAAGCAAGAGGGTGGGAATGACATAAGGATAGGCCTAACCTTAAGTCCATGCAATTGAAGACGATGAAGAGAAGGAAAAACCCCACATCATCTACATTCTTTAGTACATAAGCTGTCCTCAGTCACATTCCAATAGGTCTTTATGGAGTGCTTACTCTGTGCTGGCCACTCACTGTTCTAGATGCTGGGGACAGAACAATGAATGAAACAAAGATCCCTGCCATGCAGCGGTTCCGTTCTAGTGGAGGCAGACAATAACACATTTAAAAACAACCACAATAAATAACTGACAGAGCCTGTTAGAACTTGACAAATACCCTGGGAAAAATGGAGCAGAGTAAGGGTGATTGGGAATGGGGGCACTGAAGAGTTGACATTTTTAAAAAGGGGAGTTGGTCAGTCTAGGCCCTCTGAGGAGGGACACTGGAGCCAAGACTTGAAAGAGGCAGAGAAGCTGGCCAGACAAATATCTGGAGAAGAGCATTCCAGGCAGAGGTAACCGCAGGTGCAAAGGTCCTGAGGCAGGGGCCCACCTGAGATGTTTGGGAAGCCAGGAAGAGGACAGTGTGACCGAATGGAGGTTGTGATGGGAGATAAGGTAACAGGGAGTAGATCACCTGGGGTCTGGTAGCCATGGTAAAGATTTGGCCTTGGCCTTAGCCTCTTTATGGAATGATACATTGTAAAGCTCTTTCCATAATAGCAGGTAAAGAGTCTTCTCATTTTGTTCAGCTGCATACTATTCCACTGTATGTGTGCATTATATTTTAATAAGTAGGTTTTTAAAAACTGCCTTTAAATCATAGAAACATTTAAGTTGTTTCCAATCTTTTGCTGTTTCCAAAAAAATGCTGCAGTGAATGGCATTGCACATATACCATTTTCATTTGGATAAGTCTATCTATAGGACAAATTTCTGGAAGTGGAATTGCTGGGTAGAAGAATATATGAAGAAATAATTTTTATAGACAGGGCCAGATTGGCCTTCATAAGGACTGTATTAATTGATGCTCCCAGCCAGTGATTTGGTTAGGGATGAGGAGGAGAATCTACCCGCCCACCTCCTTTAATATACACCCCCCACATGTGAGATACTGTTAGGTACCCATAATTTCTTGTACTCCTCATGACTCTCCTGTGGCTTGAGTTCTCTTGTTCCTATTTTACCGATGAAGAAACAAGCACAGAGAGGTTAAGTAACTTCCTGATGTTTACACAGCCAGGTAGGGAGACAGCTTGGATTCTGACACCCACCATTTCTCAGCATAACATTTCTCACCATTTCTTACAAGGGTAGGAGTCCCGAGGAGCCCTGCCCTGCTGCCCCATGCAGTCGGGGTTTGAGAACCTAAGGAATAGGAACTGAGTTAAAGTGGGAAGCCTGCCCGTCCAGCTCTGCCCAATGCTGTGTCTGTGTCCTGGAGACCCTTGCAGGCCAGTGATGGGGGAGGGGAGAGGCCAGCCCAAGTGATCTGGAGCCACAGTGGCTGAACTGGCCAGCCCCAGCCTTCTCCCTGTCCCCTCCCTCTGCCAGCCCCAGTGGAGAGGCCTGAGAGGCTGTGGACTAGCTAATTCTGCTCTGGGTGAGGAGCTGCCTGCCGCTGTCTGCCGGGTCAGCTTGCTCCAGGGATTAAGTTTCAGCATTGCACTGATGAAAATAAATCAGCCTCTTGATTGCCTTGCATGGCCCTGGGAACCTCTGCAGCCTGGCGTGTGTTTACAGACTTCCTGTAAGTCCCCTTTTCTGTCCTAGCCTCAGGGGCTCCATGGCTGCTGCAGAAATAGCTTCAGACAAATTTGGAGCCTGAAGCCACCCGGGCAGGACCAAGCAGGAGAGGAGAAACAGGCCCGCCAAGTCCAGGGGCTCTGGGATCCAAACAGTGCCTGGTAGAGCATCTTCTCTGAGTTGTATCCTTGAGGATCAAGATCCAAACAGGACTTTAGGGATCACCTATACTTGCCCTCTGCCATTGCACAGTGGAGTAAACTGAGGCCTGTCCAAAATCACCCCTTAGAATTCTGGCCCTTTGGCTCCCAGTCTGCTGCTGCTGCAGCCAGACAGCATTTTCTTTAGGTCTGTTTGTTACACCGTGGCTGGTTAGAGATCTAGGGGCAGAGTTGGAGAGGTGAGTTTTAGCTGCTGCTGGAAGGATGGAGGTCTGACATTCAGGAGAACCCTCTTGCCTTTGGGGGATCTGAGAAACAAGAACAGGTGCCAGGCCTAGATTTTCTAGATTTTCTGAAAGTTGAGGAGAACCTTTCCACTCCACACATCTGTCTAGGTAGGATGAGTGACCATGGCTTGTGGACATGGGAAAACAAGGCAACTTCTAGAGGGTTCTGACAAGGCCCTAGCTCATTCTTGTGCAAAGGGGACTCAGGAGTCTCACCCCAAAGTTCCTTTTCCCCTGCCTCTCTTTCTTTGCTCAAGCATTACTTACACTCACAAGACTATCCCTCAGGGACCTGGGGTGTCCTGCCTTAGACACTCCTGGCTCCAGAATACTGGACCTCGGTTGTTCAACCCCTGGGCCATTTATCTCCCTGTGCCCTGGGAAGCAGCAACAGAGCTGTTGATGGGCGTGGGGAGCTTCAGACTGCCCAATCTTTACATCTTTACAGCCAGTCGATGCCCTGGCTGCTTATCTGGGACTTATGCCTTTGATTGCTTAAAAAAATTGTTAGCTGCAAAGTGTTCTTTGATGTGTGTTCTTCTCCTTCTCCAGGGGCAGTGAGATCAGATTTTGATATGAAAGCTCAAAGCTTCTCAGCTCTCTCCTTCTTCCCTGCCTTCCTCTCTCTGTCTGTACATTGCTTGAGAACCTTCGAGAAGCGGATGGGTGCTCCTTATGTAATGCAAAGGCAGAAGGGCCCAAGGGTGGTGCCCTGGCTTCTGTCTCCCATGCAGGCCTGTGCTCCATGGTTTGGTGGCCTCTGCATAAGTGAGTCACTTTCAGCCTAGCCCTAGATGGGCTTATTTGGGGAAGGAAGCAGATACCCACCCAGATCCTTCACCCACCTCTGCACCTATTCATGCATGTAACCACAAGGACTCCTGTACTCACAGCCACCTCTCATGCATGGAGCCACATGGACCCCTTTACTCATAGTCGCCTCTCACACATGGAACCACATGGACCCCTCTGCTCACAACCACCTCTCATGCATGGAACCACATGGACGCCTCTAGTCATAGCCACCTCTCATGCATGGAGCCACATGGGCTCCTCTGCAATACCCACCTCTCTGCATGGAACCACATGGATCTCTGCCCCACTGTGTACCCCAACCCATCAATATTGGGAGCTGTAATTATAAAACTGCCCAGCCAGTTTGGTAACCCAACTTATATGTGGATGCTGAGAGAATGGGTCTGTTTGGGGTCAGGAATAGTGATTGACCTCACTTGCAGAGATGGTTTCATTCGTGTGAATTATAAACCAGAGCTCTGGTAGCATTGTGAGGTTAAATGCAGAAAATCCCCAGGGAACCAGTTTGATGGGGACAGTGCTCATTTGCCTGCTGGAGTTTGTTATAAACCAGCATTGTGACTTTATTGTCACTCTCCACTCCTTTTTTCTTGTTGGATCTTCTAAGATCTAACCCTTTGCCTCCTCCATCTCCTTTCTTGTTTCTCCTTCCTTCCTGGGAAGCAGAAAGAGCACGAATGTCAGAGTCAGACTGGTAGTGTAATCCTGAGCAAGCCCCAACCCCTGAGCCTTAGTTTCTTTATCAGGAAGATGGCATAACAATATCCACTTTGAAAGGCAGTTGTGGAACCAAGCAAGGGAACTTCCATTAATGCGCAGGCACATACTCAATAATGTGCCTACCTCATTCCATTCTACCCTCTCCTTACCCCTTGCTCCCAAAGCCCCACATACCCTCTCCCCATTCAGTGAGGACTTCCACTGACATGGTGTCCATGTCCTGGGAGCAGTAAGGGTGGGGAGAAGCAGGAGGGCGGTGAGTGGATATGTCCCGACCCTCATCCAACACAAACATCTGCCTGGGAGTTGACAATTCCCTTCCTGAGTAATCATCTGGCACTAGGGCTCCTGTCGTGTTCTCGGAATGTGCTCCTGGGCCTGGCCCTGCCCACTGCCTTCCTGGGATGGGAAGTGTGAAGACCTTGGAAGGCTGAGGCCCTACCAGGGGTGCCTGAAACTTGTCCTGCTCCTGTGGCCCTGCCTTCCCTGTCCACTGGGCTGGGAGGCAGGGAGGAGGTCCTGGGGAGGTCTAAAGACTTGTTTTCATCACATATGCAGCTACGGTGCCCACCCCAGGCAGCGGGCCCTTCCTCCCTCTATCCCCAGATGTTTGAAACCTTGGTGCCATGCCTATCTTGGGAGAACCCTTCCTTCTCCTGTCCTGACTGCTCCCTCCAGCCACGCCATTCTCTTCCTTGATGGCTGTCCATAGAACCAGAAGTTTTAGAGTTCAAAGCTTATCTCTTCCCACTCATTTTACCACGTTGGAAACTGAGTCCTAGGAAAAGGAAATGACTTGCCCAAGTTTAAGCAGCGAAGTAGTGGCCCAGATGGGGTTGAAGCCCAAGATGCTTGAGTCTTAGTTCAGAGATCGGTCTATTACACCCCAGGCTCCTTCATCCCTCAGTCTAGCTCAGGGCCTCTCACCTGTGGTACTATTGGCATCTGGGACCAATATAATTGCTTGGGACCACCACAACAATTGCTTGTTGTGGGGGTCTGTCTTGTGTATTGTAGGATGTTTAGCAGCATCTTTGACCTGTACCCACTAGACACCAGTAGTATTTCCTCCAGGTGTGATAACCCCAAATATCTGCAGTATTGTCACACATTCCTGGGGGGCCCTGGCTACCTCGGGGTGCTTCTCTTTCCTCTAGCCTATCATCTTTGTGATCTCACCTCTCCCACCTTCAGGGTGTGAAGTAGTCCTTCATTGGGGACACTCTGTTCTGTTTCCTCCTTCTGTTCTAGGACTGGGCTGCTTGGAAACCAAAGCACTCAGCCATTCTGTTCTTTAAGAAGAAGAACAAAGAGCCAGGCCAGGAATGTTGCTTTATACCTACGAATGAAAAGAAAGAACTTGACAGGAAGGGGCTAAGCCTCAGAGGGGGTGGCCAGGGAGGCTGGGCCCCCTTCCTCCCTGGACCGACCCCTCAGTGTGGGTGAGGGGCCCTGGCCACCTGGCTCCAGCTGTAGGTCTGCTGGCTAGAAGGATGGTGTGGAGGGAACGGGGGCATTTGCTTGACCTACAGTTGGGAAGTGTGTCTTCATTGTAGAATTGCCCACCAATATCCTACTTTCCTCACACAGCTAGACCTGCAGATATTTGTGGTTCTTCTGTAATGAGAGTTCACAGTCTCTGAGCACCCATCTCATGGCATCTGACTGAGATCTGGCAGTGGGGAGGACTCCCTCTGAGAGCCAGGGGCCCTGGTGGTGATCTCACTCCAGCACTGACCATGTGTGACAGTGGGAAACTCTTCCCTTCCCTGACTTGGACAGATGAAATCGGGTGGGTGGGTTGGGTCCGATGAACTCACAACATCCTCTGGCTTGACCATGCGGGGATTCTAGGAAATTGCCTGGGCTGGCTGCCCACAGTGCAGTGCCATGTGGCAAATCTGGGGTCTTGAAGAATCCTTGGCACCTGAGAAGTTTCCAGAAGGTATCCAGACCCACCCTTCTGCCTCTAGAACTCATGTTTTATGAAACTGCCCTGCTCAGGGCCACCTCAGGGGGTTCAGGGGATACTCAGCTGCCTCTGAAGACAGAGTAATACCGTCATCTTTCAAGCTTAGTTTAACCCATCTACTATTGGGAGAGACTTTTCTCCTGCTATTTCCTGTAGTCTGTTTTAAGAAAAAAAAATCGTCTTTTTTTTTCCCGAATAGAAACATGGTAAGACGAAGTGTATTCTTTTTTGAACCAGATTTGCCATGCCCTGCCCTCTGCCCAAGCCCCCAGGAAGTCCTTTCCTATTTATGCAGGTAGCTGAGGTTGTGCCCGTCCTTCTCTCCTTGTGGTCCTTGATGCTGAATTCATCTCTGCAGGTGGAAGTGGCAATGCATTTTCAGGCACACCATTGGCAGTAATCAGTGTTGGGATAGGCTCAGTATTTGTTAATGGAATGGCATCACATCCTTGGAGTCTGCACCATTTTTGGAAGCCTCTTCTCTGTGCTGGCCATTCCAGGCCATGATTTTCGAGCAGAGATAGGGTGGGCCAAATTGTATGTCCTGAAGCTTAAGCACTGGGTGTGATACATATGGGCTGGTGAGATAGGGTCACAGAGGTACTGCTTAGGGTGCACAGGGCTAGGGAAGGGAGATGGGGAAGCCCACGCTGCACTGCTCATGGTCTGTCCTTTGGAGCACCTTCTGTGTTCTGTACACTGTGCTGAGAGCTTTTCATGTGTTGTATCAGTCTTTGCACTACTTACTGAGATACAACGACTACTATACCCATTTTACAGATAAGGAAACTGAAGCTCAGCCAAGTAATTGGCTCAGGGTTGCCTTAAGCTAGTAATTGGTAGTATCTGTATTCAAATCAATGTCTGACTTCCAAGCCCGTGTTCTTAACCCGGCAGATGCTGAAGTGATGAGAATGAGAAGGGCCAGGCATAATCTTAGGCTGCATTAACAAAAGCATGGTTTCCAGAAAATGGGAGGTGACAGGCCTATTGTGCCTCTTTTAGGTCAGAGCGCCCACATGGGCTGTTTGTGGGTCCCTTGCTTCAAAGTGATAAAGAACGACTGGAAGCAAGTGCAGAGAAGCAACCAGAAAGTATGTCAGGCTCAGCGACTTGCAGGGAGAGGGGTTGCCTATCAAAGGGGAGATTCAGGAGGACAGGCGCGTCTCATACAATATCTGAAGGGCTCTCGCGAGGGGGCGATTGGCTTGTTCTGACCCGCTCCATCGGGCACCGTAAGGCCAGTTAGTGGAAAAGAGGGCTCCAGGGTGTTTTTTCCTATGTTGAGCTAAAATCCACTGTTCCAGCCCCTAAAGATGAGCTGGGCTTTTGGAGGAAGACAGTAAGATCCCTGTACCTGGAAGCATTTGAGTACAGCTAGGAACGGTTTTTGCCAAACCTGATTCTCTATTATTTGCAGCTGGGGAGCATTTTCAAATTCAAATTCCCAGGCCCCATTCCAGACAGTTTTGCCTCTGGGTGGAGCCAGGGGATCAGGGTTCTTATAAAACTTCCCGGGGGCTTTCTAGTATAGCTAGTCCCCCTGGATGATAGTGGAGAACCATCAGATGGGGTTGCCACTGGCAGGAGCTATTGTGTGGTAGTGTTTTCCAAAGTATGGTTCAGGGGTCAGACTGCTAATTATATATGAACTGATATTAGGTATATTTATTTTGATGTGTATTGGAAAAAAAGGTATATATTTTGCACATTCAATCTGGGACATCATGGATGTTGTGCTTAGAACTAGTTTAAGTTAAATGAAGTTTATTTTTATAACTTACAAAATAATAATGTAGATGGTATTCAGATGGACAAATAAACATCAAGGTTGTGTGCAAACAAAATCTCTGCTAATACTGTTGTGGGTTGGGTGGGGTGGGGACAAGTGGGTGAACTGGGGTGCCTTAAACCTTTCAAGAGCCTGGGGTTTGTTGGTTAGTTCTAGAAGGCTGTATGGAGGTAGGAGGATAATTGCAATAGTTTGTCCAAACTGTGGTCTTCCCCAAGTGGAGCCTGAGGCATAGAACCCCTCTGCTTCCTCTCCCCTGGTCTCCTTATTTTTAATGGTCTCTTTGAAGTCTGTGACACCGAGCTGTCCCATTTTATCTCATCAGTGAAGATAGGTCAGTGGCCAGGGTACAGGGCACTGGGTACCATTTTTGTTCTTCCCCTTATTTTCTTTCTTTACCCTCAAAGAACAGCAGCCAGAGAGGGGTGCTGACAATGGGGAGGGGCTGAGGGCTCAGGTGTCTGAGGGGAAACAGAGGGAGAAGTAGTTGGGCTGTGCCTGGCAGGGCTCTCCCACCCAATCTCGCAGTACCAAACTTAGCTGGGAAGGTCTGGGCACGAGGATGGGGTGGCCATAGCTCAGGGCAAGCCTGTGTCTGTGGAAGCATTTTGGGGTTGCAAACTAACTGGGGCCCTCTGCATGGAGACACCAGTCGCTGAAGCTCCCACTGGCCTGGCCGCAAAGCCCAGATCACCTCCTGTCCACTCTGAGAATTGGGTTGGGAGATTCAATTGATATGCAAATAAGTCACAAACAACATGCTAATAAGTGGGGATTTGGTGTCTTATTATCAGTTAGGGACTCCTGGCACTTTTTAGGCCACACCAGGATAATGGTGGGAACTTGAGGGCCGTTCACCTGCCTTTCGGCCGCATGGCTCTTGGATCTGGGTGGTTGGGAATGAGGGTGAGGCATTGCGAACTCTGAAAAGTGATACTCTGCTATTCATGATTTCCACAGATGGGAACAAGCAGAATACCAATAGCCAGTCAATTGGAAGCATCTCAGGTGGACTGGAGGATCAATATACCTGGCCAGACACACACTGGCCTTCGCAAAGTTAGGCCCCCCAAAATGTCAGGTTGCCAAGCCAGAATCCAAAGCTTTGCACTGAGAACTTCATGTTGGGGCTCCTGTCCCCTCCTGGAGCCCTGCCTGTGTGACACCCTAGTCCTTCTATTCAGGTCCTGTGTTCACCTCTGGGAAGTGCAGGGCCCTGTGGGGTTTTTTTCTTTTTCCTTTTCCAAGCCAGGGAAGTGTCCTGGCTCCTAGACTCTGCCCTGTGGAGGGGAAAGGGGGAGAGAGAGGGAAAAAAAGATTTCCACCTTATTGTTCAGCAGCTGGAAAATTGTTGTCATCTGTTCTGCCTTCCATTTGCTGAGAATGGAAAAAAAATGCGGAAAATTTGGGGAAATAAATCTCAATACCCTCATAGGACCTCTCTCCCCTCCCTCTCTGGCCGTTGCATCCCTGCCTCTCTGCTCGGGGCTCAGTTTCACTTTGCTCCCAGATTCTCTCCCTGCTTCTCTTCAGGGCACTGGGGCTGCCATGGGTTTGGGACTGGGGCTGGGCTGGGCTACACCGGGACTGGGCTGGGCTAGACTGTGCTGGGTGAGAGTTGAGCAGGGGCTGGGGCTGGGGCTGGAGCTGGACTGGGCTGGCCACTTTTCCTGACTCCCGGCCGGTGGGAGTGGAGGGCTTGGGAAGCCACCGTGATGTCATTCAAGAACTGCATAGCTGCAGGATGATAAGTGAAGCCCTGGGGACCCAGCTGGCTGAAATTACAGACAGTTTTATCCCACTGGCTTCCTACAAGCCAGAGTGAGGCAGAGCAAGCCGAGCTAGGGAGAGAGCGCGCAGGAGAGCGGAGGGAGGGAGGGAGTGGGGAGTGTGTGTGTGTGTGTGTGTGTGTGTGTGTGTGTGTGTACATGGGCAGGCAGGCGGCACTGGCTCCTCCCACCCCTGACAGTCAGAGGGAGCTTGAGTAGGACACAGAGAGCACTTGGAGCTGCAGCCATGTAGGAATTATTGGGAATTTGGGGCACCAGGATCAAATCAGAGCAGGCTTCCCTCCGCTTCCTCCCTCTCCCTCCAGAGGGTAAGTGTCTGCTGGGCAGTTGTTTTGCCTGTGAGTGTTCTTGTGTGGCTTTCTGCTGGACCTGGGCTGGTGTGCTCGTGCTTCTGTTCTGGGAGGGTGTGGAGGGGCAGGCTCTGTCATGACCCCACCTGGGAAGGGCTTGTGGCTGAGTGGGGCTGTGGCCCGCTGTGCTGCTGTCTGATGTGGATGTGACCGGCCTGGTGGTCCCCCTCCTGGACTTGCTTCTGGGACACGTAAGAGCCACAGCTTTCAGGGCGAGGGTGCCTGGGTTGGTGGGGGGCCGTGTGTCTGAGTTGCCCTAAGTCTTGCGGGGTAATTGTCTTGTGTGCGAATGGGGTGGGCAGAGGGAATGAGGTGGAAGTGTGGATAGCTCTGGTGAGATGTTATTCAGGACGCCCCCTCCCTGCATCTGTGGCCTGAGCTTTGGGGCACCTCCAGCGCTCACCATTCCCCACCGGCCTCCTGTGGGCTCCCATTCACGGCTTTCTCCTGCCTTTGGCAGAGATCTTGGCAGCTTGACTCTCCTCTAGCCAGGGATCTCTGAGTGCCCAGGCTGGCACCCTGGCCTGGCAGAGAAGGACTTCAGCTTGTTGTGGGCTCTGGAGCTATTTTTACCATCCTGAGTGTGCCTGTGATATCTGCTGCCCATATAGGCTGAGGGTAGGGGTGGGAGTGCCAGGCTCGGGTTATAGCTCCAGGCTGGGGGGGACACAGACCAGGCCAGAGTCAGGAGGCTGGGTCTGAGAATTCACTTTTGCCCTGCAGGCGTGGGCCATCCAGGGCAGGGCAGATCACTTGCCCTCCAGACCCCTGGTCTCTCGGGACTGAAGTCAAGGTCACAATCAGGTAGGTGTTCTGCTCCTACTCCCTTTTCATGGAGGGCATGGTATGAATTCAAGTAAGATGATATCTGGGACAATTGCCATGGGTCCTTCCTAAGGAGGGTCCGGGGAAACATTTATCATCATCGCTTGACAGAAGCACCATATATTATGTTGTCCTGTGGTTCTGGGTCCACAGACATAGTTGGAGAGTCTGTCTTCCAATGCTCTCAGCCCCAGCCATCTTCACCTTGAAGCAGCATTAGGGACAAGAGCACTGAACGGGGAGCCAGGAGTCGGTTTTGTACTTCCTTGCTGGTTGACCTTGGGTGGTCCTCAGCCTGCTGAGCTTCATTGTCAGCCTATAAAGTGAAGGGTGGGCAGGGGGATTAACTACTCCCCTAAGGCCCTTCAGCTCTAAAAGCCCCAGGACTTTTAAAAAGCTCTCTTGGCTGAGCCGACCTCCTGGGCCCTGGAGATCCCAGTTCTGCTGTCCCCCAGAGGGCCTGGAGCAGCGGAGGCAGCCGTGGGTGGGAGGGGCTCTATTCTTTTTTTCAGTCTGAAGCTGACTTTCTCCATTTTCAAGGCCACAGGCTGACATTGAGATTTGGGCTCCATGTGGGTCTCGGACCTTGAGCCTCCCTCTTTTTTTCTTGGACTCAGCAGAATGGGGAGGTGGCCAGGAGAAGCCCAGCTGGTCCACCCTCCCTGGGTCCAGAGGCAAGCTTGTAGGTGACACTGGTGAGGTCACTTGCTTAGAGGACAAAGCCACCTGCGACAAGATTGACAGCACAGCCCTGAGAAAAATCTTGTTCCTCTCCTGTTCACTTTCTGAAGGTGTGTGCTATTAAATGGAAAGAAAAACAGGTGTCTATTTGTCACTCATGGACTGGTCTGTCCCTGCTGACAGGGTCCCAAGGCCCTGTGCTTGTTGTGGGCTCTGGAGCTATTTTTACCAAAAAATCTTTGGTAATTTTTTTTACCAAAAAATCTTTTTACGTGTTCCCAACGTGCATCTAAGTCTCCTGGGCTGCACTTGGCACCTGCCATCTTTGCTGTTTCAGAGGCCGTGTCTCCTCTGTGTGGCTCTCTCTCACAGGTTCAGGGATTTCTCTTCAACCTCTAATTCTGCAGATCTTCAGAGCCCCTGCGGAAGCCCATTCCCCTTGAGAGTTCCAGAGCTCCAAAGTTCCAGAGCTCGCTGCAGACTGTGGGGAACAAAGGGCTGCCTCAATCCCCAGCTGTCTGTGGGAAGGGAAGCTGGCATGGGTGGAGGCCAAGACTGTCACAGACTGAGCCCCAGGCAGTCCCTGCCACAAATGCCAGGATGTTTCAGGAGGTCGGGGTCTTCCTGGAGCCAAACGCTGGGGTTCTCCACGGGGCCCTCTCTACCCTCATGCCTTCCTCACATCACTTCTCCTGGCAGGTTAAAAGCCAGTGGGGCACTCTGAGCCACTTCTCAGGCTCCCACAGCTGCAAAGCGTCCACTCAGTGTGCCGCCCCGTTTCCCCTGGATGGAGCCTGGCATTCTCCACACAAGTCATGGGTGACAGAGAGGATCTCCAGAGACAGCACCCTAACTTTTCGATGCATATGCTGTATCTTGGGATCCACAGATGGGCTTTGGGGTGTTCATCAACTCCCTTATTTCACCAGATCTCCCAGGGGTCCTTGGTCTAGGGAAGTTAACGTCCACTGGGCTGGAGTGTGGCTGGAGAGGTCTGTAGGGGATGCCATGGGGTAGGCTCTGGCTCAGGGACCTCCACCATGCTCAGCCTTTGCTGCAGAATATGAGGAATACCTGTCTTCATGTTTTGGCTGCACTGACTCTCTTCCCTCACCTTTGGGAGAAACTTGGGGTCCACCTAGAACCCCTGATTTTTCACTGGGTGGTGGTGAAAGAAGAGTGTCTCAATGGCTGACAGAACTACATAAAACTTTCTTGGCTACTCGGTGTAATGCAAGAAGCATTTATGGAGCAAGCACTGTTCTCTAGGGCCATTCTGTACAGCCATGCAGGTTACATATTGAACTTCAAGAGGCATCATTCACACAGACCACGTTGTGGATGGCACCATCTGGGAACTGGCCCTAGGGAGAGGGAGAGAGAGAGAGAGAAATAAAGGCTCTTCCTCAACAAGCTCTCAGCAAAGTGGGAAGACAGACATGGACATCAGTAATGACCATTCTGTGGGTGACTGTTGTCACAGTAGATATGTCTACAAGGGACAACAGGAGCACGGTAGAGGTTTACCTGAGTCTGGAGGACAGTAGGGAAGAAGTTAGATTAAGGGAAACTTCCCAGGGAAGTTCGAACTGAGTCTGAAAGCGTTTGCCTAGGAGGTTGGGAGTTTCACGGGCAGGATGAGGAAGGGCATTGCAGGGAAGGAACAGCATGTACAGAGGGGAAAGAGCGTATGAAGAGTTGAGTAGGAATAGAGTAGGGGGTATTCAGGGTATGGAGGACAAGGAAGTGAGGCTTCAGAAGGTAGGCAGAGGCCTGATGGGAAAAGGTCTGACATTTCCAGCATGGGGGTTGGGCTTTACCCTGTGGTTGATGAGAGCTGTTGAAATGTAAAGCAGGGGATGGAGAGAGGAAAAGTAGAGAGTGCTTGGATATGCCAGGTCTAGTTTAAGAGCCTTAGCTCCTGAGTGCTATCACTCAGCAAAGCTGCACACACACACTCGAATCCTCACCTGACAGGCCTGGAGGCTGGGCTCTGAGTGGGTAAGTGGTCAATGCAAGCTGATATGGCCATTAAGATGGGAGCTATGTTTCTGAGTGCTGGTGTGTCTGGCTGCCGAGGTGGGGTGGGAGGGCGCACTTCCCTATCTCCTCTCCAGAGCCATCCCTTGTGGCCTTCCTGGACGCAGTGCTCCCTCCTGCCCTGGTGCCTGCCCCAGCCATAGCCTCTCCTGCCTCTTCCCATGGCTGGGGCAGAGTATGTGGATAAGGGAAAATGCAACCAGAACTTGCGCTCTGGGCAGGCTCTTGGCCAAGCTTCACTTCTCATCAAAGCTCACCTACCTCTCAGATGCACATGGCCTTGGATTCCCCACTCCTCCTTTTAAGGAGTTTTGCCCAGTCTGCCTGCAAACTGCCTATGTCTGGGGTAGGCACGGTGCTTCTTCCTATTGGCATGGCACTGATTTTCCCCCACGTTGGGTGGTCATCATGGCTCTGGGTAATGCATTTTAATGAATTGTTATTTGCTGGACTTGGACCCAAAGGACTTTTTATCATGAAGGGACTCATCCTGAAAACCTTAATAACTCATTCACTATCCAAAACCTACCTGCTGGTCCGACAAGGAAGGGTCTGTCCTCACTGAGTCATCGCCAACGAAGGTGACTCCTTTCTTGCAGTCAATATGGCTGGCACCTTTTATTCTTCATGGTTGGGCTGTCTGTCCTAACATCTAAATAAGCAAAACCTCCCTACTTCTCATGAGGAAGAGAAGTGGGGTTCCTTGATCTCAGAGCCCAAAGTGCTGATCAGCTGGAGCGGGTTTCTCTAGATGTCCTCTAGCCATGTGTGTGCCAGGACCCTGGAGAGCTAGCAAAAATGCAGATTCTTGGTCCCACCCCAGGCCTCTGAGTGGAAGTCTTTGGGGATAGGGTCCTGAAATCTAGATTTTTAACAATCTCCAGAGGAAGTTCTTATGAACATCAAAATTAGAAAACAGCTGCCCTGAAACCGTGTGACTTTAACATCCCCTGTTTGTTTCTTTCGTTCTTTTTTAAGTGTGTGAGATGGCTGCATCCTTACTTTCCTGCATCCCAGCCTCAGCTGCACGGCTAGTGCCGCACACATCTCTGCACCCTTTTCTGGGAGGGAGCCCCGGGGAGTGGGTGCACACCCTAGTCAGCTGGGGATTTTCCTCAGAGTTTTCCAAAAGCATGACTCGCGCATCTGGATTATGGCTGCCCTGGAATAAAGGCCCTGTGGTGCAATCAAGCTCAGCGTCAAGGGTGGGGTCTGGAACTCTCTGCAGCTGCTGAGAAGAGCAGGGAGACATCCTCAGACAAAGACAGTGGGGCCATGGAGAGATTTTGGGTTTTGCAGCCACCAAGAGGAATGGGCAGGGCACTGGACCTTTCAGCCCACAAGGGCAGATGTCCAGGCTGGCTGGGCTTGGGGCCTGGGGCTCTCCACTTGGGGCCACCTGCAGCTTGTGTTTCTGCTTCAGTTTATCCCACTCCATTGTCACCCGTGACAATGCCTACAGCCCTCAAACATGCAGACCCCTCCCTCTAGCCCATGCCCCATTGTTCTGGATGTCCAGCCTCCTCTCATCTGAGATGCATTCCCCTGAACTGATCATTCCCTTTGCGGCTGCCGGGACTTCAAGAAGATGGCTCTGGAGACCCCTCAGATTAAGAGCCATAAAGCCACCTCCCCAGCCTCCCTTAAGTCCCTCTCTCATCCTCCTCTACCTTATTTCACTCCTGTCCTCTCTGCCCCCGTCTCTCTTTTGCCCTTCCTGCCTTGACGGATTGAAACCAACATTGTGTTCCGGCTTCTTGTGGTCCCGGTAAAAAGCTCTAATGTGGCCGTGGTGGACGGGGAGAAGGGAATGATGAGAGTGTGTGTGCCGAAGTGGGGGCTGGGGGACTTTTATCTTGTCTCTGGTGGGAGGAGGAGGAGCACGTGCTCCACAGATCCTGCTGCTATGCTGGGGTTTCAGCAGAGCCCACATGGGGGCTGGACAGGCCTGGGACCAGCCTGGGTATTCTCAAAACCTCCCTTGGATAGGAAGAGGAGGACAGCTCAGCAAAGGTGCCGAGTGGCCTGGAGGGTGCAATCTGGGGCCAAGAGACATTTCCATTTGTAGTTAGCAAACAGGAGTTAATTAAACAATTTACATCTGTTCGATTTTCTTACTATGCCTTAGTGGCTTAGCTATGATTGTTCCTGACGTTGTTGCTGCAAACGGGAACCCACTTGGGGATAGATTACATGACAGAACAAGTTTAACATTGACATTTTCAAAATCGATGCAGATTGGGGCTTGGCCACAGGGGCAAGGAAGGGCTGAGGTATCAGGTAGTCAATTCTCTCTCCTGCCTGGGGGATGCCTTCATAGCTCTTGTGCTGAAAGCTTTTCTGTTAACCATGACTGAGATGCTGCAGGGGCCTATGTGCTTTCTGATTTGAATTTGCCCCCAGTGGCTCTCACTATGGAACCTGTCTAAGTGGGGAAGCCACTGGACACCCTGGCCTTTGCTTTGCAGCTCCCCACTTCTCGGACCACATGAGCATGAACTTGGGGGATGAGGGGGCGCAAAGGATGGAGGGGATCACTGGCCCAGGAGGGAAATTCTGGCACCTCACAGTGTAGGTGGCAGAGGGGGTGCCCTGGCCCAGGAGGGGGCCTGCAGATTTCTAGGGACAATGAGAAGGAAAGCCAGCTCTTCAGATTTCAGCCAACTTGTCCAAGGGGCCCCATCCTCAAGAGAAACACCCCAGAGATGTGAGTGCATGAGAGGCTCCTGTCTTCAGTGCTTCGCCCCTCTAGAAACAGGCAGCTGGGGTCTCTTCTTTTTTTTTTTGAGACGGAGTCTTGTTCTGTCACCCAGGCTGGAGTGCAATGGTGCAATCTCGGCTCACTGCAACCTCCGCCTCCCAGGTTCAAGTGATTCTCCTGCCTCAGCCTCCCAAGTAGCTGGGATTACAGGCACGTGCCACCACACCTGGCTAACTTTTTGTATTTTTAGTAGAGGTGGGGTTTCACCATTTTGGCCAGGCTGGTCTTCAACTCCTGACCTCAGGTGATCCGCCTGCCTCGGCCTCCCAGAGTGCTGGGATTACAGGCGTGAGTCACCACGCCCGGCTGAGGTCTTTTCTTTTTGTGTAGCAAGGAGCTCAGTTCCTTGGAGAGAGTGGGCATGAAGGTCAGTCTCCCTCATCCTACAGGGAGAGGACCCCTTTACGATGATAATAGGGGGTTGGAAGAGGCAGCTGTGCCTGGTCCTGCATCTTAGCAGCCTTTAGGGGTCTAGGCACAGGGCCAGGTTGGTGGAGATTCAGAATGTATTTTAGCCAAAACTCCTTTTCAGTTCAGACCAGCCCCCAGCCCTGGGCCCTGGGCCGCTGCAATACTCTGGTCCTGTGTTGTCTGGGGCTGGTGTTGGCTGAGGTCCCAAAGCCTTGGGGAAAACTGGGGGCAGAGAGGTGGATCTGGAGAGGTCAGTAAATGAGGAGGGCATCCAGTCCCCAGGGTGTGTGTGTGTGTGTGTGTGTGTGTGTGTGTGTCTGTGTGTGTGTAGGGGGATGCAAGTGCCTGGTGGGGCATCTTTGTGCTAGTTCTCCGTGTTGTAACATGGCTAGCCTGTGGTCTGTGTGTGTGTGTGTTGATTGGGATGTTCCTGTTTTGTGGTCGTCTGATCACTTGTTTTTGGCCATGGGCTTCTATCAGAGTGTTTATTTTTAGAGGCTGCCACTTCTGGCCTAAGGGCTGATCCTTGGGCATGATAGGAACATTTGTATTTTCTGAAATATTTGTGGCTTTAAGTATTTATTTGGGGGTATTCCTGCCTGTTATGTGTTTATTCTAATTTGTGTGTATGTGTGTGTGAGTGTTTGTGATATGAGGGAGGTGTAGCATAATAAAAATTACATACTCTTTGAAGGAAATTAGCTCTGATTTTAAATCTTGGCTTTATCAGGTAGCATTGTTGGCACATAAACGGTTTCCCGTCTCAGAGGCTCAGTTTCTCCCTTGCTGTGATAGGTGTAATACTGTCTGGCTCAGAGATGATGGCTAGAGAGGATGCGCGTGTAGAGTGCCCAGCGAAGTGTTGGCGTTTGCGCTGTGCTCACTGCACGGTGGTCACTGTTGTTGGTATTTGTGTGTACATGTTCATGCCGGTGCTGTCTGACTTTGGTTCTTGGCATTGTGTGGCACCTAGTGTGTGCTCATGCCTGGGTGTTTCTCATTTGGGTGATCTCTGACTGTCTTTTTGTCTGGCTTGGTGTGTGACTGCTGGTGTCTGGCTGGAACTGGTGCAGTCTTTGGGAGGGGGCTTTTTTCCTTGCTAACGGAGAGCCTGGATTAGAGTAAGGGGAGGTGCGTGTGTGTGTGTGTGTGTGTGTGTGTGTGTGTGTGTGTCTGTCGGGGCTGGCGGCTGGGCTGCTGACTGTACAGGGTGTGAAATCACCGAGTTCCTCTGGGCGGGGAAGTTCTTCATTCCTGAGTCAGCCCTTTGGCCCCGAGCCACCCAGCACTCACTTTTTCCTTCCAGAGAAAGTGTTGCTCAGGGGGGTCCTCAGAGCTGTCTGCAGACAAGAGGACCCTCTCCCCTGTGAAGACATCTTGTTTTTGTGTTCACGATCCCTAAGATGCTTCCCCTCCTGCCCTAGTCCCTGAACCCCCTGCATTAGCACCCTATATGCCCCCCATCCTTCAGCACAGGAAAAGTGTGTCCCCTCTGGCACAGGAACTGTTGGCTTGGCTGAGCCCCACCTTGGCCCATTCTTCAGGGGCCCCTGGGTTGGCTCAGAGCAGTGGGATCAGGACGCTCGTCTTTGCAGACCTGCTGCGATCCTATCTGGCATACCTTCCCTGGACCCGTGTCCCTTTCCTGGAGTCTTGAGTGGTATGGGCTGAGCTTGCTGGTGGAGGGGTAGGGGTCCATCAGGAGTGGGCAGTGCTGGGGAGGAGCTGGGAGGAGGCTCTGGAAATGTGGCAGTAGGCAGCATGAATGACATTGTATCTCTGAATGGTTCTAGCACATCCTTTGCATTGAGCTGGAGACAAATCTAGCTGAGGGCAAGCTTGTCTTAGAGAGTCCCAGCTCTGCCTTCAGCCTCCCTGCCACTACCACCTTGGGTATGGTGAGGCCCTTTGCTGCACCCTACTGCCCTCCTGGGTTCTCCCCCTGCTTCCCTGGGCAAAGGCTATCTTCAGGGGTGACTGGCCGTCCATGCTGACACCTCTATGGGCATTCAAGGCAATGGCTACTCTCCTGGCATTCTGCCTCTAATCCAGAGTGGGAACTCCAGAAATCGAAGCAGGGGTGAGACTTGCTGAGATGGGGTGGCGGAGGGGACTGCGGATGCTTTGGAAATGGTCATTCAGGAATTAATGGTACTCATAATGGCGATGGTTAGGGCTCCCAGCTGTTGACCTCCCATCACGTGCCAGGAACTGGTCTCGGCATGTCATGTGTCAACTCATTTAAACTCGAAGCACTGTGTGTTTAATGAATATTGGCAATTTCAGATGGTTCAACCAGATTCTATTATTATCTCCATTTTATGGACTAGGAGACTGGCTCAGAGAGTTATTCATAACTCGGTCAGGAAGCTGGTGAAATGCCAGAGTTAGGCTTGGGACTGGAGCGATTTGCCCCCAGCACTTCCTGCTCAGTGTTGGGGTCCACTGCCCGGCCCTGAAGCCGAGTGTTGGTGAGGCTCTGCCCCAAAGCCTGGGGTAGAGGTCTTTCTGTCATCTCCCCTTTTCCCCACCTCAGGGTGGTGAGAGGAGGTTTTAGGATGCAGGGCATGGGAGCTCTTAGCTTCTTTCTCTGGGAGAGTGGATGATACCCCTGCCTCCCAATAATGTCTGCTCTCTGTTGTCTCCCCTCCGGCTCTGTCCCTTGCAGAGGTGGTGGGACACACACAGGGGCCACTAGATGGGAGCCTGTATGCCAAGGTGAAGAAGAAAGACTCCCTGCATGGCAGCACCGGGGCTGTTAATGCCACACGTCCTACACTCTCGGCCACCCCCAACCACGTGGAACACACGCTTTCTGTGAGCAGTGACTCGGGCAACTCCACAGCCTCCACCAAGACAGACAAGACTGATGAGCCTGTCCCCGGGGCCTCCAGTGCCACTGCTGCCTTGAGTCCCCAGGAGAAGCGGGAGCTGGACCGCCTGCTGAGTGGCTTTGGCTTAGAGCGAGAGAAGCAAGGTGCCATGTACCACACCCAGCACCTCAGGTCCCGCCCAGCAGGAGGCTTGGCTGTGCCCTCCTCTGGACGCCATGTTGTCCCAGCCCAGGTTCATGTCAATGGTGGGGCGTTAGCATCTGAGCGGGAGACAGACATCCTGGATGATGAGTTGCCAAACCAGGATGGTCACAGTGCGGGCAGCATGGGCACACTGTCTTCTCTGGACGGGGTCACCAACACCAGTGAGGGGGGCTACCCAGAGGCCCTGTCCCCACTGACCAATGGTCTGGACAAGCCCTACCCCATGGAGCCTATGGTCAATGGAGGAGGCTACCCCTACGAGTCTGCCAGCCGGGCAGGGCCTGCCCATGCTGGCCACACGGCCCCCATGCGGCCCTCCTACTCTGCACAGGAGGGTTTAGCTGGCTACCAGAGGGAGGGGCCCCACCCAGCCTGGCCACAGCCAGTGACCACCGCCCACTATGCCCATGACCCCAGCGGTATGTTCCGCTCTCAATCCTTTTCGGAAACCGAACCCCAGCTGCCCCCAGCTCCAGTCCGAGGGGGAAGCAGCCGGGAGGCTGTGCAAAGGGGGCTGAATTCATGGCAGCAGCAGCAGCAGCAGCAGCAGCAGCAGCCTCGCCCACCTCCACGCCGGCAGGAAAGAGCCCACTTGGAGAGTCTTGTAGCCAGCAGGCCCAGCCCTCAGCCATTGGCAGAGACCCCCATCCCCAGTCTCCCTGAGTTCCCGCGGGCAGCCTCCCAGCAGGAGATTGAACAGTCCATCGAAACACTCAACATGCTGATGCTGGACCTGGAGCCAGCCTCCACTGCTGCCCCACTACACAAGTCCCAGAGTGTCCCCGGGGCCTGGCCGGGGGCTTCTCCGCTCTCCTCCCAGCCCCTCTCTGGATCCTCCCGTCAGTCCCATCCACTGACCCAGTCCAGATCTGGCTACATCCCCACTGGGCATTCATTGGGAACCCCTGAGCCAGCCCCACGGGCCTCTCTGGAGTCTGTCCCTCCTGGCAGGTCTTACTCACCTTATGACTATCAGCCATGTTTGGCTGGGCCTAACCAGGATTTCCATTCAAAGAGCCCAGCCTCTTCCTCCTTGCCTGCCTTCCTTCCGACCACCCACAGCCCTCCAGGGCCTCAGCAACCCCCAGCCTCTCTCCCTGGCCTCACTGCTCAGCCTCTGCTCTCACCAAAGGAAGCAACTTCAGACCCCTCCCGGACTCCAGAGGAGGAGCCATTGAATTTGGAAGGGCTGGTGGCCCACAGGGTAGCAGGTAAGAGGTATTCCGTCTTGACTCCTTCTACCCCTTCCTTATTTGGTCTTGCTGGGGGGAGGTGCAGGTCCAGCCATGACCCCTAAGCAGATGTTGCCTTCACTGGTGAGAGGAGGCTCTCAGGAGCCTACATGCTAGCCAGTTATCCCTTCCTGCATTCATTGTCTGATAGGCACCAAGCCAGACACCAAGTTTCAAAGTTCAATGTCAAGCAATTCCTGCCCTCAAGGAGTTTACAGTCTAGTGAGCGGTAATGTGTACTGTGACAGAGGCGGGACCAAGATCCCAGAGCCTGGGAAAGCAAAGCTTACCATCTAGGGCAGTCAGAGAAAGCTTCCAGGAGGTGGTGACTTTGGGGTTGGAGTACAGACTTTCTAGACAGAGAGGAGACTCTGCAATTGCCTGTCGTGCTGTCTGTCCTCAGACTTTAGTTCCTTGGGGGAGACGTGGAGAAGGCTGGAGGGAGGCCTTTGTAGACTCAAATTCCCCCTTAGGCCCCGCTCCCAGAGGCCATGAAAGAGCCTGAGAGGGTATCCTCAAGTCCTTAGGCTCTATCTGCTGGGGCGGGGAGGCCAAGGTTCCCCTTCCGAGTCAGTTTTCCTGTTAGTCTTTGCTGAGGACCAGCCCCATACGGGAAGCAGGCCCTGAGAGACAAAGCTCCTTTTCCTATCAGAGAGTGGGCTTCTCTTTTGGGAGAGAGGAAAGTGGGACACTCAGAAGAGCTTTTGGGGAGACAAAGGCAAGAAATGGCAGCAAGTCTGGGGCCATGTTGGGAGGGACAGCTGTGACGTTCCCTTCCCACTGGTCTAAGCCTATGTTCATTCCACAAGGGTGGCTGAACTTGGCAGGAAAACCTGTTGGGTGACTTTATTCTGGAGGTGAAGCCCAGACAGGGGTGGACCAGAGACTGTGGATTTGGGTGGACCTTGTGCCAGCCCCTCAGCTGACAGGGTGGTGGGAGCCCAGCGAGGAGGAGAGGAGCCTGGGCAGCTGTGTCCTCCACCCCTTTTCCTAAATTTAGGGGAAGCTGAGTCACCATGCCAGCTGCAGGGAGGGAAGGAGACACCCTCCCTGGAGATGGACCGTGGGTTTAGGGAAGCAGCTTGGGGCAGGCCAGCTGGCTCAGGACCTGGTGTGGGGACATAGGCTCCCTGCTCCTGTACTTCAGAGCAGAGCAGAGTCCCCAGCTCCACTATTGGTATAATAGCTTGAAATTGGCCACTGCAGGAGTATTTGCACCATGGAAATTGGCAATCAGCCTCACCTCCCATAGAGAGCTGGCCTAGCAGTAACCATTCCTTTTACCTGAGCATTGGAACACAGGATGGGCAGCTCTTAACCTCAGATGAAACGTTCCGTGGGTGGTCCAGATGGGCTTTGACTTCTGCCTTCTCCCACATCTGGGCCCCTGAGTTAAAGACACCCCCCTGGCTTTTTCAGCAGAGATCCTTTTCTTCTTGGTTTTATTGAGGGGAGAGGGATGGGGCTCTCTGAATTCCCTGGGAATTTAATTCCTCTCTCAATATTTTGCAAGGTTGGAGTGGTGGCCTAAAGATTAGTGACATGCTAGTCTAATGAGGGGCAGGATCCAGGAGCCTTCTCTCTGGGGGAGCAGAATACATTTCCTCCCCTACAAGAACCCTTCCATGTAGCTCTCCTGGAGCTTGCTCAAGAGGAGGCCATAACCCTAATGGCCCTGGGAGGATGCCCATCTTGTAGTGGACTGCCTTTTAGCCCTTTCTTTCCTACCAGCTTTCAAGGGCTTGACTGTCAACTTCCATATTCTGTAGCCTCTCAGGCTTTGGCTGCCATGAAATCATAGAGAGGGAAGGATACTGTTGGCACAATGTTCCCATTCCCTAACCCTGTTACCATTTCCTCCATCAACTGGGAGTGACCAGGAGAAGGGATGAAATGTATAGAGGGAACAGTTATATTTGGCTCCCAGGGCTATGAAGTTGCCTCTTTGGTTCAAGCCCTGTCACGACAGAATTTATGTCAGCAGGTCCTGCATGAGTAACTTCCTTAGTAGCCTTTCAGGGTATCTGCAGTGCCTGTGTAGATAAAGGCAGACAGACAAGATCAATGTGTGGAACAGTCTGGGAGCCAGGGAAGATACATTTCAGCACTACTTCTTTCTGCTCTTTCTACATCTCTGCTGTAAGAAGCTGGAACATACACTTTGACATGAGTAACCTAGGAAGCTCAGATATGTGGGAGAACCTCTTCATGGCCATGAACTTGATCTGGTTTCTCCTGGCTTTCCTCCCCCAGGTCTGCCTTTTCCCCATTGGCTGTCCTCCATACCTCAGTCTCATGTCCCTGGTTTATTCCACTTTGATCCAATCACCCTTATGCCTTATTCCAGCTTAAGTCATAGAGGAGAATGTAGGGGCAGTTTTCTAATTTGATAAAGGGTAGGGGCCAGAAATTTATAGCATACATCACACTTTCCTGTGGAGCACTGGAAGCTTTCCTATTAGAGCCAGGGACAAAATAAGGATGTCTGTTATCACCACTTGCATCTAACATTGTATTGGATGTCCTAGCCAGTGCAATAAGACAAGAAAAAGAAGTAAGAGTCAGAGTTGGAGAGTCCAACTGAGTTATCTTATGTCCCTGATTCTGTGACTGGACTGATCTCAGATGTCTCCAGAGGTGGAGATTTCAATACATGTTGGAAATCAGATATGGATCTTATCCTTAAGGAGTCTAGAGTTTAATAGGGGGAAAAAAGAACTGGAACTTTAAAATAGTCTTTTGTAATAAGAGAGGTAAGGAGAAAGCTCTGCAGGAGAGAGGTGAAGCGATCACAATCAGCTCGAGATGGGGGAGGCAGTGTTAAGTGTGGTTTTAAACTGAGCCTTGGAAGATGGATAGGACTTTGAAAGTAAACGGGATCACTGGGCAGAGAGGGTTCACAGTGAAGACAGGAGAGCATAGCAAATGTTTGGAGAATGGCAAGTAGATTGACAGCATATAGTCTGTGAGTGACAGTCGGGATAGGTAGCCTGGGGTCTGTCTCTGGATGGTCTTAAATAACAGACTAAGGAGCTTGCATCTTACCTGGCAGCAATGTAGGAAGCCATTCCTGTGCTTTCATAGGGGAATGACCGGAGCTGAGGTTCAGGATGATGTGTCTGGTGGATCTGGGCAGGAAGGACACTAAATGGGAGAGACTTTGAGCCAGGAGATGCTAGGAACTTATTAGATAGCCTAAGTGATGCGGGGCTGGATTAGGGTGCTGACCATAGGAATGCAAATGAAGAGATGATGCAATGGATACTGTGGGGGTAGAACCAATGCACTTATGTGTTGATTGGCTGGAGCGGATGAGGGAGAGGGATTATCAAAAATGATTCTGAGCTCCATGAATAGAAATAGAATGATGGTTCTGTTAACAAGCAGGAAGGCAGGAGGAGGACGTTGGGTGGAAGATGAAGCCCTGGTGTTAGACATGTCGAGTTTGAGGGGGCAGTGGAGCCTCCAGGGAGAGACATATGGAAGGCAACTGAACTTTGGAATTGAGTGTGAAAGAGTGGGAAGAGCTACAGGTTTTGGAATCATTCTCACAAAGGTGATGGTTAAAGCTTTGGGTGTATGTAAGATCTCAATGTCAGAGGGCTTGGAGAGAAAAGAACTTAGGATGGAATGGCCATGAAGGGAGGTAGAGGCTGCAAGGGAAGTAGAGGGGCTGAGAGTGAGTGTTCAGGTGGTGGCAAGAGACCAGGACAGCATGTCATCATAGAAGTCAAGACGGTAAAGGGTTTCAAGGAGGAAGGGCAGGAGGTTAGCAGTGTCAGCCTGAAGAGATCATGAGGAGGACTGAGAAAAATCCACTGGGCTTGCAAATTAGGCAGCCCTGTGTAAAACATCAAAGGCATATTTTTAGTGCATGTTGGTGACAGAAACCAGACTGTGGGGGATTGAGGATGAGTGAAGAAGGAGTGAAGACAGCAAGCCAAGTACTCTTTTGAGTGGTTTTGTGATAAGAGAGGAGAGAGTGGTAGCTAAAGAGGATAGTGAGAGATTGGGAACTTTTTTTGTAAATATAAGAGACATGAGAATGTTTGTATGCAGAAGAGGAGGGGAGTAGGTTGGACATGGGGGGAGGAAGGATGAGAAGAAGAAGAGAAAGAAAGAAGTTGATAGAATAAGGTCTCTAAGGAGGTAAGAGGGGATAGGCCTAGGAGCCCACGTAGGTAAATTAGGCTCAACCAGGAGGTGAGATACCTCTTCATGAAATTAGAATAAAGAATAGATAGAGATAGAGGGAAATATTGATGTCAAGCTTTGGGAGCTTGAATTGAAAACTCTTTTTTTTTTTTCACATTTTGTTCTGAAAATAGGAATGAGTTCAAGGCTCATTCAATCATTCATTCGACATGAACTTCTAATGGGTGCTACTTGCCAGTCTAGGCTTTGTGAAAATGGTGGCAAATAAAGATCCTTGCCCTTACGACAGAGATGGATACTGAGCAAATAAGCACATATACATATGATATGTCAGATATGTGATACGTGCCATTGAGATAAAGCAGTGAGAGGTAGCGGGTGGTTGGCTGCACTTTACATGGGATGATCAGGGCTGGGCAGTGAGAGATGAGCCCCACGGAGCAACAAGTGCAGAGGCCCTGAGGCAGGAGTGTGCCTGGCACGGCTGGAGTAGAGTGATCAAGGGAGCCATAGCAGGACACAAGTTCAGAGAGGAAATGGGAATGGGGACAGCTTGCAGAGGGTCTTCGAGGTGATTGTAAGAGTGGTGGCTTTTACTCCATGTGGCATGAGAAGCCTTAGGAAGGATTTGGGCCCAAGAGTGACATCATCCGACTTGTTCTGAATTGACCAGGGTGGGCAGGATGGAAGGAGGGAGAGCAGTTAGGTGGCTGCTGCTATTGATCTGGGCAGTGGCCATGGAAATGGGAGAAGTGCTTGGATTTTAGACATATTTTGGAGGTAGAGCCATCAAGATTACTGATAGATTACACATGGAATGAGAGAGAAAGAGAAAAGTCAGAGACAACGCTTAGGTTTGGGGCCTGAGCAACTAAAGAATGGAGTTGCTCTTTATTGAGATGGGTAACAATTTACGAAGAGCAGGTTTCAGGGGAACACTAGAAACATGGTTTTTGGACACATTAAGTTTGAGATGACCATGAAACATCTGCAATGATTGGATAAATGAGTCAGGAGTTTAAGGAGAAGAGGCTGGAACTTAGAGATGTGGGAATTGTCAATGTATACATGCCAGATTAAGCATAGCACTGGGCAATGTCACCGAGGGGTTGAGGACAGGTAAGGAGAGGTCTCGAGGATGAAGTCCTGGAGCCTCCCACATTCTGAGGCTACAGACAGAAGGAGGGAACCAGCATAGGAACTGGCATGGAGCAGCTTGTGAAGGAGACGAAAGGTAACATAGCTTGAGCTCTGGGGGCCAGGGCAGGGGCAATATTGGCCACTCATGTGGACCCTGTCGTGTGAAGGTGGGTTAGAAGTCAACAAGGGGCAAGGAAAGGATAACATAGCAGGTCCTTCTAGTGCATCTGAGAAGGTTCATCTTAAGGACTTTTCTGGTGATGACCAGAAGCTGGGGGCCAGAGCAGAAAAACACAAGGGGTTCCCCAGGAAAGAGGATCACTCAGATGGCTGTGGTAAGGAGCCAGGGTGTGAGACAGGGTGACCCTTGGGCTCAGGCTGGGTGCGTTACCAGGGTCCAGGGAGAGGCAGGACCCAGGAAAAGATGGTGGCCCAGGGACAGGCCTGCTGCCTATGGGAGCAGGTGAGGGACACGTGAAGTCTCCTGGTCCCACGCTGGCACCTCTGCTTTCACCCTGGGGTTAGAAGACAGGGAAACGCTGTGGTGCTGGCCAGCAGGAGGTCCATCTGCCTTTTGGAGAAGCAGGACCTTGGATCCCCCTCTCTTGCTGTCTGACACCTTCCCCACCTCCCTCCAGTGTGTGCCCAGATAACAGAGTCAGAACACCAACTAATCTTGATTTTCTCTTTGTTTTTGTTTTGTTTTGTCCTGTTTAATGCCCCGTCCCCTGCATTCTCTGTGTTTCCCATGTCCATCTGTTCCCTGTGCTGTTGGTGGGGTGCCTGCCTTGCCCCATATCCTCCCTTCCTGCCTGCCTCCCACTCCCTGCTGGCTCCCCTGGGGTGGGGGGTGGGCAGCGTACAACGCCAGGCTGCAGGGCATCGGACACAGTGGCAGCTTCCAGCTCCCTCCTCTCCACTGGCTCCGACCTTCCTCCCTCTCTGGTGGGTGGCTCTCCTTCCCCCTTCTCCCTTTCCAGCTCTTTGGCCCACTTTTGTGCATCAGTTTATCTCTTTTTCACTCCTCCTTCATGTGCTATTCCTTCCAAATCTTTCCCACCTTCTTCCTTCTCTCCTCTGTCTTTTCCTCTCCCTCTTCTGTTGTTCTCTGGTTTCCATCTGTTTCTCCTTCTCCTCCCCCATTTCTCACTATCCTCTCTTCTGTCTCCTCACTTACTCCTCCATCCCTCCTCTCTCCAGCCCTCTCTCCCTCCTCTCTGCATGAGCCAGAGCTCACTTCTGCATGAACATGGGCCTCACGCTAGCCTTGGCCTTGCCTGCTGGGAACAATGTCTGGAATAACTAGACTGACATTCAGGGTCTCCTGTGGAGATGCAGGCCTTTGCAATGAGGGTGCTCAGTGAGGGCTCTGGACAGTCGGGCGCTCTGGCCACCCTGGCCAGACTGCCTGGGCTGCAGGGCTAGGTCTTGGCAGGATCCAGGCTGAGCTTTCCATGGGGCCACCAGACACAACACAGAGTGGTGCCCCAGCCCTTGCTGCTCTGTCCACTTTTGAGCATGGCACACCTTGGGGACAGAATACCCCCTCTGGTCCCACTCCTAATCTCTGATCCCATGGCCAAGAGTCAGAAGCCCTGGGTTGGGGTCCTGGCCCTGCCTGAGACCACCTCTGTGACCTTGGGCAAGTTTCTGAACTATTTAGAGCTCAGTTTCCCAATCTGAGAAGTGGACAGATGATAGCCCTGTCCTGTTGTGTATGTCGCACGGGGGTTTGACATGCCCCGGACCTTGTGGATGCTTCATCGGGGTCACGGTAGTTCATATGAGAATGATGCTGTCCACTAACATCTACCCCTGGCCTCTGGGATACGCAGGCCCTTAGGCGTTGAGCCCTGGCCAGGGAATCACCTCTTCCTTCCCCTGCTCCTCTGACCCTGGAGGCTGGGTCAGGGAAGATGCCGTGCTCAGGCCTGCCCCACACCATGCCCCTGAGAAGCTCCAGGAAAAGGCCTAGGGGCAATGGGAACTGTTGATTCCCAATGTCAGTATCTGGTGCCTCCATGGCCCCTCCTTCTCCCAGTCCAGGGACGATCAGGAGATGGCTCTAGCAGACTGCTCCCTTCAACTGCCCCTCCCTCCTCTCTTCTCCCTCTGCCCTTCTCTTAGCCCAGTGGTGGGGAGTGCAGTGTTCAGCTGGGCCTGGGTAGGGGCAGGTTCTGGGATGGTGGGCCTGCCTTAAGGGGAGCTGGCATGGCTTGCCCTAGGACTGCTAGTGTGATCGCCGTGTAGCTTTCTGGTGCCCTGGCCCAGCAGGTGGCCTCCTGGATCCCCTCGCTTCCGGAGCCTCAGGCATGCTGTCGGACACCCAGCCCTGCCACCTGGAGCTGAGGAATCCAGTCTTTTGGAAACCGGAAGACTGGAAAGAAGAGCTGGGTCTGTGAGGGTGGCAGTGGCCAGTCTAGGGGGTGCAGAGGAGGCACATCATGAAGCCTGACACCAGGGTACTCGTCCGCATGATCCAGGGGTGGTGGGCAGCAGTGCTTTGCCAAAGTACATGTATTGGTCTGTGTCAGGGCTACAGCTCCCAGAATTGCAGGGTGTGCGAGTGTGCGTGTGAGTGTGTGTGCGTGTGTGTGTCAGATGAAGGGGATTAATTGCCTCCAGTCTGGCTCACGCTAGGGAAGCCTTGGAGTGAGCTATTGTCCAGCACAGCACTGTCCTGGCAGCAGAGTGACGCCTCCCTGGGAAGGGGGCTGCTCTGGTGCCCTGCTCCTCAGGTCTGGGGGCCTTTGTGCAACCCTGGGGCTGGGGTAACTGCTCATCCTGGCAGGGCTGTGGGGAAGGCCTGATGCCCGTGTATGAAGCAGCCCTTAGAGAACACCCAGGGCTTCTTGAACATAGGGTGTTAGGGTCCTAAAGATGCTTTGTTGTCATAAGGGTACCCCGGCCTTCTCAGCCTCCTGGGAGCTTCTCTTCCTTTCTTCCTCTGGCCACACGGCCTCCTGCTGGGGTAGGGGCTGGCCCTAGAGGTTCTGAGGGCGACCCAGTGGCCCCACTATGTACCCCCATCATCCCAGTGTCCTGCTGCCATTTCTGTTAGGCTGTGTGTGTGTGTGTGTGTGTGTACATGCAAGCATGCACATGTGTGTCTGTGCAAGGCACCTGCCTCTGCCTGGGTGGGTGTAGGAGACAGAGGCCCTGAGAGAGAGAATGGGGCCAAAGACTGAGAAAGTCCTGGGGTGGAGGGTGGTGGTGGGAGGGAGGGAGGTGGGGAGAGCAGGCCTATTTTTGTTATCAGTCAGCCTCTGGGACGTGAGAGAGGGTGTTCTCTCCATGACACTGGTTGTCAGCTTGTGTCCAGACACCCCAGCTTGGCTAAGGAACAATGGGGCTCTCTTCTCTCCCCTCTGCCATGCCAGTCTCCCCTCCCATAGAGCAAGACAAGAGAGAGGGAACATGTCTCTCCGGGCACTCCAGGCAGATCTGGGCTTGCCAAGGGGGACAACAGTGGGACACTGTGTTCAAAGAATGTGAGTGGCCCTGACTGGCCATTGGTGCCATGGGGCCATTGGTGCTCTGCAGGGGGAGGGGCTGGCCCCGTGGGAGTGGAATGCAGGGTCTTACCCCTTCCGCAGAGGGAGGCGCTGCCCTGCAGCTCCTTAGCTCTTTGGAGGTCATTCCCTCCATTTCCCTGCCTCTGGTCAGAACATGCTCCCATGTGCCATTCTGGTGGTGATGGAGAGAGGATTGGGAAGGTGCAGCTCACCCTCAGATGGCTGACTGCCTCATGCCAGGATCTCACATTCTCTACGGATGTCAGGCGCCCCCTGCACCCCAGGCTGCTGCAGGCATCTGTGGCCCCTGAATGTGGAGAAAGCTTTGGGAAGGTTGGGCAGAATGTTCTTTGTTTGTCCAGGAGATGCGGTGCCTCAAATGCAAACAGATCTATTTTTTAATGGCAAACGTCAGATCCCCAAGCAGGGAAACTGGCCACCCCTTGAAAATGCAAAGGGATCTGCCAGAAAAAGCTGCTGGGGGCAGAGGAGCCCGGAACTGAGACCAGCCCTAATGCATTTCTTTTAACCTTGGGGCTGAACTGAGTTCCAAACCCCAAGAGCGTTTCCCAAATGGGCTTCTTCTGTCACAATTATTGTTAGAAAATCAATGGCTGTGTCTGTTTCTCTCTAATGTTTTTGCCAGGAATGAAACCAGTGGCAGTGTTGGTCCAAGCTGCCCAGGAGACCTGAGTGGGATGGGGGCTCCGGGGAGCTAAGGCCTGGGAGCCTGGGGTTGCCGCAGGGTTGCAGCAAGCTGCCCACCCTTCCCAAAACCACACCCGTCTTTCCTCCGGATAGATGCTCCTGGCAGCCCCTGGCTGGGTCTAATGGGACTCCTATTTTTCTATTCAGCGAATAAGGGCTCTTCAAGGTGTGGGGCTTGTTTGCTTTAAGTGGAACAGTTTGTAAGTGGCAGAGTGAGGTCAGAGTCTAGTTTACTGTCCCCATCCTGCGCGCTATTTTCTTAGCGGAGATGGCAGCAGGGCTGCCCCGATTAATAAAGAGCCCAAAGCGGAGACTCAGGGCACCACTCGGTACCTTCTGCATTTAATGTGCAAATGCCAGTCCTGCTGCTCTCCCGACGCACCCCCCACCCCCGATTATGGGAGCTCCTGATTATGGGAGGGTATGAAGGCGTGTCTCAGAGTGGCTGTGCCTATGCGAGTGTGAGTGTGAGTGTGTGTCTGCCCGTAGGCTTGGCAGCCGGCAGCCTGCTGTTCATGACAAGTAGGAAAGCTTCCCAGGCGGCGCTGTTTATGGCAGCCTTTGTGGCTGTGCCAGACTGGGGGTGCTGGGGGGCGTGCCGGGGGACATGCAGTCCTCATTGTGGATGGCAGAAGATGTTTCTGTCTGAATGAGGGTGATTTCTGCTTGGCTGTACTGGCACATTCCTAGGGGCTGGCAGTGTGTGTGCACACACACTGACCCATGTGAGCTGAGGCCTTTGTTAGGTCCTAGTGGTGGTGAAAGCAGGGCTGGGAATCTCTTCCCAGAAGATATTCAGGACCAGAAGCCCACGCTTCAGGCTGGGTCTTGGCCTCTGGGACCCAGGAAGTGAGTTTTCTAGGATTCTGGGAGCCAGCTCAATGAGGCAATGGATTCCGTTCCTCAGCCCAGCTGTGGGAAGAGGGAGTAGGAAGGAAGGAGGGTGAGATTAACAGCATCTCCAGGCCTGTGGAATGGGATTGGGATGGGAAGTACAGAAAAGCAGATGGAGCACATGACTTCTCTCTGCCTGCTCTTCAGCTGGGAGGGACATGGTGGGATCCACTGCCATCTTTGGGGCAGGGAAAAGGGGGCGGGGAGCTAAGGGGCCAGTATAAGGGGAGTTGGTAAGAGGTTCAGCGGTATACCGGATGAAGTTGGGGAACCCCAGAGAAAGCCAAAAATATCCCAGAGGCCAACTGGGGCTGGGGACTTCGTAACAAGGCTTAGTCATGTCTTTGTTTCTCCTTGGGAGCACCATTTGCAAGATGATGCAATTTAGCTCTTTCCAAGAGTTCTTCCCCACAGGCTTGATGTTGCTGGTTGGTTGATGCAGTTGCCTTGGAGACTCTCTTTTCCCTCCACCTCCCCTCCCTTGTCTGGAAGCTCTGGCCCTCCGCCTCCAGGGGTTGGAAGTAGTTGACATCTGTTTCTTGTATCAGTCCTTTGTGTTCTTGGTCTCAGCCCTGTGTGGAGAGATTCCTGGTGAAGTCTGAGCCAATCTAAGCAGATCCCCTCTCCTGCAGAGAAAACCTGGGGTGTGAACAGGGTTGGGCCCAGGAGGGCTGAGGGGAAGACACTGGGGGATGACAGGCCAGCCCCAGCTTGGCCTCTGAGCTAGGAGGCACTGCCTCCTCTGAAGGGATTAGGCCGATTGATCATTTCTTACACAAAATGCTCATTGTCCTCTACACCCTGCTTTCCTCCCAGGGGTACAGGCTCGGGAGAAGCAGCCTGCAGAGCCCCCAGCCCCTCTGCGGAGGCGGGCGGCCAGTGATGGACAGTATGAGAACCAGTCTCCAGAAGCCACATCCCCTCGTAGCCCTGGGGTTCGCTCCCCTGTCCAGTGTGTCTCCCCGGAGCTGGCTCTTACCATCGCTCTCAATCCTGGAGGGCGGCCCAAAGAGGTGAGTCCTTAAGTTGTATCTTGGGGCTACAGAGGGTAGTGGTGCCCACTTTAAATCTCCAGAAACCTGATGGTCAACTTGGCACTGATATCAGTATACTCAGTGATTTGTCTCCCCCTGTGTCCTCCCTCACCCAAACTCTCTTCTCTGACATCTGGAATCTGGGGCCCATTTCCTCCCTTAAATAGCTTTATGTTCTCACTTCTTGCGTTAATATCGAGATTGGAGTTTCCTTTTTGATTCCTAGAGAGAGTGCCTTAATAAGGTGCTAAGAATCCTGAGGATGATATAGGTGAACACAATTTCAAAACTCCAAACTAGATCCTGGAGAGTGGCAAAATTATTTTTGAACCCTTTGCAGATATAAGGTTTTTCTCAGGAGATTTAATTTTCATTCCAAAAGGTTTGCATTTCTAAGACATTTCAGTAGTTGGAGGCGGTGAGTCTCAAACTTCATCATGAGTAACAACCAATGGGGAGTTTGTTAAAACTGTAGCTTCTCAAATCCACCTCCAGAGATTCCAGGGTAGTAGATCTGGATGGGACCCAGGAATCTGCATTCTAAATGTGTGCCCTGGAAGATTCAGATGTAGGTGGTCCATGGGCCACATTGAGGGAGCGAGTGTACTGGCCTATAAAAGCCAAGCTAATGAGTCATTCTGGATAGAAGTGGCTTGTGGATATCTTTTCTCTCCTGCCTGTGGCAGGACCTGTCTCCTGCCCTGAGCACCAGTGAGAAGCCAGGCTGACGAGGGGATTTGGGGGCTGGTTAACTCATTGTTCTCATACCTCAGGTCATCTGAAGGGGAAACCTCTCCCTCTCATGGTTTCCCTCTTTTTCTCCCCTGTGTTCTCCCACAGCCCCATTTGCACAGCTATAAGGAGGCCTTCGAGGAGATGGAGGGAACCTCCCCGAGCAGCCCACCGCCCAGTGGAGGTAAGAATTCCCTGTGAAGCTCGTCTTCCCTGTGTCCCCTCCAGCCCTTCAGCTCACCCCTGCCTGTGGGAGTGCCCCAGGCCTGAGGGTTGGGGGTGACAGTGCCCCAGGTGGGGCCAGAACGTGCTGCTCCTCACCCCCATGGCCCCTTCTCTTCCATTGCTTGTGGCCATTGTCTTCTCCGTCGTCCACACTCACACATCTAAGGGTGCAGCTGCTCCAGTTTTAGGGTCCAGACTGAGTGACCATGGGACTCTGGGCTCCCACGTTATGGAGTTTTCTTACGTCTTTTTACCGTCCACACTCAGAAGACCCCACCATCTTAGCGTGACTCTTTGTGACTTGACTTTGACTTTGTTTCTGACCTCCATTTCTGCCCGCATCCAGACACCACTTCCATTCCAGGCAACCTATTTAGCTTCTACCAAGGAGAGAGGGACCCAGGACCCTCAGGCTGACAAAGCCCCCAGCTCATCCATCCTTGGCCTCCAGGCAGAGGCATTTAGCCCCCAGCCCCTATACACTTACTGGGGAGGCAGATCTCCAAAGGACAGAGACATGTCCACCTAAAGCCAAGACCCAAATGAGCCAAGGCATGGGGCAGTGTTCCTTCTTATAGAAGAAGAGACATGAAGAGGAACTGGAGGAGGTGGTTGTAGGGAAGGAAGTGATGGATTAATACCAGGCCACGAGGGACTCAGTGTACTCAGGAGAGTCCTGGGTCAGCACAAGAAGAAGACGCTGGTGCTGTTCAGGGATCAGGTTGGCTGGGCCTGGCCCAGGCTATCCACTGGCCCTGGCGAGAGGAGGGAGAACTGGAGCCGGCTGTGCATTCTCCTGGGGGCTGGCTGTCCTGTATTGGAGAGGAATGTGACAATGTACGTGGTCCCTGTGCCAGCAGGACTTGTGTTGGCTGCCATCTTGGGCATGAGGAGGCTGAAGCTGTGAGTGATTGGTGGCCCCTGGAAGCTGTGGCTCTCCCTTGAGCAGTACTGTCCAATGGAAATATATTATGAGCATATTTATAATTTAAAGTTCTCTGGTAGTCACATTAAAAAACATAACAGGAAACTGGTTAAATTAATTTTAATAACATTTTTGTTAAATCCAAAATATCCTTTCAATAGGCAAATAAGTCAATAAAAATATTGAGCTATTTTACAATCTCTTATAAAATGTAAGAAGAAACTGGTGAGATTGATTCTACTGTATTTTATTTAACCCCAGTCTAAAATATTAGCATTTCAACATATAATCAATGTAAAAAAGAACAGGATGTTTTGTGTTCTTTTTCATACTCAGTCTTTAAAACCCTGTGTGTGTTTCACACTTATGGCATGTCTCTGTTCACACTAGTCACCCCGCAAGTGCTCTGCGGCCATGTGTGGCTCATGACTGCTGTGCTGGACAGGGTGAGCCTAGAGCAGGTTATGCGGGAGCCAGCTCTGCAGCCTCTTGTGACTGCGGGGAACCTCTCACTTTCCACGCTGACATCTGCTTCCATTCACTGTTAGCCCTAAATGGCCAGGGAAAGGACATCACCTTGCCGTGGGTGGAAGCCACCTGGGCTGTGCTAGAACTGGGTTTTGCCTTCTCTCCCTCCTCTTGGCCAGCCATGGGTGCCTCGGCGGGAAGTCAGAGGTTCCATAGACACACAGGGTTAGGGAGAGAAGACAGAAGGCGGAGAAACGTGTGGAATTTTTCTCTCAGGAAGCAAAAGACTTGCCTGGCTTTAGCGTTGCCCACTCATCTGCCTCAGCAGAAGGGCCCAGTTGCCCAGGAACTGGGGGAACAAGGAATTCAGGAGCTAGAGGTGAATAAGGGAGGAACCAAGAGAGAGCTCCTGCCCTGTCTGGTCGTCTCGTCCCCTTCACCTCGTCGCGGGCCCACCTGTGCCTCCGCTGCACGAGTTGGTTAAACATGCGCATACCTGTGGGCTGGGGCTGCTTTGTGGTTATTCCATGAACAACCGTCTCTGAGGCCAGGTGTATTATTTCATAATTAATTTCATTCAACCGCCATTGGTTTGACAAACATTAATAAGTATTTGATAAGTGTCTATGAGCAAGACACCATGATAGGGAAGAGGGGGTGTGGCAGCGGTAGAAACGGAATCTGTGTGTGCGCATGTGTCTGTGTGTGTGTGTGTGTGTCTATGTAAAGACAGAGGGAGGTTAGACAGAAACATGAGGCCTAGACCTATCCCATACCTGGAGATGTATGTTTGTACCCATTTGTCCCCTATGCTGTGTTTGTCCTTTGGACATCCAAGGACAGAGTGAGGGTGATGGGCAGGGGTGGGCCACTCATCCAGACCCCTGTGATATCTTCCTGTTCCCATGTGCATGTGGGTGTTCACCTGCATACATGAGTTATGTATGTTGCTTGCATGGACAGAGACTATTTTTTTGTTGTTGTAAGATTCCTGTAGGTCTCACTGTCTTTTGGGGAAAGCAGCAGGGGCAGGGAGGGTCGTGGAGCATTTGCTGCTGGTGGTTACTGGGCATCTGAGGGCCACAGCTAATCTTTTGAGGCCATTCGGCAGGCAGAGTATCCTTGGGACTGTGGTCTCTGCAGGCTCCCAATGTCGCTGATAGGAGACACAGAGTTCATTTTTTTTTTTGAGATGGAGTCTTGTGCTGTCGCCCAGGCTGGAGTGCAGTGGCGCCATCCAGGCTCACTGCAAGCTCCGCCTCCTGGGTTCACACCATTCTCCTGCCTCAGCCTCCCGAGTAGCTGGGACTACAGGCACCCGCCACCATGCCCGGCTAATTTTTTGTATTTTTAGTAGAGATGGGGTTTCACTGTGTTAGCCAGGATGGTCTCGATCTCCTGACCTCATGATCCACCCAGCTCGGCAGAGTTCATTTTTTAACTTCTTCTCAGAGCTGTGTCAGGAGACATGGCAGCTGCCACCCAGGTATCTCGTGACTGGGCCTAACAGCCACCCTGCAGATCAGCTCCGAATCTGGCCAGGTTCTTGGCTAATGGGAAAAAGCCAGCAACCCTTTCTGACCTTGTGTGTTACATGACACTTGTAACCCAGATGGGCGGCCTGGGAGGAGCCCAGGCTTTGCATAGGGAGTGGGTGCTCTTGGCCACAGACTACAGGCTTCTCTTCCTTCCAGGACACTGAGGTTTGGGGGGACAGAGCCCCACATTGAGAAGTTCTCTCCTCCTGGGCTTTTCAAGGGACATGCTTGGCCAAGGGCTGGCCTGAGGTCTCAGGGTTGGCGTGGCTCTGGCCCATTATCTCCTTCTGTCTCTGTCCTTTACAGGGTGTGCCATCCTGAGGCCCAATTTTGTTCTCTTCTGAATCCATCCAACTACATGTTTTAAATGGACTGTGTGTGTGTGTGTGTGTGTGTGTGTTGGGTGGGGGTAGGAAGAGAGATGAGAGAGTATTATAGAGAAGGTCAGAAAGCTGCAAAAGCCTGCGTGTGTGTTATAAGCCATTGCAAAGTAAAGGGACTGCAGTGAGAAGCTAAGGGCCTAGGGGTGGAAATGATTCTCTCAAGGTTGGGGCCAGAGCCAGGACAAGGTTGCCATTTCCTGACTCTTTCCCTTTATCCTTTAAACTGCTCAAACGTGGAGAAACGCAGAGGCAGGAAAGGGCAGTGGAGCCAAAGTGCTGGGCTTCAGGGTGGTTCCTTGGCACCGTCTCCAGCCCCCCAGCCCTCACTGAGCTTGCCCTCACGTGCCTGGCGTGTCTGCGCTCCTGCCCACCTCTCACTCCCCGTGTCTCCCCTCTTCTTCCTGGCACAGTGCGGTCCCCCCCGGGTCTGGCCAAGACACCCCTGTCTGCTCTGGGCCTGAAACCCCACAACCCAGCAGACATCCTGTTGCACCCCACAGGAGGTGAGTTGGGAAGAGGGAAGATGGGGAGGGGGGCCGGGGGAGGAGGACTCCTGTGGTTCTGGACAGAAACCCGGGTCTCAGAATCTGGTCAGCAGCCAGCTTTGTGCCCACGCTGAGGTCAGGGCTGGGTTGGGGCTCTCTGTGTAGGGGTTGAGGGGTGACAGATTTCCTTGCAGCCTTCCTGCCTGTTGACTTGTGGAGTCTGTACAACTCCCGGCCTCCTCTAGCTTGGGGCTTTGGAGGCCTGGTCTCAGTTTCCTTGGTGTTGTTGAGATCTCTGCTGGAAGCCACACATTCTAGGTGTTCAGGCCCTCGGGTGCATGTACATGGGCGCACATACATGCACACATGGGTACACACACGTACACACACACACACAGAGTCAGAGAAGCATGCCCCTGCTGCTCTGTGCCAGGGCCTCTGCTGGCAGCCCAGCTGGCTCTGCTCTGAGCGTCCACGGGGCCTCACAGGCATTCACCTGGTATCCATGAGGCATCACTTGGCATTCAGAGTGGTCTCTAGGTCTGCCTCTTCAGGCCCACAGAACCCTACCAGAGAAACCCGTGACTGGCAGTGGCCATCATTGCCTGCCGTCTCCTCGAACCCCTTGCCCTCAGCCCAGGTCTTCTGACTGTCAAAGGACCTGCCACCTCCGGGCTTCTGACTCTCCCCGGCCTGTGCTCATCCCCCATCCCCATTCCCGATGCTGGCTGCATCTTACCCTGCTGCTGAGGAGAGCAGCCCAAGCTCTGTGGAAAGAAGGAGGATGGCTGCCTGGCCTCCCTGGGGTCAAACAGCCTGTCCTGTTGGCACGGTAGAGGGCAGGGCCCTGGGCCTGTCTGGGAGAAGGTGCTCCTCTGAGCAGACACCACCCCAGGTTCACACCTCGTACCTCCTCCTCCCATTTCCCAGCTCCTCTCCTTCCTATGGTGGAGGGAGACAGGGCTCCCTGGGCCCTTGGTGGCCATGTGGGGCCACTGAACTCAGAAGGCTGCTCCCTGGACTCTGGTTTTAGGGCGGGGTGGGGGACATTGGGGTCAACTTTACTTTTTTCCTTAGTTACCAGAAGATGGATCCAGCCAGGTAGGTGGGCAGTGGCATGCATTTGTGACCCATGAAGCCACGCAGCTGGGCATAGCCTCCCACTCAGAGTGTCGGCATGGCCAGGGGACACTGAGCCACAAGGGGTCAGTAGAAGGGGGCTGGGGGCTGCCTTTCACCAGCCATCACACTCCTGCTTGACACTCGGTCCACAGAGCCCTGGGCACAGGGGCTGTGAGGAGCTCAGGCTCCTGAGAGCCAAGGACTCAACTATGCCCCAGAGCCTTGGGGTCCTGTGCAGGTTGGGCCTCGGCCTTCCCCTTGGAGCCCTTCTGTGGACAGCGCAAATCAGCCCTGGCCTCACCCCAGCTTTCCCACCTCCCTTTTCTCCACAGATTCTCTTTCTCAAGAAATAATCCCTGTTAATCTCTTTCTCTCTTTTTCCTTTTTTGCTCTTCCTCATCTTCACCACCTGCCCTTCTTTCCTGCCTCCCCTTCCTGCCACCTCTCTTCTCGTCTTCCCTCAGAGGAAGATGAGGGGAAGGTGGTGGTCAGGCTTTCAGAAGGTAAGTGGCATTTGCTGTGGCTTCCTGCTCTCTGGGTCTGGAAATGGCTTTTCACGCAGGGCTTGAAGAGGCTGGCTGGAGGCAGCTTTCTTTCCTCACTGGGACTCAGGTGACCAGGCACATGGCCTTCCTGTCCCTCAATGCTTGGTGATGAGATACCACCCTGGACACCTCCTGAGTCCTGATGGGGGAGCTTGTAGCTGCTGGGCGCAGGCTCAGGCACAGCCAGTGTCTGGGGGCTCCTGCAGTGCCGCCTTGTTGACCAAAACGCTCCTCTTGCACCTTCCTCTCCCAGTGCCATTTGCACCAGCCTGCCTGGTGTGCAGCCACTCACAGAGGTAGACAGAGAGGGACTCAGATCCCCTTTCCCGGGGCGTACTCCACAGGGCGTACTCTCAGAGAAGAGATTCTCCACCTTGGCACCACTGACGTTTTGGCCTGAATGACGCCTTTTTTTTTTTTTTTTTTTGAGATGGAGTTTTGCTCTTGTTGCCCAGGCTGGAGTGCAGTGGCACGATCTTGGCTCACCGGAACCTCTGCCTCCCAGGTTCAAGCAGTTCTCCTGCCTCAGCCCCCTGAGTAGCTGGGATTACAGGCGTGCACCACCATGCCCAGCAATTGTTTTTTTTTTTTTTTTTTTTTTTTTTAGTAGAGATGGGGTTTCACCATGTTGGCCAGGCTTGTCTTGAACTCCTGACCTCAGGTGATCCACCCACCTTGGCCTCCCAAAGTGCTGGGATTACAGGTGTGAGCCACTGTGCCTGGCCCTGAATGATTCTTTGTTGTGGGTGCTGCCCTGTGCACTGTAGGAGGATTAGCAGTGTCTCTGGATTCTACCTGCTAGATGCCAGTAGCTCTCACTCAGCCATGACAATCGAAAATGTCTCCAACATTGCCAGTGTCCCCTGGGGGGATAATTCTCCTGGCTCAGAGCCCCCATCTTAGAGCCATGATTTGCCCTCTGGAAGCCCTGCCTGGTTTCCTATCAACACAGAAAGTACCAAGTCTGTCTTTCGGGGATCTCAGACAACTTTGGGTATTTCAGGAAATCTATGGACTCACCGTGTGTACAATAATGCATTGGGATTCCCATGCATGTAATTCTGCAAAGCAGATTCAAGGAGTTGGCATGTCTATGGGTCCCAGATGAACCCCTGATTTAGATGAGCCCTGCACTGGGCACCAGGGAAGCAGAGAGGGGGCATAATCAGGTGGGAGGCCTTGGACACACTAGGAGCAGAACTCGAGTGAGGACTCAAACCAGCAGGTGAAACAAAGTGGGTGCCAGCCTGGGCAGGAGGCCAGCGTGTGGTTCTGGGCATTGGCATCCCCCTCCCTACCAGGAAGATGGGGCAAGGTGGGTGCTGTGATCACTTCCAGTTCTGATGGGTTAGGTGTTCTGACTTCCCACCTGGGCCCTGGGCTAGTTGGCTAGTTTTCTCAGGCCTATTTCCCATTTTCCTTTGTACACACCACCTTGATTTTCCACCCTCTAAGTGGGGGTGGCCTGTGCTCCTCTAAATCTGCTGTCACCCAGGTAGGATGGTTGGAATTTCCCAGAAGACTTTGCCATCTCCTAACCAGCTGGGTTTTGGGCAACAGCATCAGGCTGGGCAACAGCATCAGGCTGCTCGGGGGCTACAGAACAGAGCAGCTTCCAGAGACAGAACAGGTGGGCCACAGCATGCTTCCCTCTGCTAGGAACGGCCCCTCCTTGCTCCCCTGCAGCCTCATGCCTGGGGAAAGGGTTTTCTCCCAAGCTGGAGGCTGACCGCTGGTCCTGGCAGGGCAGGAGCTGGGAGAGAGAGTCTAGAATTAGCTGGAGCTCAGAGCCAACGTTCCTGTGCTTCAGATGCCGGACCACGCAATAGGCTCTCAGCTCTCCTCGCAGCTGGTTGGCTTTAACAGACCCGTGGTATCTCAAACACTCTCCAGTGGGAAGGGCCATGGGGTGGATTATCCAGCAAGCTGGCAGAGCCTGGTGATTGTGTCTCTCACTTTGGGGTGACTTCAGGGGCGTGGGCCTCGACAGGACTGAACTATCTGCCAATTGCACCTGCTGAATGACTCTCATCTTACAGGGCCCCAAGTGCTCTGGCCAGAGCCACAGAGTTTGAAGGGGAAGGTTCTTAGGGGTTAACTCAGCCACACCCATCGTTGTCACAGATATGCAGCTGACATCAGCACTGTGGGTGGTGTTGGGGGATTTGCCCAAGGTCATAGTTAGGAGGTAACGGAGCCAGACTGGAGTTATTGGTCTCCTGTCTTTTCCTCAAGTGGCCATTTCAAAGTCCTTCGCCTGCCTGCAGGAACCATGCCCTGGGATTCCAGCGTGGGAGTTGGAATTGCTGCCCGTGGCCTGGGGAGTGGAGCAGGGAAGGGGCAGGGAGCAAAGCTGTGGGCAGCCAGTTCCTTATTTCCTGACTCATGTGCCACCGCCCGGGTCAGACTAAAGCTCATTCTTTGCTGACCCTCTGAGGCTCTGCTTGATTTCCCTGCTGATACTTTGATGGGAAATTCAGAAAAAAATGCCCGTGAGGCAAAAATGGCCAGAGGCAGGATTATTCGGCTTGGGGAGTAGAAGAATTTGAGGGATGTCTGCTATGTCCCGGGCGCTGTGCGAAACACTTTACATTCATTCATTCTTTCATGCGTTGATTCATTTATTCATAATACTTTGTGCGCTGACTGTGTGCCAGGCTTTGGGAATATAAGGATGTGTAAGGCAGCTGGTGAGGAGAGTGATGCCAGCAGACATTTCAATATTAGGCAAAAGTGCTGAGCTGAGGTAGGAATAGCATGTCGTGGGGGCTGGGAGGAGGGGGCATATGGCCCAATCTAAAAGGTTTGGAATTCTAACTTTTGAGCTTCTAGATCTGGGACCTGGGGGTTTCCATATTCCCTTCTTTCTCTCCCACCCACATGTCTTGATTTTACTTAGGGTGGGTGTGCCCCTTCTCTCCAAGCAAAGAGCCTCTTTGGGGAGACAGAAAATGCACTTCAGGGTGTGGACAAGGAGCTGACAGTGCCAGACTGGAGGAGCCCAAGTCACCCTGTGCTGCAGCTGCTCTCTGCCGCCAGCAGCCACTTGGCAGGGTTTGGGCTCCTGGAATGTTCTACATGAAGCACCCTCCCTGTCCCCACCTCTCCCGCCCTGCCCAACTCCCTGTAGCCTCTGATGCAGCTGCTCCAGGATTGGAGGGAAGGAGGAAAACAGCAGGAGAGGTGGTGCGAGTGAGGAGTGGAGGAAGACAGGGATGGGCGGCTAGGAGCAGCGGGGGCAGCAGCAGGGCTGGTTCTGAACACTGGGCCTGGAATTGGCAAGAAAGAATTAGGAGGAACTTTGTTTCCTACCTCTTCTCACCTGATCCTAGCCGGGCAGGTGGGTATCCTCATTCCCACTTTGCAGATGAGGAAACTGAGTCCCAGAAAGTCTCTAGTAAGTGCATGGGTGGTGGGTGAGGGGAGAGCTTGCAAGTAGAAGTATATTGTCCAGGGGTGGGAGAGAGAGAAAGAGCCAGGGAATAGACAGAAAAAGGAAGGATTTTCAGTATGGAAGTCTGCCTCTGAAAACTTGGGAAAACTGATGTTTAGCCCTGAAGATGGGTTTTAAACAGTTCTGGAGGTGAACTCAGGAAATCAAATAACTTCTCAAAGGTCCTTCCTGTTCTGGGTTCATGAGGAGTAGAGATTGTATGGAAGGGCTTCGTTCATCTCCACCCCATGATCTGGGACTGGAATGGCAGGTAGGGGTGGCAGTGGGAGGGCAGACCAGCTGACCAAGGAAGAGGATGCACTGGGAAGGAGAAAGGAGGTTGGGGGCCCAGTGAGGGCAGAGCCAGGTGGGGCTGGGTCTGAGCGGCCTTGGCTAGGTCGGCCACCCAATGCACAAGGGCTGTTTGCGACATTGTGGGGGGAATGGATGCTGCTGATTTTCCCTGGGCGAGCCATCCTGTTCCCCAAATTCAGACTCCCAGTGTCTTGAGAACTCCTCTGGTGTTCTGCAGTTTAGGAGCTGAAGGGGCCAATGGGACTGTTGCCTTAAGAACGTGGCCATCCTATCGAGCCATCTCAGGGTTTCTAATACACTGTCCCATGGGCCCTCCATGCAATCTTACCCTCAGACTCCCAGGCTGCAGCTCAGGTGCCTGTGTTTAGGCCAGAAGCAGTTAGTAGACCCAGCCTTGTCTAATGGCAAGTAAGCACAGGCAAGCCACAGGCTTGGCTGTGTCCTGACTACAGGACGGGGTGGTGCGGCCCACTTTATCTCAGTTTTACTGTTGCTAGAAGGGGTACCTGTACTTCTTTAAAGGGGTGGGGCATAGGACAATGTGAATTGCTTACCTAATGTGTGGGTCAGGGGCCTGGTAGGAAACTGATGGTTCATTCCAATGGAGCAACCTAGGACAGTTGATGGACTCTTAAAAGGTCTGGGCAGAGCAGTGAGGGATGGTAAAGCACCCCAAGTCCTCCCTATCAGGAGCAGGAAGCCATCCTCCCAGGCCTTAAGGAACCAGGAGGGAGCTAGAGGGCAGGGCTGCTGACTGGATTGTGGCTAGAGGGAGGTGGGTAGGGGATGTAGCCACTGGCACCTTGCCCTTCTCTCTCCCTCCCTCTCATATCCTGCCAGTCCCTCCTTACTAGCCAAAGGCCAAAGCTATCCTGAGCCAGAGACTAAGGGGGTCTGGATGACATAGTAAATAAAAGTCGGCCTCCAGGGATGCAGATCAGGGTAGAGAGTGGATCAGGAGCGATGCCAGTGAATTGGAGAAGAGCACAGACCTTCACAGTGTCATTCACATAGGTTTCAACTAGAACTTCAGGGAATGGGAAAAATGGATGTGTGCCTCTGAGGTCTTACTTTGTGTCTCTGGATGGAGCTGGAGGGTAAGGATCATGCTTCTCTGACTTTGTGGAGCACATGCAGATTGAGGGCCTGCTGTGTACCAGGTGCTGTGTGAGGGCTCGGCACACAGATCAGCTAGGCAGGCTCTGGGAGCCCACGGGCAGCCGAAGAGTGGCTTTCTCTCCCTGGCTGGGAGAGAAGGGGTGCCGAGAGCTGTGGGGACCCGGGTGAAGCCATGATGAGTGCCTGGAAGGGTCCGGGAAGGGTTTTCAGAGAGTGACGTAGGGTGGTGAGAGACGGGAGGGGAGAGTGGACTCTGATCTTGGGTGTCATTTGCATGGCTGTGGGTGACACTCCCTCTGATGTTCTCTTCTCCCAAGCTGGGTTACCAGTTGCCCATGACTAAAGACACTCACTGAAACTGTTGGCTTCCCGACTTGCAGAGGGTTGTGTGTGCAGTGGGTAAGGGCAGGTCAGGGCCAGACTGCCTGGGTTCCTTGGCTGACTCTTCCCCTTGCCAGCTGTGACCTGGGCAAGGTACTTACATCCCCCAAATCCTACTTCTCCTGTATAATTGTTTGCTCTTTTTATCACTAGGAATAGCCCTGTGGAGTTGGCTCTTCTCTGCCTGATGGGCTGAAGTGCTGGATAGAGCCAGCTCTGGGTGTTGTGTGAGCCTATGGGCCCTGTCTAGGTCACCCAGAGCCAGCTTGTGAGTCTGGAGACTCTGGTGCTAGTGTTCGCTGCCACTAATTATCCATGTGTCCTGGGCACATGGCTCCACCTCTCTGGGCTGAGGAGATAGGTTAGATCAGGGGTCAGCACACTGTGGCAGCTGGTGAGATCCTATCCACTGACTATTTTGGTAAAGAAAGTTTGATTGCAACGCAGCCATGCCCATTCACTGTCCTATTGTCTATGTAAGCTGTCACACCACAACAGCAGTGTTGTGTAGTTGCAACAGTGATGGCCGAACCCACCATCCTAAGGTATTTACTATTAAGTCTTTACAAAAATGTGTACTGGGCCTGGTCAGGGGATATCTGCATTGTCTTCTAGTTCCAGCAGAGCCTTGTGCTTGGGTGGCACAGAATCCATGCCTTTGGTATGAATTTGGCCTGGGCCTTCTGCGAGGGGGGTGGGTGGCCTGGGCTGGTTGAGGGAGACTTTCGAGAAGGCCTTGCTGGCACTGCCTACATGGATTCCAGCTTTGGGTACCGAGGTGCCTGGTTCTACATCACCCTGTGCCTGGTACCTAGAATAGACCTCCCGTGCCTGCCTCTTTGCAGACAAACTGCCCCAGCCTTGTCCACTGTCGTTGCTGTTGGGTGGAGGGGGTTCTGTGTGGGGACAAAAGACAGATGGGCAGGCTGTGGTTGGAGCTGTGTGCAGACTCCATTGCAGCCTCTGGGTCCTGCTCTGTAAAGGGTCCTGTGCTGAGGGACCATCCTCTTCCGATGTCCAGAGAGGCCTCTGGCCTGGGTGTAGGATGTCAGACCTGAGGGCCACCCTGGAAGCCACTCCATGGAGGCCGTGCCCCTATGCAGCAAGGGCTGGAAGCACCCCGCTAGCACCCTGGTGATAGCTAGGCTCCTTCCAAATTAAGGTTTTCTTTGGGCTAGGGGGAGGAAGGTTGCATTTCAGCTAGCTGGACCCCGGGCCTGTCACCCTTTAGGGACCTGGAGGAGGGACCTGGAGGACCTGACTATTTTGCTAAAGAAAGTTTGATTGCAACCCAGCCATGCCCATACGCTGTCCTATTGTCTATGTAAGCTGTCACACCACAACAGCAGAGTTGTATAGTTGCAACAGTGATGGCCTGACCCAACAGCCTAAGATATTTACTAGTAAGTCTTTACAAAAAAAGTGTACTGGCCCTGTTAGGGATCTCTGCATTGTCTTCTGGAGGAGACCTGGAGGAGGGGGCTCTTCTCCAACTCTGATCATTGCAGTCTTGGCCAGCAGGGGCTGCAGGGGCCTGGCCTCCTGAGGGATGCACAGACTCTGGTTCTTCAGTTTCTCAGGCTGATTTCAGTGGATGCCTTAGTTGTGGGCAGTATGGCTCTGTACTCAGGCCAGGTTCCTCCTGGGTAAGGCAGGGACAGGGTGGGATTTGGAGGTGGTGGGAATGATATCCCTCCCGGATCATGGCCCGAGGTAAACAAGAGCGTTCTGTTGCTTCTTCCTCTTTCAAACGGAGTTCGTTTAGGAGCTGGCCTCAGAGGCCGTAGAGGAGTTGGGCAGGTGCTGGTCTGGGAGTCGGGCCATCTGGGACCTAGTCATTTCCCTTGTGGGGCCTCAGCATCCTCATCTGTAAAATGGCCTTTTCTAGCATGTGTCCCTCACCCCCTCTTAGGCTGTTTTGAACACCAGGTAGTGCCGTGTATAATGAGGTCCTCTGTAAACTGCTGAGTGCTACAGGAATGCCAGAGGTGGGCGATGGAATGTTGAGTTCTGCCTGGGAATGGGGTTCCCTGAAGCCAGTCCCTAGAGGAATGCTGAGTGTGTCAGGCAGAGAGGGGTGGGTGTGTCTTGGCATCGAAGGGGCTGGTGAGTCTACAGTAGCCCCACAGGGCAAGACTCACCAATGCAGGCCTGTTGCTAGGTGGCCAAGGCTGTTTCTGGATTCTGGGCAGGGGGTGGAGCTTACATGAACTCTGGCACTGTCCTGGGATACAGGCAAGGCAGGGATGGACCTCTGGGCCCGCTGTAGGGCCCCAGACTCTAGTGGCACCAGCAGAACCTGGAAGGACCTGGGTGCTGAGCAAGATCATTGAAGAAAGAGAGCAGCCAAAGGGGGTGCCAGCTATGCACGGCCTCCTAGTCCTTGGAGCGAAGAGTCTCTGATGGCCATGTTCTGAGGCAGGGCCTGGGATCCATTTCAGGGCCCCCTCCTCTGAGCAAGGCCCTGGTGAAAGGTCGCTGCAGGGCAGGGTGGGTCTGGGCAGGTAGGAGCCCTTCCTGTCCTTTGGGGGCTATTCCTATGTTCCCAGGCAGGAGTCCAGGAGGCTGTGTTCCAAGGGAGGTTGGGTGGGACCTGCGCTGCACCCCTGTGGATCTGTGCTCAGCGTCTCTGTCCCCTTGCCCCTTCCAGAGCCCCGGAGCTATGTGGAATCTGTGGCACGGACAGCGGTGGCTGGGCCCCGAGCTCAGGACTCTGAGCCCAAGAGCTTTAGCGCTCCAGCCACCCAGGCCTATGGCCACGAGATACCCCTGAGGAACGGGACCCTGGGTGGCTCCTTTGTCTCCCCCAGCCCCCTCTCCACCAGCAGCCCCATCCTCAGCGCTGACAGGTAAGCCGGGAAGGGGCAGTGGGTGGGGGATGAGAATCCGGGCCTGGGACTGGGACGGGATGGGTGAGGCCTCCTGGATCTGTTGCCTATGGTGTGGACAGGCAGAAATCATACCCAGATGGCGGCACCTTGCAAACCACTTCATCAAGGTGCATTGAGGGCACATGTCCTGCGCACTGAATCCTGTGGGGATCCCAGTGACCTATAATTCCCAGGCTGCATTCAATTCCGCCCATCCAAAACCGTACTGGAAGGAGTGAAGGGTACCATGGTGAATGTGGCAAAGTCCTTCCCCAAGTTGAAAATCTACCAACAGTAATGACTTATGTAGTGGGCTCATCCTAGGTACCAGGCACTTTGCTAAGTGCTTTATGCAGTTATTTAATCCTCGCAGCAATCCTAGGAGGTGAGCACTATTATTGTTCCCACTTTTCAGAAGAGGAAACTGAGGCATAAAGGTGCAGTAGCTTATTCGAGGTCCCACAGCTAAGCAGTGGCAGAAATCGGATTTAGGTGGAAGCATGTGGTTCCAGAGCCCGAATCTCTATCCTCTGCCCCAGACCTGCGTCATGGCACCCTCCCTGCACAGGATGAGAGTCAGATGGGCCCAAAGCCCACACATGAGTGAAGGGCTTGGAGCTCAGAACAAGAGGCCATTATTTCTGGCTAGGGATGCAGGGAGGATTTCTGAGGGCTGGAGGCATTTGTGAAGGGTGTAGAGGAACTAGCAGGATGTTGAAAGACGAAGAAAGAGAGACAGGGCATTCCAGAAGGACAGCCCAGCAGGGACAGAGGACTGGGCTGTGGCCATGTTGGGAGTGTGAGGCTGAGGGCATGTGGCCTGCCATTAGGGGGTGCCTGGGTGGATGGATGGCTGGCATCCATATTTCTGAGTGCATCATACAGAGATGAAAGCCCAGAGGTGGGTGGACAGTCCCTGCTGACAGGCTCAGTGGAGGGGTGCAGCAAGGAGCTGCTTGACTGGGGTAGTGGAGGTGAAGGTGGAGGGGACAAAGAGATGGGATGACGGCATAGGAAAGGAGGGTTGCGATCAGCTCAGGCAAGGCATTGAGTGCCAGACAAAGGAGGAGGACCTAGGAGGTGTCGCCCCTAGGAGGGGAGACTCTGCCCTGACCATCCCTTCTTCGCCGTGCCCACTGTCCTCCTAGCCTGGGATGTCACAGAGCCTGCAAATTCCCCTGCCAGGCCCAGTGTGTCCAGTTTGCTGCACAGTCTACATTGGCTCAATGCTGAGCCTCCCCGCAAGTAGGGGCACCATGGGAGGACTAGGGGAGCAGATGAGCAGAGGCAACTGTCTTCTGGATTCTAAGCCAAGCATTCTCCCTCCCCAGCCTCTTAACAGGCAGCAGCCTGTGTTGCTCAGGAGGCCTGACTCTGGCCGAGGGTTGCATTTCCTATTTTAAAGGAAAGGGGATTTTCCTAAGTTGCCCCAGCCATGCATTGTTGATGTTCAGTGAGCCCTGGCATTAGGAAGTTGTTCATTGTTTTTCACTCAAATCCCTCCTGCTGAAGTGTTGGCCCTTTCCAGGAAGCTAGCCTTTCTCCCCTGGGATTAGCCTTCCAGAACTCCATTTTAGTGTCTCCTTCTCTTGCCCTGCTCAGCCTAGCTCTGTCTCCCACTCCTCAGAATCCAGTTTATTCTGGATTATACCAGGAGGTGGCCTTCTGCTTTGGCCCCTACTGGGATGCAAGGTAGACTTTGCCCTAGCCTGGCCCCTGACCTTCTCCTTGCCCTTGGCTCTTGCCTGGCCCAAGAGTGCACCCCCGACCAAAACCTCATATCACCCCGGGAACCTGAGCTTATCCAACCTGGCCCAGGGAGGGCCAGCCCACCACAAGATCCTTCCAGCCTGTAGCTCCAGGTTTTGGCCCACTGGCTAAGTAAGGACCCTTCCCCATGGGGGGTTCCTGGTGCACAGCCTGCCTGCTCCCTCCCTACAGCTACTAGTTTATGCAAGGTCCCTGTCAACCTTTGTTTCTCTCAAAGATGGATAGAAATTTGGGTCTAGAAGGAGTTAGGGTCACCTAATCCAGTCCTGCCATGTTCCACATGGAAAAACTTTAACAAGCAAAGAAACTCACTGGCCATCACATTGTACTGCTGTGCTGTCATATGTCACTCCATGCAGACCTAGACTTAACTTTACAAGGGAACTTTGATTGTGGCAATTACCCCGCTATAGTCTCCTCTGAACTGAATTGTTTCAGTGTCAGAATTGGTAGTGACCTCTGAGCTCATCTCATCTAACCTCCCAATGCAGAAAATTCCCTCTACAACATTCAGGCCAATAGGTCTGTCAGCCTCTGCTTAAATGCTCCTAATGACAGGAGCCTCATTACCATGCAAGACAGCTTTCTCCATTGGTGGCCACATCCCCAGTGGCTGGAGAGCAGACCTTACAATGACCTCAAATCCCCTGATGTGAAACCTTCCTCTATGATTCCTTGTCTTTGCGTTTTTGGAGCCATCTGGGAGTGAAAGCCCAATTCTAGCACTCTCAGTCAATGTTTAAGGATGATGATATCACACTTGAGGAAACTGAGTCAAGGCAGGGCTACTCCCAGTAGGAACAGGAGCCAGGAAACTCCATTGGGAATTTCTGTGATGCTGGAGGCTATAACATGACAGCCACCTCCAGTTTCGATAGGAGAGGGCTCTTCACTTTGACGTGGCTCAGGAGTGAGCATGGTGCAGTTGGGAAGACGTGGGCTTTGGAATCAGACACAGCTAAGTTGAAACCCTGGTCTTTTATAAGCAGTGTTGTCCTAAGCCTACTGCTTAACCTCCCTGAGCCTCAGTTTCTTCTTCTGATGGTTCTGTAAGGTAACGTATAAAACCCTGATGTCCCGCCGCACTGCCAGTGGGCCCATTCTTACTGTTGTTCATGGTTGGAGGGAGGGCACACAGCCCGCTGTAAATCCACCCTTCATTCAGTTCTGTCTGCTGACATCGCAACCCACCATCTCTCTGCAGCACTTCAGTGGGGAGTTTCCCATCGGGAGAGAGCAGTGACCAGGGTCCCCGGACGCCTACCCAGCCTCTGTTGGAGTCTGGCTTCCGCTCAGGCAGCCTGGGACAGCCCAGTCCATCTGCCCAGAGAAACTACCAGAGCTCTTCTCCTCTCCCGACTGTCGGCAGTAGCTACAGCAGCCCCGACTACTCACTTCAGCAATTCAGCTCCTCTCCGGAAAGCCAGGCCCGAGCTCAGTTCAGTGTGGCTGGCATCCACACGGTGCCTGGGAGCCCTCAGGCGCGCCACAGAACAGTGGGCACCAACACTCCCCCTAGTCCTGGCTTCGGCCGGCGGGCCATCAACCCCAGCATGGCTGCCCCGGGCAGTCCCAGTATGAGCCATCGCCAGATGATGGGTCCACCAGGCACTGGCTTCCATGGTAGCACCGTCTCCAGCCCCCAGAGCAGTGCAGCGACCACCCCAGGGAGCCCCAGCCTTGGTCGGCACCCAGCAGGGGCCTACCAGGTTTCCGGCCTTCACAACAATGTGGCCACCACCCCGGGGAGTCCCAGCTTGGGCCGGCATCCTGGGGCTCACCAAGGCAACCTGGCCTCCGGTCTCCATAGCAACGCAATAGCCAGCCCTGGAAGTCCCAGCCTAGGTCGTCACCTGGGAGGGTCTGGATCTGTGGTTCCCGGCAGCCCCTGCTTGGACCGGCATGTGGCCTATGGTGGCTATTCCACCCCCGAGGATCGAAGACCCACACTGTCCCGGCAGAGCAGTGCCTCTGGCTACCAGGCTCCTTCCACGCCCTCCTTCCCCGTCTGCCCTGCCTACTACCCTGGCCTGAGCAGCCCTGCCACCTCCCCGTCGCCAGACTCAGCAGCCTTCCGGCAAGGGAGCCCAACTCCGGCCTTGCCAGAGAAGCGAAGGATGTCGGTGGGAGACCGGGCAGGCAGCCTCCCCAACTATGCCACCATCAACGGGAAGGTGTCTTCGCCTGTCGCCAGTGGCATGTCCAGTCCCAGCGGGGGCAGCACCGTCTCCTTCTCCCACACTCTGCCCGACTTCTCCAAGTACTCCATGCCAGGTGGGCCTCTCCCCTTTCCATTTTCACCTCTCCTGCTGATGAAGTAAGTACAAGAGTGAAATATCTATCCCAGTGTCTGTTCTGACATTCCCTTGGCAGACGACCCTGGGTGAATCACTGACTTCTGGGACTTTAGTTTCTTTATCGGTATAAGGAGAGTTGGAGGTGTCCTTACGATAAGTGTGCTGTGGTTGTGGATGCTGAGATGAGGATGTGGATACAGATGAGGATGATAAAAATCATAATGAATAGTATTACTGTTATGATTATCATCATCCTCATAGCCATTACCACTTGTTGAGCACGTGCTGTGTGCCAGGCTCTGAGCTAAGAACTGTCTCATTTAAGCTTCTTGGCCACTTGGTCAAGTGGGTATTAATATTATTAACCCCAGTTTACAAACTGAGGCTTAGAGGCTCGGTCACTTGTCTAGTATCATACAGTCAAGAAATGGCAGAGCCAGGCTTCCAATCCAGGCCATGCCACCCCAAAACTAATGGTCTTCAAGCATCATTGGAGTTGTCTTTATCATGTGTCCATATCTTGGGGGTCATATTTAGCATGACCTTGAAAACCTGCCTTCCAAACCTGGATCTCCATACCTTTGCCAGCCCCACAGTGCCACATCACTCCTCATAGACCCAACTGCATTGAAGCCCATGCAGGTTTGTGCAGTGAATTCTTCACCTATCGCCAGAACTTGCCACCTTTGCCTCTATTTAGAAAGCTCATTGTCTAAACACAAAGGCCAACCTTGAACTTGACTGTGTGCACCGTGGCCCTGGATGTTTGAGGCAGATTTGGAATGTTTTAGGCAGCCTCAGATGGACCCCAGCTGCCTAGATTCTCCCGGCATCACTCTCAGGTCCTGCCCTGAGCCTGCCAAGCCAGGATACCTAGAATGACCCTGCACTCCCTGTTTCCTGCCGCCCACCGGGGACATCTGGTTCCCAGCCCCTCTCCTTGAAGGATGCTAAACTTCTAGTAGCTGGGACACTTCCTGTTTCCCACCATCTTCCCTGCTTAAAATAGCCTTTGGAGTCAACACAGGAAGGCACATGGGACTGCAGCCGCCTCTGACAGCTCGTTAAACAGGTCACAGCAGCAGTGGGGCCTGGGGCTTCAGACAGAGAAAGGCAGCCTGCAGCAGTTGCACGGCCCAGCTGCCTAACCCAGCACACAGCTGCCAGGAAAAGGAGCTGACCTCTCCCCTCACGCTTGCCTGGAGACAGATCCCAGAAGCATAAGGGAGTGTAAATCATAGGTTGAAATTGACTAAGCACTGGAGACACAACTTGTGTCTCCTGATCTGCTCTCTCTTTCATGCCAACTTCTGTCTCTGAAAACAGGAGAGGAAAAATGTGGAATCCTCATATTTTTCTATTCTCCCTCCCTTTTTGTGTTTTCTTTGGTGCCAAAAGCTGAAGGAAGAGGGTGAGAGTGAGGGCCGCACATCCTGATGCTTAGACAGGAAGATACAATTTAGCTGGTCCTAAACTGGCTGCTGCTAGGGCCTCTTACCAAGGTCACTATGTGTGACTTGGGCAAGTCACTTCTCATCTCTGAATTTCTCCTTATATGTAAAATTAGGCAGTTGGACTGTGTCCTGTCTGAGCTCCCTCCAGAATCTAATATTCTATGACAAATTCCCAAGGTCTGCAGAGTCTGGGCATGGGTGTGTGTGGGGGTGTTGTCTGCCTGAGAAGCAGGGTGCCTGACATGCAGTAGATGGCCTCTAGATTCTAGGCCAGCCATCCCCTGTTTGATCCAAAGAGAAGTGATTTTTTTGTTCTATGTGATGCAGAACATAGGCTTTCCCTGTGGAAAGTGAGGAGAGGCCTGGGGAAAAGGGGGCAGAAATGGATCTTTCTGCCCTCATCTTCATGGTGGGTATGCTGAAGTTGAGAAACTGAGCCTGTGGAGAAAGGTTCTAGAAGCAAGTGTTTTAGCCCGTGGGAGAAAAGCTGTAGGATGGCTTTAGTCACAGTCTTCTAGGGAAGGGGGGACATGGGGTGGAGGAAGGCTTTCGGTGGGCTCTGCGGGAATGCAGTGCCAGGCCCTCCACCAGGAGGTGGCTCAGCCACCCAGATGGCGGGCAGGGGCTAGGGGATGGATGAGGAGGCCGAAGGTCCCTTCCACTGTGTTCGCATGGTGTTCGAGGACATCAGCTTTTGATGTCAGTTTCCTGGGGCTGCCATACCAAAGGACCATGTGCTTGGTGGCTTATAAATGACAGAAGTGTGTTCTCTCACAGTTCTGTAGGCTGGAAGTCCAAAATCAAGGTGTTGGCAAGGTTGGCTCCTTCCTGATGTTCTGGGGGAGAATCTGTCCCAGGCCTCTCTCCCAGTTTCTTGTGGCTGCCAGCATCCTTGGTGTCCCTTGGCATGTAGATGCATCACCCCAGTCTCTGCCTGCACCTTCCATGGTGCTCTCCCCTGTGTGTATCTCTGTCTCCTCTCCTTGTAAGGACACCAGGCATACACGCATATTGGATGAAGTCTCACCCTAATCCTGTGTGACCTCATCTTAATTTGTCTACATCTGCAAAGACCCTATTTCCAAATAAGGTCAAATTCACAAGCACTGGGGGTCAGGACTTTGATGTATGTTTTGGGCGAACACAATTTAACCGATAACACTTTTTTCCCTTCTCCTGCTTTAGACAACAGCCCGGAGACGCGGGCTAAAGTGAAGTTTGTCCAGGACACTTCTAAGTATTGGTACAAGCCTGAGATCTCCAGGGAGCAGGGTGAGTGCTGGGCTCTGTGGTCCATCGGAGGTCACAGCTGGCTGAGGCCTGCTGTGTCTTCCCTGGGCAAGGAACAGAGGCAAATTCAGTCCTCTTTGTAGTAGGGGGTCATCACAGAGGGGGCTGGGGTTGAAGTTGGACAGTAGGAAGCACTTCCCGCAGTGAAGTGTGGGAACACAGAAGCAGTGGTTGTAGACACCTCTTGGAAGGGTTCTTAAAAACAGCAAAGGCTTGGTTTTCCTGGGCAAAGTAAAAGGTCTGCCAAGATAGTATGAAACCTTAGCTGTCTGTCTGCCTGATGTGGGAGGTTTTTGCATTTTACAGGGAGAGACAGCAAAGTTGGGAATATGGGAATGATTCTCAGGGGAAGCCTGTCATTTGTGAGACAGGGGTCAGCAACGGCAGCCCATGGGTCAAATCTGGATGCTGCCTGCTTTTGTAAATGAAGTTTATTGGGGCACACCCACACCTGCTGGCTTGCATCCTCTCTGTGCTGCTGTCCTGCTGCAGTGGCAGAGTTGAGTAGTTGTAGCAGAGGCTGCATGGCCTGTGAAGCCTGAAATATTTACTCTCTGGCCATTTACAGAGTAAGTTTGCCAGCCAGGTGTGACGGCACACACCTGTAATCCCAGCACTTCAGGAGGCCAAGGCAGGGGGATCACTTGGGGCCAGGAGTTCAAGACCAGCCAGGGCAACATAGTGCGATCCTGAATCTACCAAAAACTAAAAGAAAATGAGCCAGGCAAAATGGCACACGCTGAATAGTGGCCTGTGGTCCCAGCTACTGGAGAGGCTGAGGTGGGAAGATCACTTGAGCCCAGGAGGTCGAGGCTGCAGTGAGCCATGATTGTGCCACTGCATGCCAGCCTGAGTGACAGAGTGAGGCCCGGTCTCACAAAAACAAACAAAAAAACCCAACAGAATAAGTTTGCCAACCTGAGTACAGGAAGACCCTTAGGAGTAGTTAAATTTTAACTTTAAAGAACGTTATCTCACCTAAGAAAGAACGAAGATCGGTAGGCTCAATGAGACTTAAGTAAAACTAGCGCCACCAAGGTCTTGCTTCCTCCTCTCTCCTTGTCCCTTCCCCATGCAGCCATCGCGCTCCTCAAGGACCAGGAGCCGGGGGCCTTCATCATCCGAGACAGTCACTCCTTCCGAGGTGCCTATGGGCTGGCCATGAAGGTGTCTTCACCACCTCCAACCATCGTGCAGCAGAATAAAAAAGGTAACCTCATCTCCCAGAACGGGGCTCAAGACCAGGTGATCTTTACAGTCACTAAACCTGGAGGTGCTGGAGGGACCCAGCGTGCTGCTCAGGACCCTAACTCCCATCGGGCTCTTCAGAAGAGGGTGTCTTGAGCTTGGTGATGGATGGGGTCAGAGATAGGGAAAGCAGGACGATTGGGTGCCTGCCGTGTGTTTCCTGAGGAGTGGGAGAGCAGCAGTGGGCTCTGCAGTCCATGGGGCTCCAGCCACGTTCTCTCTTCAGCCATTTCGCCCATCTTGGCCCCGCACACTGCAGAAGTTTTGAAGCAGTCTTGGGAGGTGGTGGGAGGAAGCCATGGGAAGGGACTGAGCCTCATTTCTTTCTCTTTGTCCCAGGAGACATGACCCATGAGCTGGTCAGGCATTTTCTGATAGAGACCGGCCCCAGAGGAGTCAAACTCAAGGGCTGCCCCAATGAGCCAAACTTCGGTGAGCTGTCCCCCTGCCCCCATCTCTACAGTCTGGCCTGAGTCTTGGCCCTGTCCTGAGTTCCTCCAAGGATCTGACCCTAAGTTCTTTCTGACAAGCTCTGCCAGTCACCCTTGTCATAAATTCAGCAGAGAAAATGAATGGAGGCTTCTCTCCCTCTGCAGTGCAGCTCCTAACTCTGCCAAACTGCATGCTGCATTTGTCCTACCCAGCTGGGACTTGTTATCGTTATAACTGGAGTAACAATGGTAAAATCAGCTGCTTTAATTGACCATCTACCATGTGAATGTCACTGTCTCAGCACCTTCTATCACATCTGGCCTCACAACCATCCTGTTTGGTAGGGGTCATCCTCCCTAATAGGGAGGAATTGACACATGAAAAAATGAGAGTCATCAAAGTTACATTTACCTGAGAACCAACAGGTGAGGAGTGACTGAGCTGGGATTGGATCCCACAATTCTCTGATCCTTCTGCCCTATTCTCAGAGGAGCCCCAGTAACTGGAGCATGTTAGGAGCAATGTTAGGAGGAACTTTCTGCAAAGGAAAGTTGTTAGGTAACTTTATGACTGCTAGAGTCAACTTTGGGAATCTTCTCTGTTGGATCTTGTTAAACAAGAGTGTGTGAATTTTCAGCTTTGTTGGTGGGTTGAGGTACAGGTAATAAAGAAGTGGAAGATTGTGTGTATCGGGGTGAGGGTGGAGGTGGGGGTTTCCCCTCTGGCTTCCAGTATTGCTGCCCCTGACATGCTGTCTGCCTCCCTGCAGGATCGCTGTCTGCCCTGGTCTACCAACACTCCATCATCCCATTGGCCCTGCCTTGCAAGCTGGTCATTCCAAACCGAGGTAGGAATGTGAGACTCCTGGCTCACCGCCCACACCCTTGAGCTGGCCCCCGTCATGTCTTGATCCTGCCAGCCACTCCAGACATGGGCCAGGGCTGGAGGACACACGTCATTTTGCCAATCTGGAGAAACTCAAAACTACTCTCCTTTTCTTCCTATTAAAAAAGAAGAAAAAATTTATGAAAAAGCTTGACTCCAGGAACATACATAAATGGACTTGCCAGATTGTTCAGGAAAACCCTCCGTATGAAGAAATTCATATGGAATCCTCAGACCATGTCATCCCAGGGATGACAGGACACAGAAGTAGGGGACAGGAGACATGTCCTGGAGGATGAGATGGGCATCTGGGGAAGACAGCGGGGAGGCAGACTGAGGTATTGGGGGGGTTGGTCTGGATGGAGAGGAGAGAGCAGCCTCAGGAAAGGGAAGGCGGCACCTAAATATCGCCACACTTTCCTAATCTGTGTGCTGGGAGGGTGTTCCCTGACTGAGGGGGTGCTGAGCTGTTAGGGAAGAGCAAGTCCTGTTTTGATTGTGGGAAGTTGGAATGGACTCTAAGAGCATGAGGACATGCAGGATGAGAATTTGAGTGAGACGTTAGGGCTGGGGAAGGGGTGTTTAGCTTCTCTCATGGAGGTGCATCAGCCCTGGAGCATGGCAGGTGGGCACCTAGAACTCCTCCCAGCATAGGCCTCTACTGCCCAGCCCTCAGCAACACAGGGCCCACCTGAGGGTCATTGGCCTCACCCCCAGTGCAAGGTCTCTGAACTGGGGCTGGGCTGCCTTCTCCCCACTCTCTCTGTTCAACAATAGGACCTTCAGAAGTGCTCCTAGGCTGTGGCCCTAGGATTTTTTTCTAGTCTTTCTTGGAGCTCCTGGGGCTATGCCCACATATAACACCACCAGTATTTTTGGACAATTTCTATTTATCCAATTCAGTTCATTGAATTATTAATGGTAATGGACCAACATTATTAGCTTATAAGTTCAAATACAACTTAAATAGCACTGTTAACCAATGACACAATTCAGGCACGAATTGAATTATATTCCTATGGAATTTACCATAGTAGTTCAGCAATTAAAAAACTGTTTAATATTTAGATTGTATAAACCTGTCATTTTCAAAGTATGGGCCTTGACTGGCAGTGTCAGCATATCCCGGGGACTTGTTAAAAAATGCAAATTTTGGCTGGGCATGGTGGTTCACGCCTATAATTTCAGAACTTTGGGAGACTGAGGTGGAAGGATTGCTCGAAGTGAGGCGTTCAAGACCAGCCTGAACAAGATCAGAAGACCCCATTTTTACAAAAGAGTAAAAAAATTAGCCTGGCATGGTGGCTTATGCCTGTAGTCCCAGCTACTCTGGAGGCTAATGCGGGATAATCTGCTAGAGCCTGCGAGTTTGAGGCTGCAGTGAGCTGTGATCACGCCACTGCTCTCCAGCCTGGGTGACAGAGTGGGATTCTGTTTCAAAAAAAAAAATAAAATTATGTACCACGTACAATGTGATGTTTTGATAAATGCATACATTGTGGGTTAAATCAAGCTAATATGTCCATCACTCAATTCTTATTAATATTGAAATTAGAGTTATGCTGGATCAATGGTTTAATGAATTAGGGGAATTAGGGGATTTATTGACCTACACAAAGATATTATCAATGCAAAACAATAACAGCAACGCCAATTGTCACTTGAAGGCTTGCTTTATGTTAAGCACTGGCTAAGCTGTACATGGAATTGCTCAAAAACCCAGTGACGTGGATACCAGGATCATCATCTTTGTTTTATAGATACTTAGTGAGTGCTGGGGTGAGGGTTTGAGCCCAGTTCTGCTGGACTCCAGAGCTCACAACCAGTGTGCTGGCTGCTTAGAGCAATCATCAAACAATCAGACTTAGCCTAACTCAGGGCTGACTGCCAGGGTCTGGTATGAAAAGCAGTGTTCCTTCTGCCAAAGAGTTGTAGAGCTCACCTTCAGCCCAGCCAAACTTGTGCTTCTTTCCAGCTCTAGGGTTTTAATTCCTACTGAATTTTTGTCTTAGACCCCACAGATGAATCAAAAGATAGCTCTGGCCCTGCCAACTCAACTGCAGACCTGCTGAAACAAGGGGCAGGTGAGTGGTCACCTGAAACCGTACCCATGCCCAGGCCTCTCTTTCTGCCTTCCTGCCCTGACCCCTCCTGCAGGTGCAGGCTGGAGGTCTCTCCAGGCCCAAATGTCTCCAGGAAGATCACATTTCTATGTGCAGATGCCTTGGCTCAAGGCTAGCCTGAAATTTATCTGCTACCTTCTCCCTGAAGAATGGATCTGGGTTAATGTCCTCACCCATCCCAGCTCCCATGACTCCCGCTTTGGGTTGGTTTCTTCCAGCCTGCAATGTGCTCTTCGTCAACTCTGTGGACATGGAATCACTCACTGGGCCACAGGCCATCTCCAAAGCCACATCTGAGACATTGGCTGCAGACCCCACACCAGCTGCCACCATCGTTCACTTCAAAGTCTCTGCCCAGGGAATCACTCTGACTGACAACCAGAGAAAGTAAGGCTCCCCTGCCTGTTCCTGGGTGGGGTTCTCCTTCCTGTGACCCATCTATTCATCTATGTACCCACCCATTTACCAATTGATTGATTCCTTGCACCCAACTGCTTATCTACCTTCTCATCCATCTATCTTGCATCTACCTCCCATCTACCCAGCTACTTATCCATCCATGCATCCATCCATGCATCCATCCATGCATCCATCCATCCATCCATCCATCCATCCATCCATCCATGCATCCATCCATCCATGCATCCATCCATCTATCCATCCCTGCATTTATTCATCCCTCATCTATCCCTGACCACCCATTTTTCCCTTCATCCATCTGTATCTCCATTCATCTATCCATCTGTCCATCCATCCTTCTATGAGAATTTGCCAGCATTGGGTAGATGGCTGTAAATACAACTGATAAAAAGGACCTGCTTTCTAGGAGCAGAGCCCATCCACTTGGACTCTCTCCTAACAGTGTCCCTGGCCTCTTTGCTTCTTCTTCCAGCCCCTCCCCACATTTCCTAACCCTCAGTGCCAGTTTCTTCCTTCCACAGCCGCTAGCATTTGGGATGATTCTATGACACATCTGTCTCTGTACATTGCTTAGGTCACCAGTGTCAGCAGCTCAGGCCATCTTGCTCATAAGAGAGGTTGTGTGGACCTGCGATAGCCAGATGGTGGAAAGGTGGCCTGACCTGCTGGTGGAAGGAGGGGAAAAGCAGCCCCTTCAGCACTCATTCTCTGTTTATCTGATGTCTGTGCTACAGGCTGTTTTTCAGACGCCACTACCCCCTCAACACTGTCACCTTCTGTGACCTGGATCCACAGGAAAGAAAGTAAGTCTCTTGTACACAGCTTCCCTCCCACACAGCTCTCTAACACTGACATCTGTGTGGGTGCACGCATGTGCATGTGTGTGTGTGTGTGCATGTGTGTACATTCTCCATTCAGCTGGAAGGTCTGCCCATGTGTTAGTAATTGTGTTGGGCATCTTTTGAGTTTTTCCCACTGTAGATATGGGGACCCTCCCAGGGACTCAGTGCCCACTGCTACCCCCTATGCCGTGCCCTGACCCTGAATCTTCCTCTCCTCTCCACGATGGGGAGAGCCCCTCAGGAGGTGGGCTGCAGTGTTCTCTCCACCTTCAATGCATCTCTGTGTGATCTTGGGCAGCTCCTGTCCCCTGGGAATGGGGGGTCCCCTGCCTTCCCGCAGAGGGTCTGGGCATGGGTGGGGCTGGGCTCTAGGGAGAAAGTATGATGATTTACCCTGAGCCCACTTTCTTTCCACAGGTGGATGAAAACAGAGGGTGGTGCCCCTGCTAAGTAAGTGTGACTTCTTACCCCTGCCCAGCAGGCTGGCCTTTGTACTTCACAGCGAGGGAAGCACGGGGCACATTTAGAAACCAGGGCTGGGGGTAGGGAAAGAGCAGCAACAACCTTTGTGCCAAGGTCACTCAGCTTCCGAGTGAAGCTTGACCAGGCTTCCAGGCCTTTTGCCTTATCCTGCCTCGAGGCCAGAGGCCCAGCGTCTGGTCCAGCCGCCTTCACTCTCCCAGGGTCAGAAGCAGCAGGGATGGCAGGAAGTGGACAGAAAACAGAGTCTTGTTAGAAGCAATGGAAATGGGGCAGAGGTTGCTTACATGATCTTTTCTGCCCCAATTCTAGCTGCCTTTATTCCTGTTCTTGCTTTTTTGGTGGGCTTTCCTGTGAGTCTTGTGGCCGAGCAAAACAGCCTTATCAGAATGTGGGAGCCCAGAAGGTCTGAATTCTGGGGATGGCCCTGGGACCTTTGGGTAGATTCCTCCACTCAGTGGACATGTCCTAGGGGCCTCCAAGGAACTCAGATCCTGCCTGGGTCTCTGACCCTGCCCTCAGGAGGCCCATTGGCACAGCAGATAAGACAGATGTCTAAATAGAACTAAGATGCTTCTGTGATTTTCAAACTGTGTTCCAAGGATCCTAGCATCCTTGGATTGCACTTGGTGTTCAGAAGGGAGGGAAAACTCTGCTGCTCCTTGCAGTTGTCTATCAGCAGGAACTAAGGTTTTTTCACAATCACAAAACCAAAGCAAAATATAGGCATAACCTTGGGTCTGAAGCTGACATGAGACTATCACTATGATCCGTCATCTGCTTTTCACTTTGTCAGGATTATTCCAACAGCCCTATTATCCTCACTGATTGACTTTATAATAGGTAAATGTCATGCTTTTGGATTGCTGTTTATAGCTGTAAAATACTGCTTTCACCTTTACATATGCAGACTTCATACAAGGTTGCTTTAGAAAAACAAAACGTTCACTGTTAAAAAAATGACAGTTGCAAGGGAGGGAGAGGCAGCAAGAGAGTTCAGCTTACATCTGGTGAGCCCATGCAGGGGAACACATCAGCACCTCAGAGAGGTGGAAAGAGCAGATATTTAAGGACGGGTCTTCAAAGACAGGTTCAATTTGGACAAGTCAAAATGAGAATGGGAGTAGGAGGGACTATTTCAGGGGAGGGGCCTCATGGCCACCAGCCTGCAGGCTCCCCAAGGGAAGGGCCATGTCTGGCACATGGGGAGGCGGTATATATTTGTTGAGTGAAGAAATGAGAGAATGGAGGCTGGAAGAGCAGAGGCAGGAGGAGGCTAGTGAGAATGCCTCGGTCCGAATGAATGGACTGACTAGTCTATCACATGGTCAGTGATGGTGGCTTAGGAGAGGCCATGTGGGATGGTGGGGTTCAGCCTTGTCCAGGCTTCATAGGGTCATCAATGCTTTGAATTCCTGCATCTCCCGTGTCTCTGCTGGCCAGGGTGGCAGGCTGGAACTTCATGTCTGAAGGTGCTTGTGCTCACTCACCACAGGGCCCTAAGAGGGGAGAAGGTCAGGGACAGAAGGGAACTGGGCCCCCAAGCCTGGAAATCCCTCTTTTCCTCCTTCAGGAGCTGGTTTTGAGTTGAGCCTTCTGCTGAAGAAGCTTTGATGGGTGGGGCAGAGGCCACAGGGAGAGGCCTAGCAGGGCAGTGGGCTAACAGGGAATCATGACAGGGACGAGGTGAGGCCAGCCAGGGATCTCATGTGCAAAATTCAAGGAGATGTTAGATCTTGGGATCTTGCAAGTGCTTCCTCCTGCCCCTGCGGGCTGAGGCTTCTTGCCTGGATCTATTCTTTGTGGCAGATGACAGGACTGGGCTATTGCGGGAGCCTGGGAGCCAGAGCTGAAAGAAATATCAGCGGAGGGCAGGCTCGGTGCTCCAATCAGGTGCAGTTGCCGGGTCTCCATCCTGGTAGACACCCGCAGCCAGGGCTGGCATGCTTCCTCCCTCTGCCAGGATCACCCCACCCATTCTCAGGGTCCCAACCAGCCAGGAAAGGGAGGTGCTGGGGGATGCCCTGTGAACCCCACCTCCCCCACCACCTAGGCATTACCCCAGGCCTTTGGCCCTGTTGTTCCCGGCCCCTGAAACAAGGCTTGGGGAGCAGAGCTGTAGGAAATGCAGGATTGGTGTGTGTGTGTGTGTTGTGGTGTGTGTATATGTTGTGTTTGTGTGCTGTTGTGTGTGTGGTGTGTATATGTTGTGTATGTGTGTGGTCTGTATATGTATGTATGCATGGTTTGTGTGTGTGGTGTATGTGTGTGTGGTGGTGTGGTGTGTGTGTGTGTGGTGGTGTGTGGTGTGTATGTGTGTGTGGTGGTATGTGTGGTGTGTGCAGTGGTGTGTGTGTGGTGTGTGCATGTGGTGATGTGTGTGATGGTGTGTATGTGTGGTGATATGTGTGTTGTGTGTGTGTGATGGTGTGTATGGGTGTGGTGATGGTGTGTATGTGTGTGATGTGTGTGTGGTGTGTGTGTGTAGTGGTATGTGTGATGGTGCGTTGTGTGTGGTGGTTTGTGGTGTATGTGGTGGTGTGTGTGATGTGTGTGTGGTGGTATGTGTGTGGATGTATGTATGTGGTGGTGTGTGATGGTGTGTGTGTGGTGGTGTGTGTGTGGTGGTATGTGTATGATGGTGTGTATGTGTGTGGTGGTGTGTGGGTGGTGTGTATGTGTGTGGTGGTGTGTATGTATGTGTGGTGGTGTGTGGTGTGTGTGTGTGTGGTGTATGGTGTGTGTTGGTATGTGTGTGATGGTGTGTATGTGTGTGGTAGCGTGTGTGGTGGTTTGTACACACAGGCACACAGGGACCAGCCGAATCCCCCTTTGCTAACTTCAGCTGCTGTGGTCCTGCGGTAGGGAGAGGGGTTTCCATCGGAATCTCCAGCTGTCCTCATTTCCCCATCTCGCTCTAATTAGTAACATGCTGGCTGGGAGGGGACCTGAGCTCACATTCTGTTCTCTGCCCTCATATTTTAAACTCTGGTTTGCAAAGAGAACGTTGGGTCACTCCAGTCCTGGGGGGGGGTGGGGAACGGGAGTGGGGTCCACCTTCCCTTTTATTTTCTGGCTTCCAAGTTTCTTGAGCCCAGGAAGAATAAGTGTGTGTGTGTGGAGGGGTGTGAGCTATTTGACCTTTGTCTCCCTGACCTTGTGGTGTCTGAGGAGGCTGAGCCCTTTGCAGGCAGACAGCACTTTCCTGATTGGCATATGTGTTGTGTGTAAGAACAGTCAGTACGGGTAGGGCTGGGATGGGCGGGGAGAGGCCTGTCTAGGAATGTTCCCATTTTATTTTGGTCTCCTCCCCACCCCTTACTATCCAGCCTTGTCAGTCCCCTGCAGCTCCCCTCGCACCCCTCCAAGGGGGATTTCTGCCCACCCTTAAACAAGGTGGGACACTGTCTCGAGGCCTTGGCTTTTGGTCAGGGGAGTGCACAGAGGATTCTCTTCTGCGCCTCTCTGAGTCCCTGATGCTGAGGCCTACTGGAGGGATGGGGGAGAGAGGTTGGCCTGAGACCAGCTTGCTCACCTGGGCTGCTGTCCACCTCCTGGGGTTCTACTTGCCCTCCCCTCATGCCTGTTGCCCTCTCCTGCCTGCAGGCTCTTCGGCTTCGTGGCCCGGAAGCAGGGCAGCACCACGGACAACGCCTGCCACCTGTTTGCTGAGCTTGACCCCAACCAGCCGGCCTCTGCCATCGTCAACTTTGTCTCCAAGGTCATGCTGAATGCCGGCCAAAAGAGATGAACCCTGCCCCTTGCCCAGGGCCAGTGCCGTGGGGAAGGGGCGTGTGGGGAGGGGACCCATGAATCCTGACCACTCTTGAACCCAGAAGGAGGACTTTGGGCCAATTTCGGAGGAGAGAAGAAAGTGCAACGTGGGGAGAGGGAAGTGAATTGCGGGGGGGGGGAAGAGAGAGAGAGAGAGAAAAAAAAAAGAAAAAGATGGAGGAGAAGAACTTGGATTCCCCTGGGTAGATGGAAACTGCAAAAACCCAAAGCCTCCAAAACTAACCAGGTCCACCTAACACCCCCTCCCTTCCCCAAGAAGATGGATGTCCTCAGAAGGAACAAACCTCCTTGGGAATCCACATTTTTTGGGGGAATGGAAAAGCTCTGTCTCCCTAACTCAACTGCTTTGCAAGGGGAAATCAGGCTGGGAGAATCTTTTTCTGGCCACCTGTAGGGTAGGTTGTCAAACCAAACAGAGCCACCGTGGGACATCAAGTGGCAGAACTTGTTCGCTTGAAGCTGTCTCAGACCCAAGGCACCTCAGGTCTCTTTGCCTCCACTCTATTGTCATGTGGGTGTGTGTCTGCACCCACATCCTCACACATTGATCTAGATCTGCCTTTATCCACTCGAATTATAAACAGCCCGGCTTGTCCTTGTCCCATGTGTTTGCAGACACACATGCATACTGTCCAAAGGTTAGGGATGACGGTGGCAGGGCAGCAGGGGAGGGACAAACAACCAAGCTGTGGGTGACAGAGGCTCTCTCCTGGTGCCTGCACCTGCACTCTAGTGACCCTGGGTGCCGCCAGACTCTTCTCCTCTACAAAGACCCCAGCAGGAGTGGGAGGGCCTGCAATGGCATCACCCTGTCCTGTCTTGGCCAGAAGACTGGAGGTTTGGTTTGAGGAGGTAGAGATATGTGTATCCATAGGAAGAGATCTGTCAGAACAGGCAGCTGTTGAGCTCGGGGTGTCTTCCCCAAGGCATGTGGCTCAGCAGCAAGAAACGCAAGTTGCTCCTGCTGGGGCTCTGGACTCCGTCTTAGCTCCCACCTCTCAGCCCTGTTATTGGGTTTCATGCCCCAGGACCAGTCTTATCTCAGATCTGCTTACCTGCATGATGCCTTTTTGGGGGCTAGGGATTGAGCCTTCCTGCTCTGCCCAGCCCTGTTCTATTCTGCAGGGTCCCTGTGTTGGAATTCACCCTGGGGAACCTGCTTCCTGCTCAGTGAGGCTCAGGGCAGAAACCTGGAGTCCTTATCCTCCCCTCTGTAAGTGTTTTAGGGTCTGGCTTTTGCAGGCACCCTCTGACCTCAGCAGAGCTCCTGGGCCTGCTGCCTGTACACCACATTGCCTACCTACAATGCCAAAGCCTCACTGTCACCCTTTCTGCCTTGGTTTCCCCAGCTGAGCCACGCTGCCCATGCAGCAGAGAGCAGAAGGCTTGCACTTGGGCCAAAGGGCCTAAGGTCCACTGGACAGTTGGGAAAACACCTGACCACCATTTAAGGACTCTAAGCCAGAATGGAAAATTCACCAGGACTCCATTCTTAAGACTATGGGGGTCCCCTAGAGAGAGGCATTGTACTGATATATAAATATTATATAATATATACATGAGACATACTGACAGAATCTGTAAGCTAATAAAATGTAAGAAAAGGTTAAAAAAAGAATAGGTAAATTGACAAGAAGTATTTATTGTTTTTCCATATTGCTTTATTGCCTTCCCTGGGGATAAACCAATTCCTATCCTTTTTTCTATGTGTAAGTAAAGCCTGAAGTGTAGGGGGCCTTTGTTCTTGGAGCAGCCAGGGTCTCCTTGCCCTGGCCTTGGCCTTCCCTAGACCGTGTGGGGCTCAGCGTTGGAAGGGGTTGCACATGTCCCACCCTTTGGCCCCCTTACTTTTCAGCAAGCCAGGGGCCCAGCAGTCAGCTCCCAGGATGTGTGGGGAGCTGTCCCTGCCTCTGCAGGCCTGAGCGAGTGTGTGAGCATGCGGGGACATGGGTGTGCATGGCACACATAGGTGTGTGTGTGCCTTTTGTATTTTTTCTCCTCCAAGGAGCTGTGTCAGTGTGGACGTTCTGTTTCAGGGAGTTGGAAAGGAGGGTGTCTGCAGAAGGTGGAGAGCAGGGGCAGAGGCCCCACCGGCCACCCCCTGCTTCCCAGAGTGAAACCTTGTGCCTAGTGACTGAAGTCCCTCCAAAGTGCTCTTCCTTCTGAGTTATTCAAGCCAAATATCTGGGTTTCACCCTCTCCTCATTCCCTAGCAAACCCCAATTATCTTCCAAGATAGGAGATATTTCCCATCCCCCCTTCCTTTGTAAATATCTCATCTCCCACTGGACAGCCCAGGAGCCTATTCCTGGCATGGATGTTTTGTCCACACTTGAGGCTGGGCAGTGTATCAGACCCTTCAAGCAGCCTGGCTGGGGCCCGGGACTGAGTCTGGGGTCAGCTTTCACAGTCGCTTTCCCCTTTCTCACCACCCACCACAGCCCACCTTGCATACCTGGCCAGCCCCTCCACTCCAGCCTGAGCCGTGTGTGCCCCTGCGGGAGGACCCATTCATGCCAGAAAGCTGGTAACTCCCTCCCAGCATCCCTGCGGAAGGAGTCAGTTTTTCAGAGTGTGGCCTTTCAAGGCAAATGATGGGGAAGGGTTCCCCAGTCCCCACAGTGGCCCCACCTCTGGGCCCTGCACCAGAGCCCTCCTGTGTCATGGGGGCTGTGCACCCATGCACGCACCTACGCACACACACCACTCCGCACTGCAGTATATTCTTGCCAAAGATTTCCTTTAAAAGAAAGCACTTTTACTAATTATTATTTTGTAAATGTTTATCTTCTTCTGTCTTCTCCCTCCCTGAATCTATTTTACTGTTGTTTATTGTTGAATCTGTGTGTCAGCCAGGAGAGTGCTGTCTGGCCTTGAACACGGGCTGGGACGGGAAAGGGTCTGGGAGAAGATGGGCAAGAAAGAGCCGGAGAGTCATGGACATCGCAGCGACGCAGACTCCAGCAGGTTCAGTCCCATGCTGCCGCCAGCTGTCCAGCTGGGTGTCTGGAGGGAAGAGGGCAGAGGAGGGTCATGTCCCTTCAGCTGGGGGAGGGGCCCAGTGAGCTCCACGTGGCTCTTTCCCAAAGGGAGCAAGAGGGAAAGATTGGGCGAGAAAACAAGGGAGAGGGGACCTGAGAAGGAAAACAGGGAGGAAGTGAGCAGTTTGATCATCCTGCTATCACGGTGTTCTGGCTCTCTTACTTAGCCAGGCACTTGAGGGACAGATACATCACATCCTAAGTTTGGGAAAGGGCTTTGACCCATCTCATCTGAGCCTCTCCTCCAGTAGCTCTGAAAGATGTGGACACCAATGGCCAGGATTCCTTCTCCCCGGTTTTTGAGGATCCCTCGGTCTTCTGAGACTGGCCAGGAGAGGGATGGTGGGGCCAGTGGTTGTGTGAGAGCAGGAGGGGCAGCCCTCCTGGACAAGTGTGATCCCCCTATAAAGGGCTCTCAGGAGGTTGGCGAGTAGGAGATTCTGCCTTGTTCTGATGAGCCTGCACAGGGGCTCCAAGGAAACATGCTGTCCGGGGGTCAAAGAAGGGTGGTGAGTGTGATCAAATCTAGTCTCACTCCCACTTTTTAGTCTCACTCCCACTTTTGTCCATCACCCCTGCCTCTTGGATCTTCTCCCACTTTTTTTTCCAGCTTTAGGACCTGGGGAGATCATGTGAGTCAAGGGAGACCCCCAGTCCTGCCCCCACACTCGGGGTCCTCCAAGAGGTTGGGGGGCCGTCCCAGAGCAGCCCTTTACCCCAGGTTCAGGCCCTGGAATCCTGAGACTCACGTTTCCTTGGCCAGTGGTAACACAGGACGTGTGCGCGCATGTGCAAGTGTGGATGTATGTGTGTGCGTGTGTTTTGCTCATCTCTTTAGGGAACTTGGGAGTAGGGGTTGGAGGTGCTGGGCAATGGAACTTCAAAATTCAATGTCGCCCAGCAGTGAGGGGAGTTGGGAGGTGAGGCCTGTAGGGCAACCAATTGGTGGAGTCTCAGCGATAGCCCAGGTGAGAAGTGGGCCACCCAGAGGGGCAGGGTGGGGGCCTCGGGCAGATCTGTCCCTCTTGGCCCCTCTGTCCTCAAATGTCCAAAATGTTGGAGGACCTCCATTCATACCCCACGCCTGGGCTCTTGTCAGCAGTGGAGTTACCGTAGAGGGATGTCCCAAGCTTGTTTTCCAATCAGTGTTAAGCTGTTTGAAACTCTCCTGTGTCTGTGTTTTGTTTGTGCGTGTGTTTGAGAGCACATCAGTGTGTGCAGGCTGTTTCCCCATTTCTCTCCTCCCTTCAGACCCGTCATTGAGAACAAATGTAAGAAATCCCTTCCCACCACCCTCCCTGCTTCCCAGGCCCTCTGCGGGAGAAACAAGATCACCCAGCATCCTCCCCCACCCCAGCTGTGTATTTATATAGATGGAAATATACTTTATATTTTGTATCATCGTGCCTATAGCCGCTGCCACCGTGTATAAATCCTGGTGTATGCTCCTTATCCTGGACATGAATGTATTGTACACTGACGCGTCCCCACTCCTGTACAGCTGCTTTGTTTCTTTGCAATGCATTGTATGGCTTTATAAATGATAAAGTTAAAGAAAACTCTGTGCCGTTATCTATGTTGTTCGGACAGGGGTCTGCCATGTCTCTGGTGGGCAAAAAGGGGCCTCTCCAGAGATCCAGGTGGGCTTCAGCGATGCCTCTGGTGGACAGCTCAAATCCTCCCAGCGGCTTCCCCACCATCCTCATTGTGGTTCTGGTTCCATGTGTTTATTCATTTGGACTCTTTCAGCTGCAAGAGAAACTCAACTCAAACTTGTTTAAGAAAAAAATAAGTTTCTTGGCCCGAGTGACTGAGAAGTCCAGGCCTAGCTGCATTTAAGGGCTCAAATGGTAGAATCAGGAATTCGTCCCCATCACTTGGTTCTGAGTTGGCTTAACTGTCAGGTAAGCTGTATCTGAGTGGCGGTGCCCCCAGATGCTCTGGGCTTCCATCCCACCGGCTCAGTACCCCTAGGAGAAGGGGACTCTTTTCTCCCAATGTTCTCAGCAAGAAACTGGGACACGCGCTCATTGGCTCTGATCTGGATCCTGCCCGGCTCATATGATTAACTCGAAACCAATCACTATATCCGGATCTGGGTCACGCAATTGCCTCTGGAGCCTTCTGAAACTACGGGGACTGAGAATGGGGAAGTGGTTGATCCTGGAAGGGGTGAGGTCTGTCAGAGAGAGGGGGAACACGGGTTGTCAGGCAACATCTACTGGGGCCTGTGCCCATCAAGTGGCAAATGTGTCATTCACTCGTGCACTAGGCCCAGGGCTCCTGGGTGAATTCTTTGGAATTCAGAAAGTTTGGGGGTGGGACCTATTGAGACATGCCTAGCACAGCACAGGGGTCTCTGGGAGATCCAAAATACTCAATGACGTGGTGCTAGCTCTCCACTGAGCTCACCATGTGGCTGGAGGGAGGCTCGGATCAGCTTATTTGAGCAGGTTTGTGCTGAGCCCCCTCAGTGACCCTCACGGTCCTCGTGTGGGCGGACTTCTCAAGCTTTTGGGTCTTGGGATTCCTTTACATTCTTAAAATTATTCAGGACCCCAAAGGACCTTTGTTTAGAAGGATTATATCTTTTGATCTTTTACCATAGTATAAATTAAAACTGAGCACATTAAAAATACTTAATTCACTTCCATGGCAATAAATTCATCACATGTTAATATAGAAAGCATTTTTGTGAGAAATAATATTTTCTAAAACAAAAAGCACTGAGTAAGAAGGTGACTTTGCTTTGCATTATTATTATTATTATTTTTGAGACAGGGTCTTGCTCTGTTGCCCAGGCTGGAGTGTAGTGGCACAATCATAGCTTGCTATGACTAGCCTCCACCTCCTGGGTTCAAGTGATCCTCCCACCTCAGCCCCCAAGGAGCTGGGACCACAGGTGTGTGCCACCACACCTGGCTAATTTTTTAATTTTTTTTTTGTACAAAAGAGGTTTCACTATGCTGCTCAGGCTGGTCTCGAACTCCTGGGCTCAAGCAATCCTCTCTCCTTGGCCTCCCAAAGTGCTGGGATAATAGGCATGAGCCACCATGTGCTTTGCAGTTTTTAAAGGCCTATTCATGTCTGGCTTACCAGGAGACAGCCGGATTCTTGTATAAGCTTCTGCATACAATCTGTTGTGGTATCACCCATCATGGGCCTCTGGAACACACTATACTTGTGGGAAAATGAGCAAAAATGTCAAATAATGGCTTAATAGCATTACGGAAATGGTTTTGACCTCAACACTCCTGAAAGGGTCTCAGGGACCCCTGGGGTCCCCGGATCACACTTTGAAATCTGTTGCTATGAGGGATACAAGACACAGGAAACTCAGACCCTGTCCAAGGTGGAGACTGAACATGTCTTGCACCCTGGTATCTGTTAGGTATCATCATGCTGAGTCATCCCAACAAACCAGTGAGGTAGGCACTGTTATACACAGGGACAAATAAGGAAACCGAGGCTCTGAGAGGTCACACAGTTTCTGGCTGGCAGAACTGGTACTCGGCATCACGACCACTGGTGAAGGCTGGCACTCAGCCAAAACCTGCTACGTGCCAGAGCCTGTGCTAAGCACTTGGGTATCATTTCTCATGCACGTGCACCCGAGAGGTAAGGGCTATCCTTGTCCTCATTTCACAGATGAAGAAACTGGAGTTCAAACAGGTGAAAACACTTGCTGAAAATCACAGAGCTGGTGTAAGTGGCCCAGCCAGGCTACGAACCCAGGTGAGCTGACTTCTGAGCCAGGCTCTTCCTAGCTCTTGCTTCTTTCTCTGCTCTCAGGGCTGGCTTCTGAGGGGAGAGACAGACTCTGATGAGCCATGGGCAAGCGGGAAGCCAAACTGATGTCACTGGTCAGATGGGGGTCATGGGGTAGGCTGTAGGCTGGCTTCCCAGGGAGTGGACCAGGGTTCCTGGGTGTGTGATGGGGGAGGTCAGGAGGTCATCCCCTGACACCGCCCAGCTGCAGAGAGATGTAGGTACCTCAGGGGTGGGCCTGGTACAGGGGAGGAGTGTCTGATGAGAGAGACAAGCTACAGCCTGTATGCCGAGCTGATGCAGCTGGCCTTTGAGGGGACTCAGCAGTGAGGTGGCTGTGCTCCTGGCACCTCAAGGAGGAGGAAGTGGACGGGGCAGCAGCGGAGGGCTCTGGGTGAGGAAGCGCAGCTCTCCTGACACACATTATGACACAGAATACCCAAAGGACTTTTGCATTTTCTTTCTTTCTTTCTTTTTTCTTTTCTTTCTTTCTTTTCTTTTTTTTTTTTTTTTTTTTTTTTTTTTTTGAGACAGAATCTCACTCCGTCACCCAGGAGGCTGGAGTGCAGTGGTGCAATCTCGGTTCACTGCAACCTCCGCCTCCCGGGTTCAAGTGATTCTTTTGCCTCAGCCTCCTGAGTAGCTGGTATTACAGGCACACTCCACCACTCCCGGCTAATTTTTGTATTTTTAGTAGAGATGGGGTTTCACCATGTTGGCCAGGCTGGTCTCAAACTCCTGACCTCAGGTGATCCGCCTGTCTCAGCCTCCTAAAGTCCTGGGATTACAGGCATGAGCCACCGCTCCCAGTCGCCTTTGCATTTTCTATGCAGAGTGTGGCCCCTGTACCATTGGCATCAGCATCACTTGGTGCTTATAGGAAAGGCATGACCTTTGGCCTCACCCCAGTCCTGCAGATCAGAATCTTCATGTTAGCCAGATCCCCAGGAAATCTGCGTAAGTGCTGAAGTTCCAGCTGCTTGCGTGTGTATCTCATGCTGGGACTAGGCCAGGCTGACATGCTCAGCCCCCGGCTTTGCCTCAACACCACCTGAAACGTGAGGACCAGGTTTGGGTCTCCATGGGAGAGAAGCAGTCCTAGACCTCACCTTGGGGGCCTGCCTTATTGATGGAATCTCTGCTGCCTGGGGCTGGCCGAGGCCAGGTAGGGACCAGTCCTGGTCCTGATGAGCAGGATAACTCTGGTTGCACAAGGCGTGCAGGGTGTGAAGAGAGTCCAGCCTTGGAAGAGGCAGGAACATCAATGGGGGCACAGGAGGGGCAGAGGGATGGCGGCTATCAGGCTCTCTCTTGTCCTTAAGCTCGGCTGGAAAGTGCTGAAGCCTGGGCCCCACCCCAGAGATTCTGAGTGGGTCAGTCTGAGGTCCAGCCTAGGTAGTGGGAATTTTAATCACTCCTGGGTAGCTCTATGTGCAGCCCAGGCTGAAAGCCACTAGGAGCCCTCTCCTCAGATTGGCTTCTTCGAGGTCAGGGGTGTGTGTGTAGGCCCATGGGCACCTGTGCTTGGACGGGTGGGGAGCTGAGGAGCGGAGGAAGTCACAGTGGGAAGAAGTCCCCTCTGGACTGGCTTAGATCCCGCCTCGATTTTTGGGGGTGGGAGGATGCCATCCCCTCCCATCTGGAGTGGAGACCACTGGTATTTTAAAAATTCCAGGCCTCAAATGTCCCTCCTCCTGCATCCTGTGGGCTGTCTAAGAGGGGAGGAGCCGTGGCCATATCTTCATGGGACTCACCCCTAGGGCCTGCGGAGCTGGGTGGGAGGGGACGCCTGGAAGAGGCTTTGCAGGCTGCTTAATTTCAGCTCTACGGGCTTTATAATACCTCCTGGGGGGGCGGGTAGTGAAATCAAAGTCTGTCTTCCTGTTTTAAGAAACTGGTTTTGCTGGGATTTTCCCTGTTAGTTGGTGAAAATGCCTATTTATTAGTGCTTAGCAATTTACAAGCAGTCAGAACATGTGAAGGATATGGCCCATTCTAAAAACACTGACAGTAGGTATAGGACTAAAGACACACCCCCCCTCCACACACAGATGCACACACAAGACATGCAGACACACATACATGCACAGAGACACACAGACACACGTGCATACACATGCCCACACAGATGCACACAGGCACACAAATGCACACATACAAGACACACAGACACACATATGTACATACAGAGACACAGACACACATGCGCACACAGAGACACAAAGACACACGTGCATATGCATGCCCACAGACACAGATGCACACACATACACAGATGCACACACACAAGCACACATGCATACAGACACACAGATGCACACACACACAACATGCAGACTCCCACATGGACACACAGAGACACACAGACACACATATACATAGGCACACAGACACACAGATGCACACACACATGAACACATGCACACAGACACACAGATGCACACACACACAAGACATGCAGACACACACGGACACACAGAGACATGCAGACACACATATACACATGCACGCACAGATGCACACACATGAACACACATGCACAGAGACACACAGATGCACACACACAAGATGTGCAGACAAACAGGCTCACACGTACACACACACAGACACATGTACACAAGAGACCTAGTCCTTTGGAATATGCTGCATCTCCATGCAAGCGTCTCCTTTCCTACCTCCTTCTCTCCAAGCATTCTGGTGTTCAGCTAACTGACGAGTCAGTCCCAGGGGTCATGGGGTCATCAGTGGGGCAGGGAGCTTCTCCCACAGTGAGCTGACCCTTGCCACACTAGTTGGCAGAAGGGCATGATCAAAGGAGGGGAGGGTCTCCATGAGTTCTGCAGATCAGATCAGCTGCGGGGCCTGGTGCACACTGGATGTGGATGTGGGCAAGCTGGGGTGTGGTAGAAAAGGGTCAGGGCCTCAAGGAGCACCTGAAGGAGCTGAGAGCTCGGCCTGGAGAAGAAGAGCTTCAGGGAGGTTGAGATGGGATGCTGGCCTCCGATGTTTGATGGCCCCCTCTCTGGAACAGTCAGCATTCTCTGGGCTCCACATGTAATAGATGAGGGTCACAGGGAGGCCAGAGGTGGGAGGAGATGCTTGAAATGGGAAGGGGTGCTTTGGGAGGGGTGAGCTCCTGTACCTGGAAATGTTGGGCCCAGAGACTGCAAAAGGCCCTTTCGAGGCTCTGTCCTGGGTTTGGCTGCTGGCACATGCCAGGAGACCGCCTCATCCAGATCCAGCCAAGAAGATAGGCATGGCTGGGCCCAAGTTTCCTTATCTGTCAAATGGGGTCACACCTATCCTAGGGCTGCATGACCACACACAGCACCTAGCATGGTGCTCGGCTTACTGCTGGCCCTGCAGGGTATCGAGAAACATGAGCTTCCTTTCCTTTTCTGGTGCCTCTTGCCTTCTCCACCATTTCCTTAGGCCTCTGGGGACACTTGGCAGCAGAAAAGGCTGGAGCAGAAAGCCTCTCACGATAATGATCTGGCCGGCTCTGGACTCCAGACCACAGCGTGTGGGATGGTGGTACAACCGCCTCCATGGCTCCAGCTTTTATGGGGTTTGAAAGATCATCTCTGGCCATCGAGACAGGATGTCCATCTTCTGGGCCCCTCCTCTTAACCTCTGCTCCATTTCCTGACTCCCAGAGCAGTTCTGGGAAACCCCCTTCCCAGGTCTGGCCCTGGGAAACCAAGGAGTGCCTTTAAGGTTGTCATTTCCCCACCCCGGCCCTCCCTCAGCCCCTCTTGCATTTGCAGAATCTGACCTGGCTGAACCATCACCCCTCCCTCCCTCAGGGGACTCTGGCTGGTTTAGGGTATCAGGAGCCAAGGCCACTGGGGTAGGAGTCCTCGAGGAGAGCAAGAGACCACCAGGAGAGATGGAGCTTTAGCGCTCTGGAGACAGCAGGCCCAGCTTGGGGTAAGTCAATCAACCAATTAATTAACTGATTTGAAAGACACATATTGAGCACCTACTATGTACAGGCACTGTACTTGGCCCTGAGCACTAACAATGTGTTTGTTTGTCTCATGGCACTCCGGGTCTCGTGGGATCAGGAAAAACATATAAAGAATCAGCAAATATATAATCACAGTGTGATTGTGCACTGGAGCAAGGGTGCTTTATAGAGCAAGAGTTTCTAAATGGATCTGGATGGTCTGGGGAGAGCAGAGAAGGCGTCCCTTAGGAAGTGACATGTGCTGAATGTCAGAATCCAAAGGGTGAACAGGAGTTGGTCAGGCAAAGAGGGAAGAAAGGGTGTTTCAGGCAGAGGAAACAGCACATGCTGAGGCCCAGGGGCAGGAGAGTCTTCATGCCTCTGAACCCCACATACAGTCCCTTGATAGCACATTTCACAGTTGTAATTTGACATTAATTTGAAGGCAGGACAGACTCGTGGTTGAATGCACAGGCTATGCTGTCAGACTACATGAGTTCAAATTCTGGCTCCATGCCTACTAGCTGTGTGACCTTGGGCAAGTTGCTTGACCTTGCTGTGCTTCTGTTTCCACATCTGTAAAATGTGGGGTGATAATAGTAACACCTAACTCAGAGGGTTGTAGGAGTTGATAATTTATATCTGTAAAAACAGCTCAGACAGCACCTCGCAGGTAGTAAGTGCTCAATAAATGTTAGCTATGCTTATTTATGTGAACTTCTTTTTCTCTTTCTCCCTCACTAGACTGTAAAGTCTGAAAGAGCAAGTCTCCGGGTCTGTATGTGTGAAGTCCCAGCACAGTGTCTGGCCTGTGGAAGACCCTCGATCAATGTTTGTGGAGGCAGTGAGGTGACTGCAAGGTCAGTGTGGGCAAACGGAGCCAGGGGGAGGTGGGGAGGGTTGGGCTAGAGAGGCTGGGTGAGCTAGGCAGGCTTTGTAGGCCACGGGAAGGGTTTGGTGTTTGTAGTTAGAGCAGTGGGAGTGTTTGAAGATTCTGAATCAAGGGGGCAGGGGATCTGGTTGGTATTTTATAAAGATGACTGGGCTGTCAGTTTCAACATCAATTGAACCCCAAGTGTATGTCAATGTTATATTAGGTGCCTTATTAGATGTTATTTCATTCATTTTATAAAATGGTTGTGGGAAATAGGTAGACAGCTAAGGAAATGAAAGCTTTAAGTAGTTTGCTCCAAATCTCATAGCTGGAAAGTGCTATAGAAATGGACCGAAGATCCTTGTTTTTGTTTTTTATAGAGACAGGGTCTTGCTCCATTGCCCAGGCTGGAGTGCAGTGGTGCAATCATAGCTCACTGCAGCTTTGTCCTCCTGGGCTCAAGAAATTCTCCCACCTCAGTCCCCTGAATAGCTGGGACTATAGGTGTGTGTCATAATGCCCAGCTAATTTTTTCAATTTTTTTTTTCATTTTTTTTTTTTTTTTTTTGTAGCAGAGACAAGGTCTTGCTATGTTGCCCAGGCTGGTCTTGAACTCCCAAGCTCAAGTGATCCTCCTGCCTCAGCCTCCCAAATTGTTGAGATTACAGGTGTGAGGCATTGCACCTGGCCTGAAGATCTCTTTAGCTCTGTATCAGTTAGAGTATTAGTTCAGCTTCTATAACAAAGGCTTTAAATTACCAAACACTTAAATGTGGCCATTTATTTTTGTCTTACTTGTATTATAGCTCTCCCCTATGAAATTAATCAGGACCCCAGTGTCCTTCAATTTGATCACCCTGCCATCCTCAATATGTGGTCCATTATGGTTGCTCCAGCTCCTGCCATTACAACTGCATTCTAGTCAGTGAATAGCAGGAAAAGGGGCAGGGGAGGGCGTGCCCTTCTCTTTAAGGATGTGGTACATTTACATTATATACATTGTTTCTGCTCAGATCACAATAGCTAAAACTGTCACATGGCCTCAACTAGCTGCTGGGAAATGTCATTTTTATACCTTGCAGCCATGAGTACAGCCATACTTTTGGGGACTTATTAGTAAAGGAGGAGAGGAGAGTGGGTATTGGGAACAACTGGAAATTTCTGATTCATACTCCAACATGTGCTGGAGGGAAAGATTTAAGAGTTATATTAGATACCATATGGGGAGGGGGGTAGCTGCACAGCTTGAGTCCCCCTCTTTCATGGGAAGGGGGGGATGTGTAGGGATGGCTGCCAGGGGCCATGTCAGTGTACTGAGATATCTTGACCACTTCCTCCAGTCATACGGCAAACTGGTCCAGGGATGAGTACATGACTCAAGTTGGGTCAGTTCAAATGCCCCCCCGCTGGACTGGAGAAAGAGAATGAGAAAGGGTCTGGGGTTGGGGTGGGTGGCTGCACGGAGTTCTCAACATTTTCTCCAGGGAGGTGACTGCCTCTCTGCATGGCCTCTGTCCTCATGCTTACTCCTCTGCGAGGTCAATCTGTCCATTCCCCTGTATCTTGGGCACAGAGGACAAGGCCTGGGGCCACAGGGCAGAGCTTTCTATGCTCCATGTGTGGAGTCTAGAGACTGCAGAAAGAGCAGCTTAACTCACAGGGCCACCCAGATTAGATGGTGGACATCCCTGAGGACAACAGGCTGGATGACCAGGTGGGCCTGTCTCCAGGCCTTGGCACTATCTAAGCTCCAAATATTAGATACAACCTAAAGTTTCTTGCTAGTGCAGCAGTGAGGGTTGTGTGATGTAGAAAATAAATAGAGACATAGGAAGATTGCTGTGCATTTGCAGGCTGTGAGTCATCCTGACACAGAGGCATTGTAGACAGAAGAGGGTCGTGGGTGGAAGCAGGGGAACATTGCTGTGTAAGGAGAAGGGAAGGAGAGGAGGAGAGGGTCCCGTGAAGAAGATAGAGGCCTCAGAGAGGAAGGAGGAGGACCTAGAAGGGGTGGTGTTTTGTTGGGGAAAGGAGCTGAGAGTTTCTAGAAGGAAAGAATGGCTGGTCAACAGTCCAGCCACCACCTTAGGATCAAATTGAGTGAGCCCCAGAAGAAGGCCACTGAATTTGGCCACAAATAAATAATCCTTGTTCTTTCCTTTGGGAAAAGAGTGACAGCATCAGTAGGGAGCAGGAGGCTGAGGAAGTGGCTTAGCACAGCGTCAGGCTCATGAAAGTCTCACGATATTTGTAGAGTTGGTGAACTGATTAGTGAATAGGAAGTAGAGACACAGCAAGTATAGACAGCTCTGAAGACCTTGACCCCCACCCACCCCAATCAACGTGTTTTCCTGGGCTTTACTCTTTGCTTCCATTAGCCACTTTGGCCAAGGTTTCTCCTGCATAGATGTCAGGATGGGGAGGACAGAGGCCAGGAAGGAAGGAGATGTGTCCCAGAAAGCTGAAGCCCCCTCCTGGGGCAGCCTTTTGGAAGCAGCTTCTGATACCTAACCTGCATCATTCCTGCTGCAGTATCAGCAGGTGTCAGCCCTGGAAGGAGAAGCCTTCTGTGAATGACGGTCCTTCAGATGACTAAAAACAGCTGAACTCTATCCCAAGTGGAGATAAGAGAGGTGGAGATCAGGTGAGAGCTGCAGCTGAGTGGAATTCAGGGCAGCGTCAGCGTTCTGTGTGTGCCTGGTGCTGGGTTACAGCCGTCTCACCGCGCTTCCTCTTCTCCGATTCCTGCTCCAGGATCTCACCCTCCCCAGCCTCTAATAACCCCAAATCCTGGATTGGTGTTTGGGAGACTGTGGCTGGACCAGGTAAACAGGGCAGGCCGGGAGACACAGCAGACACTGGAGGGAGGAAGTCGGGCCCTCCTCTGGATGAGTATTTGGGACAGGCAGGAAGGGCAGGTGGGGGAGGCTGAGTTCGAGGTTTCCCCCTTGGCGTCTCCTCTCTCCTGTTTCCACTCTTCCCCTGTCTCCCTTTACAGCGCCTCCTCCCTTTCAGCCCATCCTGTCTGCATTTGTCCTCTTCCTTCCCTCCTCTCTGTCCCTCCGTTTCCCATCTCATCTGCCTTCTGTCTCCCAGGCAGCCTCCCCGCAGGCCCCACTCCGCTGAGGCACCTGTAGGCAGGGTTTCGGCAGGAACTGCTGCCAGTGGTCCTCAGGGGAGGATGGACCTCCCTTTTCAAGAACCTCTGAAAACAGGAGGGGCCTAAACTTGGGCTGGGGAGAGCTAAGGGAGGACTTTGGGATGTCCATACGGGCAGGGATTCTGTGACCCTTTGGTTTTCTTCTCCCCCGCCAGTTAAGGCAGAGCTGCCACGGGCTAAGGCTCCCTCTAGTCGCCAGCTTGGGAACTGCAGCCACTCGCTGCCCTTCCTGGAAGCGGTCACAGTGGGCAGCAGGCTGAACCAACTGTCCAAGGGCCTGAGAGGCACAATTAATAGACAGCTGGAAGCCGAGAGTCTTCAGGCACTTAGAAGCAGGCTGATTATTAAAAGCTTCAGTAGAGCGGTGAGGACGGAGACCCACAGTCTCTGTTCCCACTACCAATCATCCCTCGTGGCGGATTGGACCTGGCCCAGATTTCCCCACTGACCACCACTCAGGCAGTCAGCAGTGGCAGAAGCCAGAGAGCCTATGGCTCCAGGGTGTGGCTCAGCAGAAGGGGCACTGGACATAATGGGGCCTAGGCAAGATCCTTCCCCTCTCAAAACCCCCATGTCCCGTTCTTTGGGCTTTTGGGACCTGGGTGTCTCTGGGCTGCCCTCTCACAGCACTGCATGGCCCATGCCCTGGTCCTTGCTCCCTGAGTCTGCAAGGCCAGCCTGTCCATTCCCCTGCAGCCGGCCTGCTGCTCGGCAGGGCAGGTGAGCTCCTCTCCTGTGGCAGACAGTGCAGTGTTCAGCTCCACTGGACCTTTCAGGTGATGTGACCTCTGGGTTCTATTCTGCTCACCCTTGCTCCTCCCCTTCCACGTGACCACATTCCTGGAGGTTCCAGCACCTGTGGAGATGGAAATAGCTGCTCCCCATCCTCCCAGATCTGGGTCAGAGAACCTGAAATGCAGGCATCTTTACTTCCCAGACTCAGTTATTAGACTTCCCTCTTTTTCAAGGTCAATGGCCCCCACAAAAAGAGTGAGCATGAACATGAACCTTTCTCCAAGGACACCTAGGCTCTGATTTCACTGAACTACCCCAAGTCTCTATGAATGTGGAACTAAATCTGACTGATTGAAAGTAAAATTAAAAAGTAAATAGTCCTCTTTTCCCCAAAAGGAGTGGTGGTGGGTGCTTCTGCAGAGGAAGGATCAAAGCCCTGAGAAACCTGTTAGAAAACAAGGAGAGTAAAACACTCTCCTTTACCTGCATGCAGAACATGGGGGGCAGAGTGCCCAGGCAGAGCAGGATTTGCTTTCATGTCCATCCAATATGAGCCCAAGTGTCAGCTTTGCTAGTTCCTCATTTATGTGATCCCGGACAAATTATTTGACCTCTTGGTGCCTCAGTTTCTTCGTCTATAAAATGGGCCAGTAATAACTAGTGGACAAAGTTATGTGGATATTCACGATTCTGCGTGTAGAATGCCGAGCCCAGTGCTCATGTGAAATGGTGGGAGGGAAGTAACATTTACTGGCTGTCTATGATAGTGTTGGGCCCTGCATGAGATGCACAGGATGTCACTTACAAAAAACTCAAAAGGGTGGCTGTGATCACTTGCATTTCACAGATTAGAAAACCAAGGCTCAGAGAAGGTAAGTAACAACTCTGTTAGTAAGTGCTGCATAAGGATTCAAACCCTTCTCCATCTGCTTCCAAAGACTTTGGTCTTATCCAAAATGGTGTAGATGGGGTGGGGACAGGAGCATGCTGGGGTCCAGATGGTGAGAGGTGAGAACGTGCTAGCAGCCCTCGGCGTTCACTCTGGCCATGCTTGAGGAGTCCTTCAGCCTGCCGCTGCACTGTGGGAGCCCCTCTTTGGGTTGGCCGAGGCCGCAGCGGGCTCCCTCCGCTTGTGGTGCGGTGTGGAGGGAGAGGTGCCGGCAGGAACCAGGGCTGCATGCTGCGCTTGCGGGCCAGCACGACTTCCGGGTGGGCACGGGCTCCGTGGGCCCCTCACTCGGAGCTGCCGGCCGGCGCAGCTGGCCCTGGGCAGTGAGGGGCTTAGCACCTGGGCCAGCAGCTGCGGAGGGTGCGCTGGGTTCCCCACTATTGCTGGTCCGCCCGTGCTGCGCTCCAATTCTCGTGGGCCTCAGCTGCCTCCCCATGGGGTAGGGCTCAGGACCTGCAGCCCGCCATGCCCGAGCCTCCCCCAACCCGACCTCTGTAGTCTCCCGCGCAGCCCAAGCCTTCCCGATGGGTGGCGCCCCCTGCTCTGCAGTGCCGGGTCCCATCGACAGCCCAAGGGCTGAGGCGTGCAGGCGTAGGGCACGGGACTGGCAGGCAGCTTCGCCCATGGTCATGGCATCCACTAGGGGAAGCCAGCTGGGCTCCTGAGTCGGGTTGGGACTTGGAGAACTTTTATGTCTAGCTGGAGGATTGTATATGCACCAATGAGCACTCTGTGCCTAGCTCAGGGATTGTAAATGCACCAATCAGCACCCTGTCAAAACGGACCAATCAGCTCTCTGTAAAATGGGCCAATCAGCAGGATGTAGGTAGGGGGAGGGTCATATAAGGGAATAAAAGCAGGCTGCCCGAGCCAGCAGGGGCAACCGCCTGTCCAATTCCACACTGTGGAAGCTATTCTTTCACTCTTTGCACTAAATCTTGCTGTGGCTCACGCTTTGGGTCTGCACCACGTTTATGAGCTGTAACACTCACTGCGAAGGTCTGCAGCTTCACTCCTGAAGCCAGCGAGACCACGAACCCCTCGGGAGGGACGAACAACTCCGGACTCGCCGCCTTTAAGAGCTATAACACTCACTGCAAAAGTCTGCAGCTTCACTCCTGAAGCCAGGGAGACCACGAACCCACCAGTTGGAAAAAACTCCGGACACATCTGAACATCAGAAGGAACAAACTCCGGACACACCATCTTTAAGAGCTGTAACACACTGCGACGGTCCGCGGCTTCATACTTGAAGTCAGCGAGAGCAAGAACCCACGAATTTTGGACACAATGGCAGAAGTTCTTGTGAGATCAGATAAGAGTGGGACAAGAGGAGGGGTAGCAAGGACAGTCCTTAGAGGAGGCTCAGGGCCTGTGACATCCTGGTGACCACCTGTCTCACCACACCCTTAGCAGGTGAGGCAACTAACAGCATTGGCTGATCCAAAGATCCAGTGACAGAGAATCTAGGACAGTCACCCAAAAGGCAGACGAGGCTGGACAAGGGCTGCATTGGGAGGAATCCAGGCTGCACAGGGAAGCAGGACCTGAGAGGTAGCAGCACCACTTAGAAGTGGGAATGGTGGGAAGCTGAGGGCCAGCATGGGGCCTTCCTGACCAGCCCAGGGCTGGTGGAGCCCCCAGCATAGCACCAGGGAGCGGTCACCTCGCTGGCTCTGGAGAGGCTGGGGATGCCCCTAGCTCAACAGGAGAGAACCTCGAGGGGATGGGTTGGGGGAAGGAGAAGCCTAGAACCTGAGTCAGCCAGATGCCCAGCTGTGGCCCATGAGGCCAATCACCTAGTCCAGGGCTCCCTCCTTCCTTTAGAAAGGGGAGTGGGGAGTCCACCTCCTTCCTATGTCCGCTCTGGTTCTAGGGCGAGGAGTTGGTTTTAGGGATGGCGGCTGTAGAGGCATTGGAAGGGGAGATGTTGCCCCCTTGTGGTCGGATGGCTGTGGTGCAGAGGAAGTGCCCATTGCTGCCGCAGGCCTTCCCAGTTAATAGTACATGTGAGCTACTTTCACCTATCAGGCTCCCTTGGTGAATGATGTCCCTGAGCCGGGGACACAGGAGGCAGAGGGGTGGCTTCAGGATTCACTGCAGGGAGTGTGGCTTTCTCCGGAGATACTGTGGGGCTCTAAGGGTCCCAGGCACGCTGCAATAGCAGCAATGGTGGGGACTAGAAGAATGAAAGGACATGTAGTGAACTCCCAGCTCAAGCAAGGCCCTGGGCCAGCCCTGGGGATGCAGGGATGAACAGGACACAGTCCATACCCTCCATGTCCATGCAGGAGACAGACGAGGCCAGGAACAGTGATGTCCTCAATGCTATGATGGAGGCACAGTGTTAAGGCCATCGTCATTTCTCCCTCTGGAAGGATTCTTGAGTAATCCTCCGGCCTCTCTCCTCACCCCGCACCATCTTTTTCAAGTCGGGATGGAGAGTTGGAAGGAAAAATCCAGCAAATCAGCCAGCTCCTTCCATCTCTGCTCTTTCCCTCAGCCAGCCCGTTCCCAGGACGTTGGCATCCCAGTCTCCTCTCTGCCACCCCCGAGGGGCCTGCCCGTGTGGGGGCCCTTGGTCATCCTGCGCCGTTTGTCTCCGGGATGGGAGGGTAGAGCCACATTCTCCACTCAGCTGTATCACTAACGTTTTGATTTTCATCTCCCTGACTTTTGGCTGATATCTCAATTGTTTCTGAACTCAGGCACAGGAAGGCTCTTCCAAAGCCCCAGAACAGTGCTTCTCAACCAGAGGTGGTTTTGCTGCTCAGAGAACATTTGTCACAGTGTGGGGTGGGGAGGGGGCGTAAATACGGGCATCCACTGAGTAGAAAGTGAGAATGCTAAAAAAAAAAAATCCTAAAAATGCACAAGACAGCCCCTGACATCAAGAATTATCCGACCTAAAAATGTCAAAAGTGATGAGGTTGATAAACTCTGACCTAAAGCATAGGGTATTATGAGGAATTAAATTAGAAGTACCTAATGCAGCCTTGTTGGGGGAAGGTTATACGGAGTGGGAGTTCAACGAAGGCTTCTGGAAAGAGATAATATCTGATTTAGGCTTTGAAGTGAAGTTGAAGATTGCCACGTAGAGGAAGAGTATTTTCAAAGTTGGACATGTGGCAGACTATCCAGATAGTGGGAACAGAATGTGCCAAGGCATGGAGAGTGAGGGGCTGTGGTCTGTCTGAATGAGACTGTCTAGGACAGGAAATTAGGCTGTGGAGGTGGGCAGGGGCCAAGCATGAAAGGCTTTGCATACTTAACTATGGAATACGTTTTTATAAAGTATAAAACAAGCACAAAATGTGTTTAGAAAAGTGCATACAACACTAGTATATAGAAATGTACAGTGCATTGAATTATCAATTATATGCGACTGTTTCCAGTTTTTGGCTATGATGAATAAGGGCTTATAAACATTTTTGTATTTGTCTCTTGGCATTCATTTTTGTGAATTTTGCTTTGGGTATACTCCTAGTAAGGGAATGACGGGGTCATGGGGTGTGCATATATTCAATTTTAGTTGATATTGTCAAATAATTTCCCAAAATTCTTATAGGAATCCACAGTCCTCCAATAGTGTAAGAGAATTCGCATTGTTCTATATCTTCACAATACTTAGTGTGGCCAGTTTAAAAAATTTTTCTCTTCTGGAGTATGTGTAATGGCAGGGCTTTATTTTATTTTTATCATTTTGTTTTATTTTTTTCAAAATAAGGTTTATTGACATACAATTTGCATGCAGTAAAATTTCACCATTTTAAGTGTACAGTCTATAAATTTTTATTAATATATATATTTGTTTAATAAAAGTATATATTTTATCACCCCAAAGTTCCCTCATTCCTGTTTGTAGCCAATCCACTCCTGCCACCTTTGGTACCTAGTAACTACTGATAGGTTTTCTGTCTTTATAGCTTTGCCTTTTCCAGAATGTCATGTGAATGAAATCATTAAGTATGTAGTATTTCAAGTTTGGTTTACTTTCACTTAGCAATATGTTTTTGATATTAATCCACTTTTTCATGGATAGTCAGATGGGTAATTTCAAAAGAGAGGTGGAAACTACTAGAAAAATCAAATGAAAATGCTAGAAATAGAAAACACAGTAACAGAAATGAAGAATGCCTTTAATGGGCTTATCAGTAGACTCAACATAGCTCAGAGAAGAATCAGTAAACTTGAAGACAGTGTAGTAGAAATTATTCAAACTGAAACACAAAGGGCAATAAAGAGTGAAAAAACAGAACAAAGCATCCAAGAACTGTAGGATAATATCAGTGGGCTAACATATGTGTAATTGGAATCCCAGAAGATGTGAGAGAGGGAAAGGGGAGGGAAGAGAAGAGGAGGGAGAACTTGGGCAAATTATAGTCAAGAATTTCCCCAAATTAGCAACCGATAGCACACCACAGATTCCAGAAGCTCAGAGAACACCAAGTAGTAAAAAAAACCAACCCCCTCCCCCGAAAGAAAAACTATGCTCAGCTTCTCAGTCCATCACTTCTGTCTCCCAGAATGGGCTGATGCATCTGGAGAAAATCAGATCCAAATGCCAGGCTCACCTCTTTGAATTTCCTTCCCCTCCTGGATCTTGGTGTCCTCATTTTTCACTGTTTTGATAGCAACCTAAATATCTTCAAGTTGATAAGAAATTTTATATAGCTTTTCTTATTCTGTTAAGCAGGAGAGCCAGTTCAAATACTTAGTCTGCCAAAAGTACTGAAAACAAAAATCAAGGCAACTTTGTTTAGTTTTTTTTTTCTGGTTTTAGTTCATTGGGAATTACTAGTCTAATCTAATAGGCTAAGACACATATATGATATGTCTTAGATATATATAATTTATATATAAAATTAGCTTTTGAATCCTTGTAGTAAAAGAAAATAATTTAGCTTCCCTATATTAGTTTTACTCTTCCTCCTAATTTAAAGAATAAAAGTATCAAAGTTTTTTATTTTTATTTATTTTCTTTGAGACAGGGTCTTGCTCTGTCATCAAGACCGGAGTGCAGTAGTGTGATCATGGTTCACTGCGCCTCAAACTCCTGGGCTCAAGGGATCCTCCCGCCTCACAACCTTCTGGAATTTTTTGATGGTAAGAATAGTTGGCTATTTTTTTCGTTTGAAATTTTGCATGTGGACCTCTATTTCTTGTGCATTCAACTCTATTTACTTTTTCTTGATTTCTTTTGAAATTATGTGTCAAAAACCAGGCATTGATTTTTCCTTTTACCTCTTTTTATCTCCTCCACCTGCATTCTTGAATTGGCTTTATTTATTTTATTTTGTTTATTTATTTTGAGACAGACTCTTGCTCTGTCACCCAGGCTGGAGTGCAGTGGCACAATCTCGGCTCACTGCAATCTCCGCCTCCCAGCGATTCTCCTGCCTCAGCCTCCTGAGCAGCTGGGACTACGGGCACTTGCCACCATGCCTGGCTAATTTTTGTATTTTTAGTAGAGATGAGGTTTCGCCATGTTGGCCAGGCTGGTCTTGAACTCCTGACCTCAAGTGATCTGCCTATCTTGGCCTCCCAAAGTGCTGGGATTACAGGCATGAGCACTGCACCTGGCCTATTTAAAGTTTTTATTTTGAGATATTATAGATTCACATGTAGCTGCAAGAAATAATACAGAGAAATCTTATGTATCCTTTACTCAGTTTTCCCCAGTGGTAGCAGCTTGCAAAACTGTAGTACAATAACACAACCAGGATAATTACATTGATACAGCTGAGGTATAGAATAGTTCCATCACCACAAGGATCCTTTTTGTTGCTCTTTTATAGCTTTGCCCACTTTTCTCCTACTTCTACACCCTCCTTAATCTATGGCCACTACTAATTTGTTCTCCATTTCTATAATTTTGTCATTTCAAGAACATTATATAACTGGAATCATACGGTAATCTTTCAGGATTGGTTGAATTGTGGTAGTTTGTGTTTTGCAAGGAATTGGCCCATTTCATGTAAGTTGTCGAATTTATGTGTGTAGAGTTCATAGTATTTCCTTATTATCTTTTTGATGTCTGCAGAGTCTGTGATGATATTCCTTGTTTAATTTCTGATATTGATAATTCATGTCTTCTCTCTCTTTTTGTCAGTCCTGCTAGGATTTTGTCAATTGCATTGATCTTTTCAAATAATTTAATATTTATTTCATTGATTTTCTGTTTTTTGTTTCATTGATTTCTGCCGACATCTTTTATTTTTTTTCCCTTGATTATTTTGGGTTTATTTTGCTCTTTTTCTTCCTGGATTCTCAAGGTAGGTGCTTAGATTATTATTTGAGACTTTTCCTGTTTTCTAATATATGTGTTTAGTGCTATAAATTTTCCTCTCAGCAGTTTTTTAGTTGTTTCCACAAAATTTGACATTATATTTTCATTTTAATTTAGTTAAATATATATTTTAATTTCCCTTGATACTTTTTCTTTGACTCATGGGTTGTTTAGAAGAATGTTGTTTAGTTTTCAAGTGTTTGGAGATTTTTCTGTTGTCTTTATGTTATTGATTTCTAGTTTGATTCCATCATGGCTGGAAAATACACTCTGTATAATTTCAAGTCTTAAAAAATGATTGAAGTTTTTTTTTTTTTTAATGGTCCAGGATATGGTCCACCTTGTTTTGTGAACATTTGAAAACAAAAGAGTATTTCGCTGTTGTCACGTGCAGTGTTCCATAAATGTTGATTAGATCTTCTTGGTGAATATTCAGTTGAGTTATTCTATATTCTTGCTTATTTGCTGTCTATTTTTCTATTAATTGTTGAGAGAGGAGCATTAAAGTTTCCAACTATAATTGTGGACTTTTCTATTTCTTTTTAATTCTATCAGTTTTTGCTTTACATATTTTGCAAGTCTGTTGTTTGGTGCTTGTACACTTAGGATTGCTAGGTCTTTTTGGTAGATTGACTTTTTTATCACTATATAATGTCTCTTTCAGTTTCTGGTAATTTTCTTTGTTCTGGAGTCTATATTATATAGCCACTCCTTTTTCTGATTAATATTTATATGTATGATATATATGTTCTCATCCATTTACTTTCAATCTGACTATATAATTATATTTGAAGTGAGTTTCTGGCAGCGTATAGTTGGGTCGGCATTTTTATTTCTCTTTGCCAATCTTTCTCTCTTAATTGGTGTATTTAGACCATTTACATTTTATTTATTTATTTTTTGGAAGTGGAGTCTCACTCTGTCACCCAGGCTGGGGTGCAATGGTGCAATCTCGGCTCACTGCAACCTCTGCCTCCTGGGTTGAAGTGATTCTCCTGCCTCAGCCTCCCGAGTAGCTGGGACTACAGGTGCGTGCCACCACACCCGACTAAGTTTTTGTATTTTTAGTAGAGACGGGGTTTCACCATGTTAGCCAGTATGGTCTCGATCTCCTGACCTCATGATCCACCCGACTCAGCCTCCCAAAGTGATGGGATTACAGGCGTGAGCCACCGTGCCCAGCTGATAGTTTACATTTATGTAATTATTGATATGTTAGGGTTTAAGTCTGTCATTTAATTTTTGTTTTCTCTTTTTCTTCCTCTGTTTTTTTCTCTGCCTTCCTGTGGGTTACTTAACATTTTTTAGAATTACATTTTTATTTCTCTACAGTGTTTTCGAGTACACCTGTTTGTATAGCTTTTTAAGTGATTGCTGTAGATATTATATTATTGATGTGTGCCTTATAACAGCATACTGGTGTCAACATTTTACCAGTCTGAGTGAAATGTAGAAACTTTTCCTCTCTTTATGTCCCTTTACCTTCCCACATTTAGAAGATAATTGTTTTAAATATTTCCTCCAGATACACTGAGAATTAATTAGACAGTAGTATAATTTTTGCTTCAACTATGGAAAACTCAAGAGGAGAAGGAAGGTCTATTGTATTTAAGTATAATTTTTACTCCTGTTATTTTTTCTTCCTTCTTGATGCTCCAAGAATTCTTCTTTTATGATACCAGGTCTAGACAAGTTTCTTTAGCTATCCTTTCAGAGTAGATCTCCTGAGGCAAATTAGCTTTCCCCCACCACCTTCATTTGGGAATGTCTTAGTTTCTTCTTCTTTTCTGAATGATATTGTCATTAGATATATGGTTTAGGGCTGTTAGTTCTTTTCTTTCAGCACTTGAAAAAATATTGTGGCACTTCTTTCTGGTCTGTATGGTTTCTAACGAGAAATCTGCTGTCAGTCAAATAGTTTTACCCATGTAATATTTTTTGTTTGTTTTTAGCTTTCAGAAATTTGATTATGATGTGTCTTGGTGTAGAGTTTTTGGAGTTTATTATGTTTGAAGTTTTCACAGCTTCTTGAATCTGTAGGTTTATGTTTTTGCTAAAATTAGGAAGTTGTCAGCCACTATTTCTTTAAGTACTTTTTTGGCCTCACCCTCTTTCACCTCTCCTTTTGAACTTCTGATGACATAAATGTCATGAATGTCAGATAGTTTATTATAGTCTCACAGGTCCCTGGAAGCTCTGTTAATTTTTTTTTCTTTGAGACAGAGTCTCACTCTGTTGCCCAGGCTGGAGTGCAGTGGTGCAATTTCAGTTCACAGCAACATCCGCCTCCTAGGTTCAAGTGACTCTGGTGCCTCAACCTCCCCAGTAGCTGGGATTACAGGTGCTCGCTACCACACCCGACTAATTTTTGTATTTTTAGTAGAGACAGGGTTTCACCATGTTGACCAGGCTGTTCTCGAACCCTTGATCTCAAGTGATCTGTCTGCCTTGGCCTCCCAAAGTGCTGGGATTACAGATGTGAGCCACTGTGCCCGGCCTCTGTTCATTTTTGTTTGCCGGGGGTGGGGTGATGGGGAGAGGTATATTTTCCCTCTATTATTCACACTGGGTAATTTTTATTATTCTATCTTCCAGTTCACTGATTGTTTCCCCTCTGTTCTGCTGTTGAGCCCATCTATTGAGTTTTAAAATGTTTATTATATTTTTCAGTTCTAAAATTTCAATTTGTCTATTTCTCACATCTTCTATTTATTTACTGAGATGTTCTATTTTTTATATATTCATAATTGCTCATTGAAGCATTTTTATAAATGCTACTCTAAAACCTTTATCAGATAATTCTAACATCTTTTGGTGTTGGCATCTATGGATTATGTTTTTCATTCAGTTTGAGATTTTCCTGGTTTTTGGTATGATGAGTGATTTTTTAAATTGAAATCTAGACATTTTGGGTATTATGAGACTCTGGATCTTATTTAAATTGTATGTTTTAGATGGTTTTTCCTGACATTGTCCCAGCAGAAGAAAGAGGGGGTTGTCATTCAGTTACTGCCAGATAGGGCTAGAAATGCAGGGTTCCCATGCAGCTTCTGTTGACACTTAAGGGGGTGACTCCTCATTACCACTGGGTGGCATTGGGAATTCTTCCTCCCCACTGGGCCTCTGCACACACCTCCTGGGAGAGGTACAGGTGTTTTATGACTGCTTCTCACAAGGCCGCCTCTGATACTGTGGGGGTGGAGCTTGTTAAGGTGGGGATGAAAGTCTCCCTATTGTCCTTCTCTGACTAAACCCTAGGGGGAGTGGTTTGGGGTGGTGAGGCTCCCCATTCAGTCCTTGCTGGTGTGTGGGAGAGTGGAGCCATAGATTTTTCTGTGGTGTTTGGCTACAGTAAAGCAGTTATCATCAAGGATATTTTTGTCTTTCTAGACTGCCTATTTATTAATCATTTGGCTAAAGAAAGCAGAGGTTTGTTGGGACTTTTATTTGTGTCGACACCAGTTGGCATTTCTGGTTGCTGGCTTCTTAAGCTCCAAGTCTGGGAATATGAGGCAAAAAGAAAATCCAGGGACGTCACCACTGTGTCATTCCTAGGGTCTAAAGTCCCTACCGGGTCTGCCCTCTTCTCCTCACCTTTTGGAGTTTCTTATTTGGTGTGTGTATATATTTATTCCAGAGTTTTAGTCATAATTAATAGGGGAAATAGGGAAAAGTGCATCTGCTCTATTTTCTCAGAAGCAGAAAAGTCTAGCTTTATTCTTATTTTTAAAAACGTGCACATACATTTTGAAAAATAATTAAAGTGATACGAGCACATGCTGAATCAAAGTGCTGTAATGAAAGTCAAAAAGCTCTGAAGAACAGGTTACCTAATTTGCGTGTCCCAGTGCAAAATGAATAGGCAGGGCCCCTTGTGTAAAATGCCAGGAGAAAAAGTGCCATTAAAGATACTAAAATATAAACCATTTTCCTTTCTTTCCTAGTTGTCATGGCATTTTAAAATTGGTATTCAATTTCATTCTAAGTACAAGTTAAAAACATTATTAGTATGATAACATTCATCTTTACATTGCACAATGCCAGTTTTAAATGTAAATATAAGAATATTTAACTCACAAGTAAAATCACTTAAATTACACAATTATTTATAGCTCATACATTCAGTGGAAATGCTAACCCAAACAAATTCAACTGTTTTTATTTTATTTTATTTTATTTTATTTTTTATTTTTAACTGGTACAAAGTAATTGTACATATGAGCGGACTTCAAAAAGTTCATGGAAAATGTGTATTATGAAAAAATGAGCATGAATTTCCAACTTTTTTGTACCAAAATAAACTCATACTAATTAGTTACAGCATGTCTAAACAGGATCTAGCTTGAGGCACTAAGAAGGATAAGGCCTCAGTTTGACAAGAGCCCCTATCAGGGCAACATGAATTCTGCTACAATTAAAGCAAGAACAAACATATGTTTCTGGTGAAGCTTTGGTGAAAGAATGGTGAAGTCACTGATGCTTTACAAAAAGTTTATGGGGAAAATGCCCCAAAGAAATTGACACTTTACAAATGGATAACTTGTTTTAAGAAGGGATAAGAAAATGTTGAAGATGAAGCCTGCAGAGGCACACCATTCACATCAATTTGTGAGGAAAAAATTCATCTTGTTTGTGCCCTAATTGAAGAGGACTGATGATTAACAGCACAAACAATAGCCAACACCATTGCCATCTCAACTGGTTCAGCTTACGTAATTCTGACTAAAAAATTAAGGTTGAGCAAACTTTCCACTTGATGGGTGCCAAAACTTTTGTGCCCAGATCATCTGCAGATAAGAACACAACATTCAATGGAAATTTTAAACAAGTAGGATCATGATCCTGAAGCATTTCTTTGAAGACTTGTAACAGGAGATGAAACGTGGCTTTACCAGTGTGATCCTGATAGATGGCTTTACCAGTATGATCCTGAAGACAAAGCACAATCAAAGCAATGGCTATCAAGAGGTGGAAGTGGTCCAGTCAAAGCAAAAGCAGACTGGTGGAGAGCAAAGGTAATGACAACAGTTTTTGGGAATGCTCAAGGCATTTTGCTTGTTGACATTCTAGAGGGCCAAAGAGTGATAACATCTGCTTATTATCAGAATGTTTTGAGAAAGTTAGCCAAAGTTTTAGCAGAAAACTCCTGGGAAGCCTTCACTAGAGAGTTCTTCTCTACCATGACATTTTTCTCATTACACAAGTGCAATTTTGCAAGTGTTTTGATGAGAAATCATTAGGCATCCACATTACAGTCCTGATTTGGCCCCTTCTGACTTCTTTTTGTTTCCTAATCTTAAAAATCTGTAGAGGACATCCATTTTTCTCTGTTTAATAATGTAAAAAGACTGCATTGACATGGTTAAATTTCCAGCACCCTCAGTTCTTTAGAAATGTATTAAATGGCTGCTGTAATAGCTTACAAAAGTGTCTTGACTTTGGTAAAGTTTATGTTGAGGAATAAAGTTTATATTTTTATTTTTATCTTTTAATTCCATTTTTTCTCATAAACTTTTTGGAGTCCCACTGTATTTATGGGGTACATGTGATATTTTGATACATGCATACAGTGTGTAATGATTAAGTCAGGGTATTTAGGATATCCAACACCCCAAACATTTATTATTTCTTTTGTTGGGAACATTTCAAATCTTCTCCTAGCTGTTTTGAAATATGCAATAAATTATTATTAACTATAGTTAGCTGTCTGTGCCATCAAATTATAACTTATTTCTTCCATGTAATGATATATTTGTACCATTAAATAACATCTTTTCTTCTTCTACTCCCACCTTTCCCAGCCTCTGGTAACTATCATTCTACTCCCTACTTCCATGAGATCAATGTTTTAGCTTCTACACATAAGTAAGAACATGCAATGTTTATCTTTCTGTGTCTGCTTTTTTTCACTTAACATAATGACCTCCATTCTATCCATGTTGCTGAAAATGACATTATTTCATTCTTTTTAATGGCTGAATAGTATTCCACTGTGTATACAGACACCACATTTTCTTTATCAGTTCATCCTTTGAAGAATACTTAGGATGATTCCATATCTTGGCTCTTTGACTAGTGCTGCAATAAACATGGGGGTCCATGTATCCCTTTGATATACTGATTTCCTCTCCTTTGGTTAAATACCCAGCAGTGGGATTGCTGTACTGTGTCATTGCTCTATTTTGAGTTTTTTGAAAAACCTTCAAACTGTTTTCCATAATGGCTGTACTAATTTACATCCCCACCCACCAAAAGGGATGAGTTGCATTTTCCCTGCATTCTTGCCAACATTTGTTATTTCTTGTCTTTTTTGTAATAGCCATTCTAACTGGAGTGAGATGATACCTTATTGTGGTTTTGGTTTGCATTTTCCTAATGATAGTGGTGTTATGTTAGTTCTTGATATGCACATATTCTATCAACATTGTCTATCTTAAGCTTACTAATGAGTAAGGAAGGACTAAAAGGAAAAAGAGCAATGGATTTTCCTATTTCTCCCTTTCTTTCTATGCCATCATTTTTAGCCCAAGTGGTTGGCTCACACAGGAAAATAACATGAGTAAAAAGGAATATGATAGGATTCCTTGGTTGTTTGTGTCATTTGGAACACCATTTCCCTTTTTCTGAGTTCACAGCAAGTTCTGGTTCAAATAGAAAGCCTGGCCTATGAGGGCTATCAGTGCCCTGTTTGCCTAGTCATAGATATTATGCACTTACCTGCACTCCCTTTGATTCTCATGTATTGTGCATCCACTGGATTATGTGCTCATGTGGCATTGCCAACAGCTCCATGTGCATAAAGGAGCAAGGATTAGCCAACAAGCTCATTTAGCATATCTGCTCACAAGCAGGCTCTATTGGTCCACTGGATTTCATTTAGACAACACAAGTTCAAAGACAAAGTCATTAAGAATTTAATGATGTTGATAGCCGAACATTAAACCAAGCATAGAGCCCTTGGAGTTCACGGCCCTATGCAGCAGCACAGATCTCATGCCCACTAAGCTGATCTGGAGCTTCCTCATCCCAGGCCCATTATTCAGATGGAATTTTAACTTTCTATTTTAAAGTCTTGTTTGCTTGTGATTCTCTTTTCAATGATATATTTCTGTTTCTTAATGATCAGTTTTAGAGATTATCCAGCCATTTCCTGCTGTGACAGATGAGAATTAACTCACTTAAGCTCTTCCTTTCACCTTCTACTTTTGGAACTTTATATAAACATACTTTTATTTCTTGCTACACAAATTATTAAAATATATCTTGAGTCCCCATTTTGTACATTGAGGCTATTCAGGTTCATTTCCTTTACCTGTTCTCTCCCTATTCATATTCATGTTTTTTAATGTGTGCTTTTACTTAAACTATATTCATTAGGCTATTAATAGGTGCTGAAACAAGTTTCAAACACAAAACTTTACTGACTGCTCACAAAACAGCACTGGCAAGCCATTCATTGATTTAGTCTGATGGAAGCTTTATGAATACAACCACAAATCAATGCAGTTTCCATGGTAAGAATCTGCCTTTTGCCAAGCTGGAAAGGGCAAAGAGAATGGACAAGGGTACGTGGGAGAGGTTTATGGACCAGGCCTGGAAGTGGCACTTGTCACTTCACTCTCATTTCATTGGCTAGAACTGAGTTACATGGATACATCTTACTGCAAGGGAGTTTGGGAAATATAGTCTAGTCAAGTGCCCAGGAAAAAGAGGAAAACAATTTTGGTTAAAAACTAGCAGTCTTTATCACTCTTACACTGTCAAATTGGTAGCCTTTATATTCTCTTTGGTGATTTATTTATAGGTTGATTCTAAAAGCTGAAAATCAACATCCGGTTTCACATGAACAAAACTGCATGGTCCAGATTTTGGTACAGAGCAAAACCCACTCTAGCTAGTTTGAGTGGAAAGATGTTATGGTCCGAATGTGTCTTCCCAATATACCTAGGTTGCAATCTAATCACCAGTGTGATGATATTAGGAGGAGAGGCCTTTGGGTGGTGTATTAGTCGGTTCTTGCACTGCTATAAAAAAATACCTGAGACTAGATAATTTATAATGAAAAGAGGCTTATTGGCTCAGTTCCACAGGCTATACAGGAAGCATGGCTGGGGAGGCCTCAGGAAACTTACAATCATGGTGGAAGGTGAAGGGGAAGCAGGCATGTCTTATGTGGCTGGAGCAGGAGGAAGACAGCAAAGAGGGAGGTGCTACACACTTTAAAAAAACAGATCTCATAAGAACTCACTCAAAGAGAATAGCAAGGGGGAAATCTGCCCCCATGATCCAATCAACTCCCACAAGGTACCTCCTTCAACATTGGGGATTATCATTTGACATGAGATTTGGGTGGGAGTACAACCCAAACCATATTAGGTGGTGACTAGGTCATGAGGGTGGAGCCCTCATTAATGGGTTTAGCACCCTTATAAAAAGAGGCCCCAGAGAGCTGCCTTGCCCCTTTCACCATGTGAGGACACAGGGAGAAGGCACTGTCTGTGAACCAAGAAGTGGGCCCTCCCTAGACACTGAATCTACTGGTGCCTTAATCTTGAACTTCCTAGCCTCCAGAGCTGTGAGCCCTAAATTTCTGTTGTTATAAGCTACCCAGTCTATGGTATTTCATTATAGCATACCCAAATGACCAAAACAGAGGATTTTATTAAGTAGATTTCAACATTATCAGGAGGACTGAAAAAAGAGACTCTAGGTTGAGATTTTAGAAACCATTTCAGAAATAGTCCCTGTGACTCTTCCGCAGTCAGGGAGCTGCTATCTCCAAAATCACAATGCCAATTCTGTGAACAGGGAGTTGTTTTGACGAGGAAGTCACCACTGCTACTGTCTCTGGAATCATGCGGAGCTGCTCTGAACTGACCAGCAGGATGGGTGCCCCAATCCCTGCCTCAGCAGTCCTGAAGCTTGTGCTAGATACTTGGACCTCTGTTAATGTTGCCACAGAAACGCCAGCAATTCCACACGATGCCAGCAGGAAACAGCACAAGCAGTAGAAACCTTACCTCCACCTTTGCCTCACCTTAGACTTCACAAACTTTGAATGAATCTAGTTGGCAGGATATAAGTTACATCTAAAACTCTAGCTACAATGGAATCTGGAAAATGTAGTTCTTAGTTTTCTAGGTTCTTCCATTCAAAAAAGCATATTAGAGAGGAGATGGGATGGAGACTGAGTGTCAACCCACCATAATGATTAAACTCCATTCCTTGGACTAACCATATTCTTTTATCCATGCTTAAACTGACAAACAACATTGATAGCAACAAAAGCATTTTCCCTTTTAATATAATACAATAATCTTTTATAGAAAAAAACAAACTCACTATCTTCCCCAAAACAGATGAGACACCTGAAGTCCCATCAGTAATTACAACTATCACTTGGTGATGAGCCTTCCCTCTCTAGTTTCTGTATAATTCCAACTGATATTTTGTAGCTCATGGATTACATTATAAAGTTATCCACCAAAATACATTCTATGAAAATGGTGGGGAAATGGAAAAAAAAAACAAAACAAACGGAAAGGTAATTTTGTTTTGTTTTGTTTTGTTTTTTTTAAATAATGCAAGTAAGAGAGTATAGGTGGCTGTTACAGTCCTCATTTCTCTAACTGGTCACGAGATTGTAGTAATCATTTTGGTATTTATCTGGTGAAGCGACCAAAAGCTTTATTCCTGAGGTTTTTGAATACTGTCTCTCTTGGGTCACTGTATGTCCTATTCATTTTGCCAATATCTGAAGATGCTCGAAAGGATCCTTCGTGTTCTTGACACACTTTCCCCTGCTGCCACACAAGGTATAGCAACCTTAGTCCCCCTATGCCTTTGTCTGTTGATTAGTGGCATAAAAAGAAACAGGTTCCTAGTTCTTTGTTTAGTGGAACCATTTTTAGTTACCTAGGGGAAGAATTTCTCTTTTGGGCAGTTAGGTTTTGATGTCAGCTGAGCCCAATGAATGGGAAGAAAAGTTTGTAAGGGATCACTAGGTTTAATAATGAGGGGCACCTCTCCTATTTCTGTCCCTTAGTTACTGAATACACACATTTTCGGCTATAAGAGCAAAAGAACCATATATTAGTCTTCAGTTCTGAGTATATACTGCATCCTGCAAATGACACCCAACTCTCATAAGGTGTTGAGTCCAAATTGGAGCTGTGTTTATGCCTTCAACAGTTTTGTTCACTGTTCTATTACTCCAACTGCTTTGGGATGATGAGGTTCCATGATAAGACAAGTGTATGCTGTAGAAATAAGCCTATCATCCATTGCTTTAAAATTATTTTTCCTGGACAGAAACAATGTTGCAAGGGATAGCGAGGGTAATTCACGTACTCAGAAAGTCCATAGATGCTGCTCTTAGTCAAACTACAACAGGCAGAGAAGACAAATCCATATTCCAGGAAATGTCTATTCCAGCAAGGGTAAATTGCTTCCTCTTCCATGATGGAAGGTGTCTAATAGGGTGGCTACATACTGTACTGGGCACTCAGTATTGGTCTCTGCAGTTGAGTACTCAGCAATAGTGGAAGCTGGATCAAGCTTGAACGGAAATCCAAGCCCTTGTATAACCTCCATCCCTGCTATTGTGGCCACGTTGCTAGTGAGCCCATTGAGCAAATACTGGGGTGTCTGGGTAAAGAGGCCAATGGAGATCCATTGAATAGGCCATCTTGTCTACCTGATTATTATCCTCATTTGCACTTGGTAAGTGTGGTAGGCAGAATAATGGCCACCCCAAAGACATCCATGTCCTAATCTTTGGAACCCGTGAATGTGTTAACTTACATGACAAAGGAACTTTGCAGATGTGATTGAGTTAAGGACCCTGAGATGGGAAGATTATCACAAGAGTCCTTGTAAGAGGCAGGCAGGAGAGTAAGAGTCAGTGAAGGAGATGCAATGTTAGAAGCCAAGGTCAGAATGATGCAAATGTTGGCTTTGAAGATGGAAGAGAGCCATGAACCAAGGAATGCAGATAGCCTCTAGTAAGCTGAAAAAGGTTAAGTACATAAATTTTCTCCTAGAGCCTCCAGAAAGAAATGCAGCCCTGCTGGCACCTTGATTTTAACTCAGTGTGACCATTTAGACTCTGACTTCCAGAACTGTAAGAGAATACCTTTGTGTTGTTTTAGGCTATTAAATTTGTGGAAATTTGTTGTGGCAGCAATAGGAAGTGAATATAGTAATCATTGTCTTATTTCTGACTTTAGCATCAATAACTTCTGTAGTTCTCTATTCAAAACATTTTATCATGTCAAGGAAATATCCACACATTTCTATTTTATTTGCTTTTAAATTTAAATATCAAGAATGAGTGCAGAATCTGATCAAATGCTCCCCCAGAATGTATGGAGATAATCACATGTTATTTATTGTCTCTTAACATAATAAACTGTATTAATGGATTTTAAGGAGTTATCCTGGTATTCCTAGAATAATCCCACTTGATCCCATTTTTAATTTTTTGTGCTGAAATTTAAAAATATCATCTTTGAGGTGTAAATAACACCCAATAAGTTGAATTCACTTAAAGGGCACACTACTTTGTCAGTTGTATATAGCCACAAAGCTACGACCATAATCAAGAGGCAAAACTTTTCCATTCGCCCCAAAAGTTTCCTTATGTCCCATTACAGTACACCCTTCCCTCTACTCCGAATCCCAGGCAACCACTGATTCTATTCCTTTACATACTTGATTTTTTAAAGATTTTTATATAAATGGAGTAATACTAGATATATGTCTGTGTGCCTGTGTGTCTGTGTGTCTGTCTATCTATCTATCTATCTATCTATCTATCTATCTATCTATCTATCTATCTATCTATCTATATCTATCATCTATCTATCCATCCATCCATCCGTCCGTCTATATATACATTTCTGCCTTCTTTTCCTCTGCCTGATTTTGAGATTCTTCCGTGGTTTTGTGTTTATCAGTAGTTTGTTCTGTTTTATTGCTCAGTAGTATTTGTTTGTATAAATATACTATATTTTTTGCTTATTCATTCAGTTAAATGATGGATATTTAAGTTGGTTCCAGTGTTTTGGCTATTAAGAATAAAGCTTCTGTGAACATTTACATACAGATCTTATTGTGGACAAATGCTTGGATTTCTTGTGCGTAAATACCTAGAAATGGGCTGGTGGGGTCATGTGGTAGGTGTATGTTAAAATTTTAGTAAAAGGCAAAATATTTATGCAATCTGAAGAAAAACCAAAGTATGCTGTTTAACTTAAAAAAAAAAATCCTGTCACTTCTTGGAAGTGGTTGTATCATTTCTCATTTCCGCCAACAATGCATGATGGCTCCAGTTGCTCCATATCCTCACCAACATTTGGTATTGCCAGTCTTTTTAATTTTAAACATTCTACTGAGTGTGTTAAGAATCTTATCACAAGCTTTTGGGTTTTTCTGCCTATCTGACTTTCATTTGTTTCTAATTTAATTTGGTTGTGGTTAGAGAAATATTCTGTATGATTTCAATTCTTTTAAATTTATTGAGACTTGTTTTGTGCCCAGACTATGGTAAATCTCAGCAAACACATAGTGCACACTTGAAATAAATGTGTATTCTGCAGTTGTTGGGTAGTGTTTTGTAACTATTAGTCAGGTCAACATGGCAAATATTACTATTCAGATTCTTGAATTATACCATTATTTTTACAGATCTTTTTTTTTTTTGAATTTCTTTTTTTTTTAATTATAATTTAGGTTTTAGGGTACATGTGCACAATGTGCAGGTTTGTTACATATGTATCCATCTTTACTGATGTTTCTGTCTAGTTGCTCCATTGCTTGCTGAGAGAGAGGCGTTAAAAACCTATTGTGATTATGGAATTTTCTATTTCTCCTTTTAATTCTGTCCATTTTTGTTTCAGGTATTTTGAGGCTCTGTTGATAGATATATACTCATTTATGGTTATTACATCTCATTGTTGAATTGATCCTTTTGTCACTATAAAATTTCCCTCTTCATTTTTGGTACTATTCTATCTTGAGTTCTGTTTTATCAGATACTTATATAATTAATCTAGCTCTCTTATGGTTTGCATAATATATCTTTTTGCATTCATTTAATTTCAACTTATTCCTATCTTTATATTTAAAGTGTGTTAGGTTATGTTTTTTATTGTTTATTTTTATTTTTATTTTTATTTTTATTTTTTATTATACTTTAGGGTTTTAGGGTACATGTGCACAATGTGCAGGTTTGTTACATATGTATCCATGTGCCATGTTGATTTCCTGCACCCATTAACTCGTCATTTAGCATTAGGTGTATCTCCTAATGCTGTCCCTCCCCCCTCCCCCCACCCCACAACAGTCCCCGGAGTGTGATATTCCCCTTCCTCTGTCCATGAGTTCTCATTGTTCAATTCCCACCTATGAGTGAGAACATGCGGTGTTTGGTTTTTTGTCCTTGCGATAGTTTACTGAGAATGATGGTTTCCAGTTTCATCCATGTCCCTACAAAGGACACGAACTCATCATTTTTTATGGCTGCATAGTATTCCATGGTGTATATGTGCCACATTTTCTTAATCCAGTCTATCGTTGTTGGACATTTGGGTTGGTTCCAACTCTTTGCTATTGTGAATAGTGCCGCAATAAACATACGTGTGCATGTGTCTTTATAGCAGCATGATTTATAGTCCTTTGGGTATATACCCAGTAATGGGATGGCTGGGTCAAATGGTATTTCTAGTTCTAGATCCCTGAGGAATCGCCACACTGACTTCCACAATGGTTGAACTAGTTTACAGTCCCACCAACAGTGTAAAAGTGTTCCTATTTCTCCACATCCTCTCCAGCACCTGTTGTTTCCTGATTTTTTAATGATGGCCATTCTAACTGGTGTGAGATGGTATCTCACTGTGGTTTTGATTTGCATTTCTCTGATGGCCAGTGATGATGAGCATTTCTTCATGTGTTTTCTGGCTGCATAAATGTCTTCTTTTGAGAAGTGTCTGTTCATGTCCTTGCCCACTTTTTGATGGGGTTGTTTGTTTTTTTCTTGTAAATTTGTTTGAGTTCATTATAGATTCTGGATATTAGCCCTTTGTCAGATGAGTAGGTTGCAAAAATTTTCTCCCATTCTGTAGGTTGCCTGTTAATTCTGATGATAGTTTCTTTTGCTGTGCAGAAGCTCTTTAGTTTAATGAGATCCCATTTGTCGATTTTGGCTTTTGTTGCCATTGCTTTTGGTGTTTTAGACATGAAGTCCTTGCCCACGCCTATGTCCTGAATGGTATTGCCTAGGTTTTCTTGTAGGATTTTAATGGTTTTAGGTCTAACATATAAGTCTTTAATCCATCTTGAATTAATTTTTGTGTAAGGTGTAAGGAAGGGATCCAGTTGCAGCTTTCTACATATGGCTAGCCAGTTTTCCCAGCACCATTTATTAAATAGGGAATCCTTTCCCCATTTCTTGTTTTTGTCAGGTTTGTCAAAGATCAGATAGTTGTAGCTATGCGGCATCATTTCTGAGGGCTCTGTTCTGTTCCATTGATCTATGTCTCTGTTGTGGTACCAGTACCATGCTGTTTTGGTTACTGTAGCCTTGTAGTATAGTTTAAAGTCAGGTAGCGTGATGCCTCCAGCTTTGTTCTTTTGGCTTAGGATTGACTTGGCGATGCGGGCTCTTTTTTGTTCCATATGAACTTTAAAGTAGTTTTTTCCAATTCTGTGAAGAAAGTCATTGGTAGCTTGATGGGGATGGCATTGAATCTATAAATTACCTTGGGCAGTATGGCCATTTTCACGATATTGATTCTTCCAACCCATGAGCATGGAATGTTCTTCCATTGTTTGTATCCTCTTTTATTTCATTGAGCAGTGGTTTGTAGTTCTCCTTGAAGAGGTCCTTCACATCCCTTGTAAGTTGGATTCCTAGGTATTTTATTCTCTTTGAAGCAATTGTGAATGGGAGTTCACTCATGATTTGGCTCTCTGTTTGTCTGTTATTGGTGTACAAGAATGCTTGTGATTTTTGTACATTAATTTTGTATCCTGAGACTTCGCTGAAGTTGCTAATCAGCTTAAGGAGATTTTGGGCTGAGACAATGGGGTTTTCTAGATATACAATCATGTCATCTGCAAACAGGGACAATTTGACTTCCTCTTTTCCTAATTGAATACCTTTTATTTCCTTCTCCTGCCTGATTGCTCTGGCCAGAACTTCCAGCACTATGTTGAACAGGAGCGGTGAGAGAGGGCATCCCTGTCTTGTGCCAGTTTTCAGAGGGAATGCTTCCAGTTTTTGCCCATTCAGTATGATATTGGCTGTGGGTTTGTCGTAGATAGCTCTTATTATTTTGAGATACGTCCCATCAATACCTAATTTATTGAGAGTTTTTAGCATGAAGGGTTGTTGAATTTTGTCAAAGGCCTTTTCTGCATCTATTGAGATAATCATGTGGTTTTTGTCTTTGGTTCTGTTTATATGTTGGATTACATTTATTGATTTGCGTATGTTGAACCAGCCTTGCATCCCAGGGATGAAGCCCACTTGATTATGGTGGATAAGCTTTTTGATGTGCTGCTGGATTCGGTTTGCCAGTATTTTATTGAGGATTTTTGCATCAATGTTCATCAAGGATATTGGTCTGAAATTCTCTTTTTTGGTTATGTCTCTGCCAGGTTTTGGTATCAGGACGATGCTGGCTTCATAAAATGTGTTAGGGAGGATTCCCTCTTTTTCTATCGATTGGAATAGTTTCAGAAGGAATGGTACCAGTTCCTCCTTGTACCTCTGGTAGAATTCGGCTGTGAATCCATCAGGTCCTGGACTCTTTTTGGTTGGTAAGCTATTGATTATTGCCACAATTTCAGAACCTGTTATTGGTCTATTCAGAGATTCAACTTCTTCCTGGTTTAGTCTTGGGAGGGTGTATTTGTCGAGGAATTTATCCATTTCTTCTAGATTTTCTAGTTTATTTGCATAGAGGTGTTTGTAGTATTCTCTGATGGTAGATTGTATTTCTGTGGGATCGGTGGTGATATCCCCTTTTTCGTTTTTTATTGCATCTATTTGATTCTTCTCTTTTCTTCTTTATTAGTCTTGCTAGCGGTCCATCAATTTTGTTGATCTTTTCAAAAAACCAGCTCCTGGATTCATTAATTTTTTGAAGGGTTTTTTGTGTCTCTATTTCCTTCAGTTCTGCTCTGATTTTAGTTATTTCTAGCCTTCTGCTAGCTTTTGAATGTGTTTGCTCTTGCTTTTCTAGTTCTTTTAATTGTGATGTTAGGGAGTCAATTTTGGATCTTTCCTGCTTTCTCTTGTGGGCATTTAGTGCTATAAATTTCCCTCTACACACTGCTTTGAATGTGTCCCAGAGATTCTGGTATGTTGTGTCTTTGTTCTCGTTGGTTTCAAAGAACATCTTTATTTCTGCCTTCATTTCATTATGTACCCAATAGTCATTCAGGAGCAGGTTGTTCAGTTTCCATGTAGTAGAGCGGTTTTGAGTGAGTTTCTTAATCCTGAGTTCTAGTTTGATTGCACTGTGGTCTGAGAGACAGTTTGTTATAATTTCTGTTCTTTTACATTTGCTGAGGAGAGCTTTACTTCCAACTATGTGGTCAATTTTGGAATAGGTGTGGTGTGGTGCTGAAAAAAATGTATATTCTGTTGATTTGGGGTGGAGAGTTCTGTAGATGTCTATTAGGTCCACTTTATGTAGAGCTGAGTTCAATTCCTGGATATCCTTGTTAACTTTCTGTCTCGTTGATCTGTCTAATGCTGACAGTGGGGTGTTAAAATCTCCCATTATTATTGTGTGGGAGTTTAAGTCCCTTAGTAGGTCACTCAGGACTTGCTTTATGAATCTGGGTGCTCCTGTGTTGGGTGCATATATATTTAGGATAGTTAGCTCTTCTTGATGAATTGATCCCTTTACCATTATGTAATGGCCTTCTTTGTCTGTTTTGATCTTTGTTGGTTTAAAGTCTATTTTATCAGAGACTAGGATTGCAACCCCTGCCTTTTTTTGTTTTCCAGTTGCTTGATAGATCTTCCTCCATCCCTTTATTTTGAGTCTATGTGTGTCTCTGCATGTGAGATGGGTTTCCTGAATACAGCACACTGATGGGTCCTGACTCCTTATCCAGTTTGCCAGTCTGTGTCTTTTGATTGGAGCATTTAGCCCATTTACATTTAACGTTAATATTGTTATGTGTGAATCTGATCCTGTCATTATGATGTTAGTTGGTTATTTTGCTCGTTAGTTGCTATAGTTTCTTCCTAGTCTCGATGGTCTTTACAATTTGGCATGTTTTTGCAGTGGCTGGTACCGGTTGTTCCTTTCCATGTTTAGTGCTTCCTTCAGGAGCTCTTTTAGGGCAGGCCTGGTGGTGACAAAATCACTCAGCGTTTGCTTGTCTGTAAAGTGTTTTATTTCTCCTTCACTTATGAAGCTTGGCGGGATAGGAGATTCTGGGTTGAAAATTCTTTTCTTTAAGAATGTTGAATATCGGCCCCCACTCTCTTCTGGCTTGTAGAGTTTCTGCTGAGAGATCAGCTGTTAGTCTGATGGGCTTCCCTTTGTGGGTAACCCGACCTTTCTCTCTGGCTGCCCTTAACATTTTTTCTTTCATTTCAACTTTTGTGAATCTGACAATAATGTGTCTTGGAGTTGCCCTTCTCGAGGAGTATCTTTGTGGCGTTCTCTGTATTTCCTGAATCTGAATGCTGGCCTGCCTTGCTAGATTGGGGAAGTTCTCCTGGATAATATCTTGCAGAGTGTTTTCCAACTTGGTTCCATTCTCCCCATCATTTTCAGGTACACCAATCAGACGTAGGTTTGGTCTTTTCACATAGTCCCAAATTTCTTGGAGGCTTTGTTCATTTCTTTTTATCCTTTTTTTCTAAACTTCCCTTCTCTTTTCATTTCATTCATTTCATCTTCCATCAGCGATACCCTTTCTTCCAGTTGATCGCATCTGCTACTGAGGCTTCTGCAATCTTCGCGTAGTTCTCGAAACTTGCCTTTCAGCTCCATCGGCTCCTTGAAGCCCTTCTCTCCATTGGTTATTCTAGTTATCCATTCTTCTAATTTTTTTTCAAAGTTTTTAACTTCTTTGCTGTTGTTTTGAATTTCCTCTCATAGCTCAGAGTAGTTTGATCGTCTGAAGCCTTCTTCTCTCAACTCATCAAAGTCATCCTCCATCCAGCTTTGTTCCGTTGCTGGTGAGGAACTGCGTTCCTTTGGAGGAGGAGAGGTGCTCTGTTTTTTAGAGTTTCCAGTTTTTTTGGTCTGTTTTTTCCCCATCTTTGTGGTTTTATCTACTTTTTGTCTTTGATGATGGTGATGTACAGATGGGTTTTTGGTGTGGATGTCCTTTCTGTTTGTTAGTTTTCCTTCTACCAGACAGGACCCTCAGCTGCAGGTCTGTTGGAGTTTACTAGAGGTGCACTCCAGACCCTGTTTGGCTGGGTGTCAGCAGCGGTGGCTGCAGAACAGCAGATTTTCGTGAGACCACAAATTCAGCTGTCTGATAGTTCCTCTGAAAGTTTTGTCTCAGAGAAGTACCGGGTTGAATGAGGTGTCAGTCTGTCCCTACTGGGGGGGTGCCTCCCAGTTAGGCTGCTCAGGGGTGAGGGACCCACTTTAGGAGGCAGTCTGACTGTTCTCAGATCTCCAGCTGCGTGCTGGGAGAACCACTACTCTCTTCAAAGCTGTCAGTCAGACAGGGACATTTAAGTCTGTGGAAGTTCTTGCAGAGTTTTTGTTTGTTTGTGCCCTGCCCCCAGAGGTGGAGCCTACAGAGGCAGACAGGCCTCCTTGAGCTGTGGTGGGCTCCACCCAGTTCGAGCTTCCTGGCTGCTTTGTTTACCTAAGCAAGCCTGGGCAATGGCGGGCGCCCCTCCCCCAGCCTCGCTGCCGCCTCGCAGCTTGATCTCAGACTGCTGTGCTAGCAATTAGCGAGACTCCGTGGGCATAGGACCCTCCAAGCCAGGTGCGGGACACAATCTTCTAGTGTGCTGTTTTCCAGGCCCGTTGGAAAAGCGCAGTTAGGGTGGGACTGATCCGATATTCCAGGTGCCGTCTGCTTCCCCTTTCTTTGACTAGGAAAGGGAACTCCCTGACCCCTTGCGCTTCCCGAGTGAGTCAATGCCTCGCCCTGCTTCGGCTCGCGCACAGTGCGCTTCACCGACTGTCCTGCACCCACTGTTAGGCACTCCCTAGTGAGATGAAACCAGTACCTCAAGCAGAAATGCAGAAATCACCCGTCTTCTGTGTTGCTGGGGCTGGGAGCTGGAGACCGGAGCTGTTCCTATTCGGCCATCTTTATTGTTTATTTTTAAATGCATTTCTCTAACCTCTGTCTTTCTATTTGGATGTTGAGACCATTAATAATTAATATAATTATTGATATATTTGAACTTAGGTCTGCTGTTTTGTTATTTGTTTTATGTTTTTCTCACTTATTTTTTGTTTCTCTTTTCCTGTTTTTCTACTTTCTTCTGGATTGCTCAGGCATTTTTAAATTCATTTTATGTATTTATTAATTTTTAACCTATACCTCTTTGTTTTTTTAAATTTTGTTTTTGTCATTGTTCTAAGGATCACAACATATCCTTAACTTTTCTCAGTCTATTTAAGATTACTATTGTGTACCACTTTACATAAAATATAGGCACCTTGTGACTGTATAGATTAATTTATAACCTCACCTGCATTTATGTTACAGTTGTATTATATACATTATAAACTGGACAAGAGAATTTCACAATTTTTACTTATTCATATTTATTTGAAAGAAATTATTAGAAAAATAGACTTTTATATTTACTCAGGTTTATTCAGATACTCACTCTTTCTGTTGGTCTCCATTCATTCCTAAAGATCTGAGTTTACCTCTGGTATCATCTCTCATAAGCCAGAATTAATGGCTAAAAGAAATTCATTTGCTTTTATCTGCAAATGTATTTTGCTTTTACTTTTCAAGTTTAACTAGATATAAAATTCCATGTTGATAGTTTTCTTATTTCAGCACTTTAATGATGTTGTTCTCCAGTCTTCTGACCTCTGTGACATCTGAGGAGAAGTCTATGGTCATTTAAACTGTTGTTGTCCCAATAAAAATGTAACATTTCATTTTTGTCTGGCTGCTTTCAAGATTTTCTCTTTTTCCTTGGGTCCAGTGGGTTGACCATGATGTAACCAATAAAGTTTTTATTTAAATATTTCCTGTTTGATGTTTGCTGAGCTTCTTAATTTTGCACATTCCCATCTTTTATCAAATGTAGAGAGTTTTCAGACCTTTCCCTTTAAATGTTTTTTCTGTTCCATTCTCTTCCTCCTCTACTTTTGAAGTTATTCCACATGTCCTTGAGGTGCTGTTTTCCTCTTTTCTTCAGATTGGTTGATTTCCTTAAGTTCATTGATTCCTTCCTCTGTCATCTCCATTTTGCAAATAGGCCCATCCAGTGAATTTTATTTTAGACATTAAATTTTTCTTTTTGGTTATTTTATTCTTTTATTTTTGGTTATTTTATTGGTTTATTTTATTCTTTTTGGTTATTTTATTCTTTTATTTCTTTGCTGAGATTTCTGATCTTTTCATTTATTTTGAGAAGGTTCCATTTACCCCATTGAGCATAGGTATAATGGCTGCTTTTAAAGTCTTTATCTGATCATTCCAACACCTGGTTCTTCTCAGGACTGAACCCCAGTTGGTTGCTTTTTCCCTTGAGAATGGGTCACACTTTTCTGGTTCTTTGTATGTCAATTATTTTGAATTGTATTCCAGACATTTTGAATGTTATGTTGTGGAGGCTCTGGAGTTTGTTATATTGTTCCACATAATGTTGATGTGGTGTTTTATGAAGCAGTTAACTTGGGAGAGTCATGCTTCAAAGTCTGTCTTGCCTGTAGTGTGTGGCAATTCAGATCTCAGTTCAGACTGCCTCCAGTCTGCCCCGTACATACGTGTTTCAGGGGAGCCAGACTGGGCAGAGTTTATACACAGATTTTGGGATTCTTCCTCTTTGGTTTTCTCTTTTCTAGGGTATCCTCTCTCTTTGGCAGCTCTGGTTTCCCCAGTATCCTTTGTTTAGTTCCTTCAGCAAGAATGATGATATGCTTTTCTATTGGAGTTTCTGTTGCCGAGTACGACCACGACAGCTGCTGCTACTCCCAGAGTCAAGTCACAAAACATGAAATTCACCACACATCTGCCACTGCCTCCTCTCATTGAACGCTTTTCAATGACAGGGTAGTTGGCTTATTTTTTACTTTTAATTTTTTTCCCCAGAGATTGTAATTGTCATTTATGGAAAGGTTGATTTGTTAGGTGTTTTACTCCTTCATATCAGAGGTAGAAATAGTGATGTTTTATTCTTAATGTGCTCATGATTTTTGCTAATTTTTTATTTCATATTTTGACATATATCTCCCTAAATGAGATTGATACAGAATTTTCTTTTGTGCGTGTTTATGTGTGTGTTCATGTGCAGTCCTTCTCAAGTTATTTGTTTTCTTTCCTTTTTTTTCTTTTGAGACAGTTTAACTCTGTTGCCCATGCTGGAGTGCAGTGGTACGATCACAGCTCACTGCAGCCTCAGTCTCCCTGGGCTCAGTTAATTCTCCCATCTCAGCCTCCTGAGTAGCTGGGACTACAGGCGTGCACCACCATGCGTGGCTAAGTTTTCTATTTTTTGTAGAGATGGGGTTTCGCCATGTTGCCCAGGCTGGTCTAGAACTCCTAGGCTCAAGCGATCTGCCTGCCCTGGCCTCCCAAAGCGTTGGGATTATAGGCATAAGCCACCACGCCTGGCCTCTTTCTCAAGTTTTGTTATCAATATTATACAAACATCATAAAAAGAATTTGAAGGTTTTTCTTCTTTTTCCAATGCTCTGGAATAGTTTAAACAGTATCATAATCATCTGCTCTTTAAAACTTGGATATAATGTCTCCGTAACACTATGTAGGCTGTGAATTTTTAGGGGGGAACTAATTTACTACTTTATTTCCTTTCTGAAAATTTGTTTATTTTGACTTTCACTTCTGAGGTTAATTGTAATAAGTTATGAATTTAAAAAAATATTCATTTCTTCTAGGTTTGAAATCTGCTTGAGTTTTACAAATAACTCCTTATATTAATAGTTGTTTATGAGTTTTTTTCTTGCTGATTTATTTGAGTTCTCTGCAGAATCTGGACATTAATCCTTTATCAGAGGTATAGTTTGCAAATATTTTCTCCCATTCTTTAGGTTGTCTGTTTATTCTGTTGATTATTTCTTTCGCTGTGCAAAAGCTTTTTAGTTTAATTAGGTTCCATTTATTTATTTTTGTTTTTGTTGCATTTGCTGTTGGGATCTTTGTCATAAATTCTTTACCTAGGCCAATGTCCAGAAGAGTTTTTCCCAGGGTTTCTTGTATAGTTTTTATATTTTCAGGTCTTAGATTTAAGTCTTTAATCCATCTTGAGATAGTTTTTGTATATGGTGAGAGATGGGGATCCAGTTTCACGCTTCTATATGTGGCTATACAGTTTTCCCAGCATTATTGAATAGGGTGTCCTTTCCTTAGTGTACGTTTTTGTCTTTGTTGAAGATCAAATAATTCCATTCAAAATGGGCAAATGACATGAACATACATTGCTCAAAAGAAGATATACAAATGGCCAAGAAACATACAAAAAAATGCTCAACATTACTAATCATTGGCAAAATGCAAATTAAAACCACAATGAGATACCATCTTACCCCAGCCATAATGTTTATTTTTAAAAAGTTAAAACTTGATAGATTTTAGTGTGGATATGGTGTAAAGGGAACACTTATACACTGCTGGTGGGAATGTAAATTACTACAACCATTATGGAAAACAGTATGGAGATTTCTCAAAGAACTAAAACTAGATCTACCATTTGATCCATTCCTGCTGGTGTAATGCATAGGCATATAGCATAGCTGAATTTCTATCTGTCCTAACTCTGCTTATCTTTAAGAAACAGGACACCTGTGATAAAAAAGTTCCCTTTTTTTTATTATTATACTTTAGGTTTTAGGGTACATGTGCACAATGTGCAGTTTTGTTACATATGTATCCATGTGCCATGTTGGTTTGCTGCACCCATTAACTCGTCATTTAGCATTAGGTATATCTGCTAATGCTGTCCCTCCTCCCTCCCCCCACCCCACAACAGTCCCTGGAATGTGATGTTCCCCTTCCTGTGTCCATGAGTTCTCATTGTTCAGTTTCCACCTATGAGTGAGAACATGCGGTGTTTGGTTTTTTGTCCTTGCGATAGTTTACTGAGAATGATGGTTTCCAGCTTCATCCATGTCCCTACAAAGGACATGAACTCATCATTTTTTATGGCTGCATAGTATTCCATGGTGTATATGTGCCACATTTTCTTAATCCAGTCTATCGTTGTTGGACATTTGGGTTGGTTCCAACTCTTTGCTATTGTGAATAGTGCCGCAATAAACATACGTGTGCATGTGTCTTTATAGCAGCATGATTTATAGTCCTTTGGGTATATATCCAGTAATGGGATGGTTGGGTCAAATGGTATTTCTAGTTCTAGATCCCTGAGGAATCGCCACACTGACTTCCACAATGGTTGAACTAGTTTACAGTCCCACCAACAGTGTAAAAGTGTTCCTATTTCTCCACATCCTCTCCAGCACCTGTTGTTTCCTGACTTTTTAATGATAGCCATTCTAACTGGTGTGAGATGGTATCTCACTGTGGTTTTGATTTGCATTTCTCTGATGGCCAGTGATGATGAGCATTTTTTCATATGTTTTTTGGCTGCATAAATGTCTTCTTTTGAGAAGTGTCTGTTCATGTCCTTTGCCCACTTTTTGATGGGGTTGTTTGTTTTTTTCTTGTAAATTTGTTTGAGTTCATTGTAGATTCTGGATATTAGCCCTTTGTCAAATGAGTAGGTTGCAAAAATTTTCTCCCATTCTGTAGGTTTTCTGTTCACTCTGATGGTAGTTTCTTTTGCTGTGCAGAAGCTCTTTAGTTTAATTAGATCCCATTTGTCAATTTTGGCTTTTGTTGCCATTGCTTTTGGTGTTTTAGACATGAAGTCCTTGCCCACGCCTATGTCCTGAATGGTATTGCCTAGGTTTTCTTGTAGGATTTTAATGGTTTTAGGTCTAACATTTAAGTCTTTAATCCATTTTGAATTAATTTTTGTATAAGGTGTAAGGAAGGGATCCAGTTTCAGCTTTCTACATATAGCTAGCCAGTTTTCCCAGCACCATTTATTAAATAGGGAATCCTTTCCCCATTTCTTGTTTTTGTCAGGTTTGTCAAAGATCAGATAGTTGTAGATATGCGGCATTATTTCTGAGGGCTCTGTTCGGTTCCATTGATCTATGTCTCTGTTGTGGTACCAGTACCATGCTGTTTTTGATACTGTAGCCTTGTAGTATAGTATCACCACCAATCCCACAGAAATACAATCTACCATCAGAGAATACTATAAACACCTCTATGCAAATAAACTAGAAAATCTAGAAGAAATGGAAAAATTCCTCGACAAATACACCCTCCCAAGACTAAACCAGGAAGAAGTTGAATCTCTGAATAGACCAATAACAGGCTCTGAAATTGTGGCAATAATCAATAGCTTACCAACCAAAAGGAGTCCAGGACCTGATGGATTCACAGCCGAATTCTACCAGAGGTACAAGGAGGAACTGGTACCATTCCTTCTGAAACTATTCCAATCGATAGAAAAAGAGGGACTCCTCCCTAACACATTTTATGAGGCCAGCATCGTCCTGTTACCAAAGCCTGGCAGAGACATAACCAAAAAATAGAATTTCAGACCAATATCCTTGATGAACATTGATGCAAAAATCCTCAATAAAATACTGGCAAACCGAATCCAGCAGCACATCAAAAAGCTTATACACCATGATCAAGTGGGCTTCATCCCTGGGATGCAAGGCTGGTTCAACATATGCAAATCAGTAAATGTAATCCAGCATATAAACAGAACCAAAGACAAAAACCACATGATTATCTCAATAGATGCAGAAAAGGCCTTTGACAAAATTCAACAACCCTTCATGCTAAAAACTCTCAATAAATTAGGTATTGATGGGACGTATCTCAAAATCATAAGAGCTATCTATGACAAACCCACAGCCAATATCATACTGAATGGGCAAAAACTGGAAGCATTCCCTTTGAAAACGGGCACAAGACAGGGATGCCCTCTCTCACCACTCCTATTCAACATAGTGCTGGAAGTTCTGGCCAGGGCAATCAGGCAGGAGAAAGAAATAAAGGGTATTCAATTAGGAAAAGAGGAAGTCAAATTGTCCCTGTTTGCAGATGACATGATTGTATATCTAGAAAACCCCGCTGTCTCAGCCCAAAATCTCCTTAAGCTGATTAGCAACTTCAGCAAGGTCTCAGGATAAAAAATCAATGTACAAAAATCACAAGCATTCTTGTACACCAATCACAGACAAACAGAGAGCCAAATCATGAGTGAACTCCCATTCACAATTGCTTCAAAGAGAATAAAATACCTAGGAATCCAACTTACAAGGGATGTGAAGGCCCTCTTCAAGCAGAACTACAAACCACTGCTCAATGAAATAAAAGAGGATACAAACAAATGGAAGAACATTCCATGCTCATGGGTTGGAAAAATCAATATCGTGAAAATGGCCATACTGCCCAAGGTAATTTATAGATTCAATGCCATCCCCATCAAGCTACCAATGACTTTCTTCACAGAATTGGAAAAAACTACTTTAAAGTTCATATGGAACCAAAAAAGAGCCCGCATCACCAAGTCAATCCTAAGCCAAAAGAACAAAGCTGGAGGCATCACGCTACCTGACTTCAAAAAGTTCCCTTTGTAACCACACCAGCTGAGATGGTTAGAACCAAGATAGATGACCGGTGACTTCAAAAATACCTCAGGCTTTATTATAATCATATTTCCATGCTAAACAATACTCCTTCTAGGGCCATGATGGTTGACAGTCACCATGACAATAACCAAAAGAAGCCATAAAATGACAAAAACAAAGGCAGCATTCCACCTTTTTGCTTTTTTTTTTTTTTTATTTTTGACATGGAGTCTCCCTCTGTCGCCCAGGCTGGACTGCAGTGGCACGATCTGTATATATATCTGAAGTGTATATATATACATACACACACATACACCTCCACACCCTGCCACACACACACCATGGAATACTATTCAGCCATAAAGAATGAAATAATGTCTTCTGCAGCAACTTGGATGGAATTGAAGGCTGTCATCCTAAGTGAAATAACTCAGGAACTGAAAAGCAAATACTGCATATTCTCACTTATAAGTGGGAGCTAAGCTATGGGTACCCAATGGCATACAGAGTGGTATAATGGACATTGGAGACTCAGAAGTGGGGAGGTTGGGAGGGGGTATGGGATGAAAAATTACCTATTGAGTACAATGTACACTATTTGAGTGATGAGTACACTAAAAGCTCAGACTTTACCGCTCTATGTTTCATCCATGTGACCAAAACCCACTTGTACCCCTAAAGCTATTGAAATTTTAAAAAATTGCTTATGAAGTTCTTTCGCGTTTGTCATTTTCTGGACCTGCACATGGTTTGTGTGAGTTTGAGTGTGTGTGTGTGTGTGTGTGTGTGTGTGTGTGTGTATATGAGAAGAATTTTAACTCAAATTCAATTAGCTTAATAAGTATAGGGTTATCAGTGTAAATATTATTTATTTCTTCATGAGTGAGATTTGGTAGTTCATGTCTTTCAAATAATTTGTCCATTATATCTATGTTGTTCAATTTATTGGCTAAAATTGTCCGCAGTATCCCCTTTTCTCCTCATAGTATCTTTAGAAGCCTTAGTCATGCCACTTTTCTCATTCCTGATATTGGTAATTTGTGTCCTCTGTTTCTTTTTTCTGTATTAGTCTAGCTAGAAATTTGTCAATTTTACTGATATTATCAAAGAACCAGCTTTTGCTTTCATAATTTTCTCTATTATTTTTCTGATTTCTATTTCATTGAATTCCACTTGATTCTTTGTTATTTTCTTTATTCCTGTTACATTGGGTTGAATTTAATCTTCTTTTCTAGTTTCTTAAGGTGGAACATGAGGCCATTGACTTGAGACTTGTCCTCTTTACTAATGTAGGCATTTAGTGCCATATATTTCCTCTTAATTTATGCTTCAGTAACATTCTACAGATTTTGCTCTGTTGTGTTTTCATTTTCATTCAGTGAAAAATGCTTTACAATTTCTTTTGATTTATTCTTTGACCTATGGATTATTTAGACTTACAGTATTCAGTTTCTAAATAGAGATTTTCTAGTTATTTTTCTATTTTTGATTTCTAACCTGATTCTATTGTGGTCAGATTAAAAACTTGATATTTCTCAAATACTATTAAATTTATTGAGATTTTATAAGGTCTCACAAAAATAAAGCCTCATAAAAAATATGGTCTATCTTGGTAAATTTTCTGTGCATAACTTGTTCCATTAGTGAGATGAATAACAATGATGTCCCACCTCAAGTGGTATAGCTCACTTTGGTGATATTTCTGCCAATGATGCAAAAACTAAAATACACCGTGGAGAAACTTAAGACAAATCTATATTGAGGGATGTATTATGAAATAACTGTCCTATAATCTTCAAAAAAGTCATGATCATGAAATGCAAGGAAAGAAAGAAATTGTTATGGACTAAAGGAGACTAAAGAGACATGACATCTCAATCCCTTGTGAGTTTCTGGACTATAATATTTTACAGTAAAGAACATTATTAAGACAACTAAACATGAATGATATCTGAAGATGAGATGATAGTAATACAGTAGCATTAATTTCCTGACGTTGATGATCTCATTAGGTTATATTGGAGAATATCCTTGTTATAGGCAACACATACATACAAAAGTGTTCAGTGGGCAAGGGCATCTTGTTGCAAATTGCCTCTCAAATAATTTAGAGAAAAAAAGATTTGCTTCATTTGGACAAGTTTCTTGAAAATTTGAGATTTTTTCCAAAATAAAAAAAATGCAGATGAAGAAACAGGAAAGACCTCGATTAGAAACAAGTCCACAGACAACCTAGGGCAGGGTCCTCCACCCCAGGACTGCAGACTGGTACCAGCCCATGGCCTGTTAGGAACTGAGCTGCACAGCAGGAGGTGAGCAGCAGGTGAGTGTACTGCCTGAGCTCTGCCTCCTGTCAGATCAGTGGCAGCATTAGATTCTCACAGGAGTGTAAACCCTATTGTGAACTGCACATGCGAGGGGTGTAGGTTGCATGCTCCTTATGAGAATCTAACTAATACCTGATGATCTAAAATGAAACAGTTTCATCCTGAAACCGTCCCCCACCGTTGTCCATGGAAAAATTGTCTTCCATGAAACCAGTCCCTGCTGCCAAAAAGGTTGAGGACTGCTGACCTAGGGATTAAGATTTGCAAATAAGGATTTAAAAGACTTTAATAATGGCTCTTCCCACCAATTTTCCAAAATTGGTCAAAATCAGTAAGTCACACATACAGAAAGCTCAGTGAATCTCAATCAAGATAAATACAGGGAACATCACACTCAGGCATTTTGATAGTCCAACTTCTGAAAGTTAAAACTGGGAAAAAAAGTTCTTAAACATAACCAAATAAAAATGCACATTATATACAGGAAAACAATGATAAGAACTACAGCTGACTTCTCATCATAAAAATTGAAAGCCAGAAGACAATGGAATAACATCTTTAAATTGCAGAAAGAAATATATTATCAATGTTGGATTAAATATTCAGTGAAGATAGCTTTCAGAAGTGAAGACAAATAAAGGCATATTAAGTTAAACATAAAAGCAGAGAGAATTTTCCAACAGCATACTTATACTACATTAAATGCTAAAGGAAGTTCTTTAAGCTGAAGAGAGATGCTACTAGAGAGAATCTGGATCTACAGGAAGGATTGAAGAATATGGCACATGGGAAACGTGAATAAATATAACTATATTTTTATTTTCTTAAATTATTCAAAAGTTAACATTTTCATTTAAAAATAATAACTGTATTGTGGAGTTTAAAATTCATGCAGAAATATGTATATGGCAATAATAAGACAAAAGATGGATTGCAGGTAAATGAGATTATACTATTTTAAGAATCTCAAATTATGTGTATGGTATATTATTTCAAGATAAAGTCTGATAAGTTAAGAACGCCTATTGTAACCTCTAAAGCAATTACTAAAATAAAAAGTGCAGGTAGTTGTAACACTAGAAAGATGGTGGAGCAAGAGCAAAGACAAATCCCTTTGGTTCCAGAAAATCTCCTGAAAAAGAGGAAGGCTTATCAAGCCCTCAAAGCTACCCAGGCAAAGCAGGCACTTTTGGCAAAGAAGGAGCAGAGGAAGGAAAAGGGCTCAGGTTTAAGTGAATGGAATCATTTCTACATGATTCCTGGAGGCAGAAACGTGACAAGATGCGTCTCAGATGACTAAAAGTGAAACCTCGTGCCTTGGAATCACCAGATAAACATTCCTTGGCCTTTGTTGAACGCATTGAAAGGATTGATGGCATGTTTACTGGTGCAGAGAACCATTGCAAGACTTTGCCTAAAGAAAATTTTAGTGGTGTGTTTGTAAAAGTCACCCCCCAGAAGCTAAAAATGCTGCGTATAGTGGAACCTTATGTGACCTGGGGATTTCCAAATCTGAAGTCTCTCTGGGAACTCATTTTGAAACGTGGACAAGCCAAGGTCAAGAATAAGACCATCCCTCTGACAGACAACACAGTAATTGAGGAGCACCTAGGGAAGTTTGAAGTTTGGTGTCATTTGCTTGGAAGACCTCATTCATGAAATTGCCTTTCCAGGGAAGCATTTCCAGGAGATCTCATGGTTCTTGTGCCCTTTCCACTTCTCAGTGGCCTGTCATGCTACCAAAAATAGAGTGGGCTTCCTCAAGGAGATAGGCACACCTGGCTATCAGGGTGAACGCATCAATCAGCTCATCCGCCAGCTGAACGAGACCCAGGTGCCAAACTGCAGTAAATTTTTATCAGTGAAGTGGAAGCATGTGTTTTTGTTTTTTTGGGGGGGAAATTTTTATCAAGTATCTTCAGAGAAGATTATTTCCGGCTTTATCGTCAAAAACTGGAAAGGAAGGGTCAAAGAAAAGACAGAAGCTTATGTTCATGGCAGGCACCTCTCATCACAGTCCAGTTCCAAGGAAAAATTCCAGCATTTTCTACATTGGCTGCTGCCTCGTCTGAAATCAGCACATTCCATGGAGGAAGGAAACCTGCTTTGTTTCATCTTCTGTCCTAGGGTTTAATGTTGGTAAATGTGTAACTCTAGCATTTGTACAAGGCTCCCTAAGACTCATGCAGCTGTCGACCAAGCCCAGGGACATAATTGAATCTGGAGATTCCTCAGGCCTTGTTTTGAAAAAGACTTGAAATACACATAGGAAGAAAGGTACAAAAATAAATGTTCACTTGTCTCTGCAAAAAAAAAAAAAAAGTACAAAGAGATATGATTAAAAAGCCAATAGAGAAAATAGAATACTAAAAATTACTCAAGACAGGAAAGAGGAAACAAAAGAATGAAGAATAGAGGGAACAGATAAGAAAACAAGTAGCAAGATGGTAGAATTAAAGCAAACCATGTCAATAATTTAATTAATAAAAGACTAAGCACTCAAAATGCAGTTTGTCAGACAATTAAAAAGCAAGACACAGTAAAACACTGTTTAGAAGAGATGTGTGTTAAGTATTAACACACTGACAAAGGTAAGAGAATGAAAAAAGCTATTTATGCAAACATCAAACATAAAAAGGCTGGTATAGCTATATTAATATCTGACAAAATAGACAAGAAGATAAAGATGATCATGGGTCACAATGGTACAGATTATTTTTTGAACTGAATTGTGTTTTCTCAAAATTAATATGTTGATGTCCTAACCATCAAAGTGTCTGTATTTGGAGATAGAGCCTTTGCAAAAGTAATTAAAGTTAAAGGAGGCCGTAAGGGTGGGGCCATTAGGACTGGTGTCCGTATAAGAAGAGGAAGAGACACTAGAGATCTCTCTCTGCATACATGGAAGAAATGCCATGTTAAGTGATATGGTCTGTCTGCATCTCCACCCAAATCTCACCTTGAATAGTTATAATGCCCACATGTCAAAGGTGGGGCCAGGTGGAGATAATTGAATCATGGGGCGGTTTCCCCCATATTTTTCTCATGATAGTGAATAAATCTTACGAGATCTGATGGTTTTATAAATTGGAGATTCCCCACACAAGCTCTCTTGCCTGCCGCCATGTAAGATGTGACTCTGCTCCTCATTCGTCTTCCACCATGATTGTGTGATTGTGAGGCCTCCCCAGCCATGTGAAACTGTGAGTCCATTAAATCTCTTTCCTTTATAAATTACCCATTCTCAGGTATGTCTTTATTAGCAATGTGAGAACAGACTAATTCACGAAGACACAACAAGGTGGCCATCTATAAGCCAAGGAGAGAAGAGAGGCTTCACCAGAACCAACCCTGTTGCCACCTTGATCATGGACTTTCCAGCCTTCAAAACAGTAATAAAGTACTGTCTGTTGTTTAAGCCACTTGTTCTGTGGCATTTTGTTAGGCAGGCCAAGGTGACTAACCCAGATGATAAAGGGGTCAATTCCTTGAGAAGAGATATCAATTCTAAATGTGTATGTATTTAATAATAGCACTTCAAGATACATGAAACAAAAAATGATACAACTACAGGGAGAACTAGACAATCATAGTTGGATGTTGTGATAACTGTCACTGTCACTTAGTAATTGACAGTACTTTTTCAGCTCTGGTCTTAGAAGTGGCTATTTCTGCAAGGAGCTCTGGTTTCTTTTAGCACAGAATGGTATTTAGAAACCAAGGAGTGTGGTCATTGTTATTAGGGTGTTGCTATCCCTACATCTTCGCAGTAGAGATAGAGAATATATGTTATCTCTACATATATCCTCATATCTACATATGTAGATATAGATATACATACATACAAGCAAACTATACACACACACATTCCAACTTTATATCTAGAGTCATTTTCTTAGTCAGTCTGGGTTTCTATAACAAGATACCACAGAGTAGGTGGCTTAAACAACAAAAATGCATTTCTTACAATTCTGGAGTCTGGGAAGTCCAAGATCAGGGTGCAGAGTCCATGGCTGGTGAAGGCCCACTTCCTGGTTTGCAGATGACCATCTTCTCACTGTATCCCCACATGGTAGAGACAACAAGCTCTAGTCTCTCTCTCTTCTTAAAAGACACAGTCCAATCATGGGGATCTCTACCCTCATAACCTCATCTAAATCTAACTGCCTTCCAAATGCTCAGCTATTATGCCATTGGGGGTTAGGGTTTAAATATATGAATTTGGGAGAGGGATACAAATATGCAGTCCACAATAGTTCTACATACAAACATGCAGTCCATATAGTCATTCATGCATTTATATCTGTATTTTTCTACCTCTATATATTGCAAACTGAGCTCACACCAATATCTGTAATTCCACTGGGTTTATTCTTGCTTTCTTTTTTCCATATTTCCTACTCTCATTTCCAGTAATGAGAAAGGTGGCTCCTATTATCCCTAGTACAATTGTCCCTCAGTATCCATGGGGGATTTGTTCCAGAACTCCCTCAGATACCAAAATCCATGGATGCTCAAATACCTTATGTAAAACGGTGTAGTATTTCCATGTAACTTACACACATCTTCCTGTAACCTCTAGATTACTTGTAATACATAACACAATGTAAATGCTACATAAATAATTGTCATACTATATTGTTTAGGAAATAATGACAAGAAAAAAAAGCCTGTACATGTTTGGTACAGTTGTAACCAGCCATTTCTTCCCCCAATATTTTCAATCCACAGTTGGTTTAATCCACAGAAACCACGAATGTGGTGGGTGACTGTTTGTTCCATCTCTCTATATGTAAGCAGTCTCCATCACCGCAACCCCCCAACTCCCACCCCTTTTGCACAGACACTCTCCTCTTCTTGCATGGAACATATTTATACAAAAAACTTTCACATTTATCCGAAATTCAAATTTAACTGGGCATCCTGTATTTTTATCTGCTAAACCTGTTAGTCCCAGAGGGCCATCCTAACTTCCGTGCTCCCGGCCTTCAGGTGACTGTGCTGCAGCGCACGTTCTCTGCCCAGCCCTGCTTGTGTCCCTTCCTTGGAAGAGGTGTTGATCTCTAGAAAGCCCCCCCAAAAAACTTTCCTGTTGCTCCTCTCCATTTCATTCAGCTTCCGGGAACTCAACTTGCAACATCAAGCCTCTGCTTTATTATTTCCCTGGTTCTAAGACCCCAGAGGCCCCAACCCACACTCGTGTAAGCCCAGTTCCCAAAGCAGCCTCGATCTTGGCCCCAGGGCCTGGGAGTGATTCCAGACGAGCCCCTTTCAGGGATTACAGGCGCAGGACGCTGGGCCTGCGGGCCTCCAGAGGGCTCCCGCCCACCAGGGGGCAGTCTTCACCTGTGTGTGAGCTGCTTCGGAGGCCCGGGCAGGGGAAGGGGTGGGCGCAGGGATAGCTCGCTCGGGGAACCCATGCGGGGCATACGTGCGTGAGGGCACGTGAGGGCCCTGCCGGCCAGAGCCCAGCGTGCGCGGCCTTGCTTGCGTGCACACGCACATGTGTCCAGGTGCCTACGCAGGTGCCTGACCCTGGGCAAGTCGCTCCTTCATGCGGACCTCAGTTTTCTCATCTGTCCGACGAAGGTATCTTTCCATCTCTGACTGTCGGTGTTCTTTATCCAAGACTGCTCAGCACATTGGGTCCTCTCTTTAGAGCCATCTCTGTTTATTGAACAGAGGCAGGGATTCCAGGCCATTGAATTGATGTGGGGGGTGAGTGGGAGGAGACAGTGAGGCACGGAGGGGTTTTTGTCTTTTGCTCCCTAAAGCAATGCTCTTTAATTGGTTTCTAAATATTTGCATTTTTATTTTTTACAAAACTTTATTTCAAAATCATGAGTCTTTAAGTCCTATGCAAAGCTACCAGAATCCTTGGTAGTGCTTCCCTACTCATTTGCAGGAATCTGGGTAAAACATGAATTCTCAGAGCTGGTGGGACTTTCCAACCAGTTGCTTCTCATGCAGAGGCAGAAAAATGAGGGAGTCAATAGCCCAGGCCTCAGGAGCAGCCTTCTTGGCCCTTACAGGTCATTTAATTGCTGTGCCTCAGAGTCTCTTCTGTAAAATGGGAATGATAATAGTACCCTAAGTGATAGTATTATTATTAAATATTAGTTGAGTGTTCTCAGCTTTGTCATAATACAGCTCTGTGACCTTGGCCCCTCTCTCAGGACCTTTGTTTCCTCATCATAACGGGGAATGAAGCACTCATTTTGCATGGTTGTGTTGAGCAGGTAGGATGTTTGTGAAATCACCTGGTGGTACCTAGTAGGTATTAAATACCCATATCCTTGCTTGGATAAGTATTGCTTCCTAGTCAACACTTATCTTCCCTGTTGCCCTGGCCTCAGCAAGGTGACAGTGATAAGTCAACTGATCCCTTTAGGCAGAGACCTCTCCAGGACATGTGCCTTAGATGAAGAAGAGTGTAGGTCTTCAGGAAGGTTGGGGGAGATTGATTTACTTCCTGGAGGGCTTTTTGTTAGCCCTGAAATGTCACCATGTGGTTTGCTGCTTCCTCTGCCTGTGGGTGATGGGGTAGGGGTAGAAGCTGGAGGGGGTGCAGGTGTCTTGTTGGGAGCCCCTGGAAATCACCTCTTTAGAGGGGCCGTCTCTGAGATACGACAATTCATTTTCTGTTATCCTTATATTTTTGTCTCCACTGCCCCCAACTCCCCCCATGTAAACAGCCTGCTTCTTTGGGATCCCTGCTTTGGGAGACTTGCTGCTGCAGGCCAGGGAGTAGGAATTGCTTTCTTTTCTTTTTTCTTCCTTTCTGGGACCCTGAGTTCTTTGAGATGTGAGTGCCTTTGAGGGAAGAGTCCTGGAGGCAGAGCATCCTTTTCCCTGGCAATGCCCAGGGTGGGCAGGACCTCAGAGTGGGCTGACTGTGTGATGTGTCTGTGAGTAGCTTTCTCTGGCACTGGTTGGCACAGAAGCAGCAGAGCCCCTGGGCTCCTGGGTACCGTGTGGTCTTGCATCAGATATCTCAGCAGTAACCAGTGGGGACAAATGGCCAGTGACCACGCATGCACCCCTTTCAGTGATGCTGGTGAGAGAGAGGATGGGCAGGTTCCATTAATGACCAGGACCAAATTTCCTGTCTCAGATGGGATGGGGGCTCAGAGATGGATTTAACTTGATTTAAAGAATTTTTTTTAAAAAATTATATTTCTCATATCCCTGAAATTGTGGTATTTGATTTATAGTTGCTATTTCTGAATTTTCCATAGCACCTGCACAGCGTCTTGTATGCAGCAAGCACTCACTAAGCCCTTCTCCTTACCCTGCCAGTCTACCTATTAGACTAGCCCTGGTGTTCAGGACTTAAAGTAATGGGCCAGCTAGGAGCCTCCAGGGCTGGGTCTCTAGACTGCAGGTGCCATGAGATGGGTACTCCCAACAGTCCAGCCTCAGACACATTGTTCTGCTTGACAAAGCTTTGCCATTCCCATGAATGACAGCACCAAGAGCTACCATGTCTTGAGAGCTTCTGATCTGCTGGCATGGTGTGAAGCCCTTAGCACGGTATCTCATTAGTTTTCACAGCAGCTCTATAAAGTCCAGACTATATTGTCTCTATTTTGCAGATGAGAAAACCAAGTCTTGGAAAGATGGCAGAGCCAGAATACTATCCCAGGTGGTTGGACACCAGAGCCACTCGTTTTAAGCACTTAGGACAAGTGACTGATGGACTGACTGAATAAAGAAGGACAGGAATAATAAAGTTGTCAAACTGGGGAATGGCAAGACAGGATATATTTATTTCCTGCCTTTGACACCTGTCTTCAGTGACCCTTTCCCTCCCTTTTCCCCTTAGACCCCACCCAGACAGGCTGATTTCCAGTCTGTGGGGCCCAAGGGGGAGTGAGGATCCCCTGTCTGTGCCTTCTGGACCCTCTGGGAGCTCTTGGCTGTGACTCTGGGCTGGGAGGCTGGAGCCCTATTGCCTTTTCTATCAGGGATGGACAGAGACATTCTTTTTCATTTTCTTTCCCCAATGCCATTTTGTTAAATCAGAAATCCTTGAGGAGTGAAGTCACATTTTCCATGCCCCTGAAAGCTCTGGAGAGCCGATGAGTGTTATTGTAACCAGAGGAGACTGGGGACAAAGGAAGCTTATAATTTTGTAAACGAGGCTTGGGAGTGCCCTGCCTGCAATGGCTTTCTAGGGGGAGAGGCAGAATTCGGAAAAACCAGAGGCAAGAGGAATGGCAGGACTGGCCAGCCTTGAGCCTTGCACCCAGGCAGAGACGCTCCTGCCCCCTTCTCCAGTTACTGTTTTCCAGCCTTCCCTGGGGAAGGAAGTTGGCTTGCTGAAGTGGCAAGATCTCTGTGCTTGGAATGAAGCACTTAGGGTCCCAGTGCCGGCTCATTCACTTCAGTTTCCTCATCTGCAAAATGGGCTGGTGAAGGATCTGCCCCAAAGAGTCTGCCCTCAGCCTGGTGATGGGGCTGTGTTTTATAGAGAAGGAAACTGAGGCATGTGTTTTTCAGATAGGAAGTGGCAGAACTGGGATTTAGATCCCGGCAGTCTTATTCCTGAGTGGGAACTCCTAACCCTTGCTCCACAGCGCTTAGGCTCACCGGAGGCCAAATCTTGTGAGACAAATGTGACCTGCATGCTGCCACCTGGGGTCAGCCCTCTTTGCCCCAGCCTGGAGGGACAGAGGCTTCCGCTGGAAGATTAGGCTCTTAGGTCTCTTCAAACCTTAACGTTCTCGGACCTTCTCCTAGTGGCCAGACTCTGTGACCTACTGCGTGGGAGGGAAGCTTGGGGACAGGTGGCCCATTGCAGCCCCTCTCAAATGAGGTCCAGGCAGGTGGCTGTTGCTTCCTTTTGCTGGCCATGGCTTCTCACTAGGCTTGCCCAAAAATGGAGAGAAGACCAAATAAAGCTCCTTTGAGGACAAATGTCTTGGACAGGGCTGGGGGTGGGGATCCAAAGATGGACAGAACCAACCCCCAACCCTTGCAGGGCTCCGAGCCTGCCTGCTCCCAGGCTGCAGGTCTTCTGTGCAGGCTGGGGTTGGGTGTTCAGGGCTGAGGGGGGTAGGCATGTGAGTGGTTTGGGGGAAAGGGCTGGGTGGAGGGGAATGGGTTGTTCACGCTCAGCCTAGGTCTGTCACTGAGCATGCGTTCCCTTGTCGCTACAATTCTGGCCCTAGTTATCCTACTTCTTTAGCCCCGAAGCCCTAAAGCTGCCCCCTCCAGCAGGTGGCTGAGATTTCCCAGGTGGACTCCGGGGTCCTCCTCACCCAGGCCAGGCTGCCCATGAGGAGCCAAAGGGTGATGAGGATCTGCCTGTTTCCTCCGTGAGAGTTCCTCTCTCGCTGGCACGGGCATTGCCCTCCTCAACTTGTGAATGGAAACCCATTCCAAGGGGGGTCTGGCTTTGCCCAGGTGGGTTTGAGATCCCCTACTCAAGCTGCTGTCATCTCCCCTCCAAAAGCACAGGCTCACTCACAAAGCTCATCTCAGCAGGTTCTCCTCACAACCATGGCTACACTCTCCTCTCCCTGCTGCCTTCTCTCTGTGTGTATATCTCAGTGTCTCTGTGTCTCAGTGTCCCTGGCTCTCAGTGTCTCTCTCATGTTGTCTCTGTCTCTCAGTGTCTCTGTGTCTCAGTGTTTCTGTCTCTCAGTGTCTCTCTCATGTCTCTGTCTCTCAGTGTCTCTCTCTGTCTCAGTCTCTGTCCCTCTCAGTCTCCCTCTCAGCGTGTCTTTGTATGTGTCTCTCAGTGTCTCTCTGCGTCGCTCTCTGTGTCTCTATGTCTGTGTGTGTCTCTTGATGTGTGTCTCTCTTGCTCTGTTTCTCTCTCGGTCTCTCTCTCTTTCTTCCCCTCTCCTCCCTCTCTAATTTAATGGGACTTGTCTCAGTGTGAGGAAAGCGTCTAATTAGTCTTAGAGGTCCTCCTGTCCAGAATTTCTAAAGCCATGCTCATGACAAATGTCCCAGGCTTGAACGGGACATTTGAGAAACTTTGGGCCAAGAAGAGCAGCGCAGAGCCACCCAGAGGATGGCTGTATAAAATGGGGTTACAATAGTGCCTTACCCAGAAGATTTGAGATAAACCACTTAGAACAGAATTCATGTCTGGAGGCCAATACAAAACATCACCAAAGTTAAGCTGCTTTCCCTCTCCTCCTCACTGTAGGCTGCTCAAAGCCTCTACTATGCTAAGGAGAACAGAGAGTTCCAAGAGGGTTGGTAGAGTTGCAGCATTTCCTAGGATTATTTGTCCAGTGAAACCTCTTGCTATGGAGCATCTAGTGGGGTCAGAGTTCTTCAAATCATAGTTGGGAAATATTGCTAATCCAAGCCCCTTATTACAAAGGGAAGTGGAAGTCTCCCCAAGTCCCTAGAGCCAGCTGGGGCACACAATCAGGAGGCTGGGCTCCAGCTGGGGGAGCAGCTGAACTTGGCTCCAGGATAGCACCCACGGGCCTCCTGTGGTGCTCCCAGGAGCCTTGGCAGTGTCTCTCTAGGGAGTGTCAAAAGCCCCGGGAGGCATGGGGTGTGCGCACCTTGTAAAAATGACCCTGCTGTGGATGCCGGGGCTTGCGCCCACAAAGATGGGTTGCCAGAAGCCCATGAGAGTGGATATTGGAGGGAGGGGTGGCTAGACCCTCCCTTCCTGTGTTTCTGTAGGTGAATCCTTTCTGCTTCAGGGAAGGACTGATAGGGCTCTCAGAATTATGTACCCTCCTGGCCCCCAGTCTGGAATCCGGAAGCTGGACTCTGTCCCTCCTAGGTCTGTATCATAATCTTTTTGGTGTTGATCTCTAGGAAAGATGATGCCTGCTCACCACCCCCTCTTAAATTCCTCTTCTGCCTTCTTTGGAAGGTCCTGGTAATACTCTAGCTGCCACCACCTCAGTTGTAACTTCTGAATACCATTAACCCCCTCTCCTGGCAGCTATGACCTGGTTAGAGTCTTATTAGGTTCCCAAGAATAATGAGGTTATCACCATTTTTTTGCCCCTTTTCTTCTCCCAGAATAGCTGGTCTTCTAAAGATGCTGTTCTTGGCTGGGTGCAGTGGCTCACGCCTGTAATCCCAGCACTTTGGGAGGCCGAGACGGGCAGATCATGAGGTCAGGAGAACGAGACCATCCTGGCTAATACGGTGAAACCCCATCTCTACTAAAAATACAAAAAATTGGCCGGGCATGGTGGTGGGCGCCTGTAGTCCCAGCTACTTGGGAGGCTGAGGCAGGAGAATGGTGTGAACCTGGGAGGCGGAGCTTGTAGTGAGCCAAGATCGTACCACTGCACTCCAGCCTCGGACAGAGCAAGACTCCGTCTCAGGAAAAAAAAAAAAAAAAAAAGAAAGATGCTGTTCTCTTCTTTGCTGCTGCTGCTGCTTCTTCTGCTTATTCTTCTGCTTATTCCTCCTCCTCCTCCTCCCCTCCTCCTCCTCCTCCTCCTCCTCCTCCCCTCCTCCTCCTCCTCCTCCTCCTCCTCCTCCTCCCCTCTTGTTCTTTTCTTCTTCTTCTTCTTCTTCTTCTTCTTCTTCTTCTTCTTCTTCTTCTTCTTCTTCTTCTTCTTCTTCTTCTTCTTCTTCTTCTTCTTTCTCCTCCTCCTCTTCCTCCTCCTTCTCCTTCTCTCCTTCTTTCTTCTTGACAGAGTCTTGTTCTGTCGCCCAGGCTGGAGTGCAATGGCATGATCATAGCTCACTGCAGCCTCAAACTCCTGGCATCTAATGATCCTCCTGCCTTGACCTCCCAAATTGCTGGGATTACAGGTGTGAGCTACTGCCTTCTTAGCTTCTGTTTCTGGGTCGCTATAGCTTAGAGCTGGTTTGCTCCAGAACTAGCCCCTGTTGTTGACTTCAAAACTCTTCTAACCAGGGAAGAAGAAACCTGGTGAGGGAGAATATAATCCTACAGTCCATCTTCCAAAGAGGTGGAGTTCCACTGCCCCAGTGTCAGATATCCACTTAGATTTCTGTAGCAGCCCTTCTTTGTCTTGACCAAATGTGCTGACTTGCAGGGTGCTCTGAGCCACTCCCTTCTTATCACAGCCTGTCCTCTTCACTCACATGGGGTCTCACCCCACTGGAGAGGGTGGCTCGGTGCTAGTGATAGCCCAAAATTAGGTCTGGAGGGCCCCCGGCATAATGAAGGGGCCTAAGAATGCCCAGACTCTGGTGAAGCTGGCAGGTAGGGCAGGCTAGTATGAGCCTCCACTCACCTGTGAGCTGGTATCTGCCTAGTTGCTTGGTCTAGGAGAATGGATGACTCTCATTTTGAGTGCTTGTTGGGGGCAAATGAAGGGAGGTAGGCTATTTCTTATTGTCTATGCCAGGGCCATAGGAACCTGAGGGGCCAGGCCATACAGAATAGTTCCTTGTATGGGAGGGAAGAGGCAATGGTACCATGGCATTGCAGGTCCCTGTCCCTGTCCCACCTTCAGAGCCCTTGGGAGTTCTTTGGCTGCTCTGTGACTCAGGGGTCCCGAAGGCCCAGGCTGGCTCTGCACCATGTTCTGGGTGGTTATGCACCAGAACCACCGCACATGTGTCAGATCTGCTCCTATGGCAAGGGCCAGGCCTTTGCCCTGTAGAGGCTGCAGGGCACACAGAGTCCTGTTTACCACCCATATGTCCTTTCTGGAGTGGATGCCAGCAGCCTGCGGAGGCTGTGGGATCTCACTGGAAAGCCAGGGCTGGGTCCAGGAAAGTTGATTTTCCTCTCCTGAGATGCTTGCATGGGCCTCAGGCCAAGCTCTGCTGAGGGCTGGCGACTGACTGGGAAATGTTCAGCTCCCCTGTCATTGTGGACTCCAGTGGCAGCCTCTGGAGAGGAGAAAATCTGCATGGAGGGCAGTGCAGGCTAGCCTTGCTGATGAGACAGAACAAAAGGGAGGGGGGTGGGTTACTGGAGAGGGGACAGAGGATGTTCCTCAGGGGTAAAAGCGCTGACTAGTGAATCTGACCCAGGAAGAGGAGGAGGCAGCAGGAAGGGGGAAGGAAAAGCAGTGGAGATATTGGAGGAGCCAAAGGGGGCACAATTGTTCCTCCCCCGAAGGGGAAACTGTGGGGAGCAACAGCTGGAACAGGAGTGGAGCTTGGAGGGAGACAATAATGGAGCTCGATGCTTTGAGATTCAAGATGGCAGTACCAGAAAGGTTGACTCCACTTGGTGAGTGGAGAGGCCTCAGGACAGGCAGAGGAAATTCTCTTTTTGGAGTTTGACTCCATGTCTTGTGGGCTTTCACTGAAGTGCAAACCCATGAGGGCAGAGATTCCTCTCTGTTTTGTTCATTGCTTCAACCCCAGTGCATAAAATAGAAGCCAGCACAGATTAGATTCTTAAAAAAAAGTTTGTTGAATGATAAACAGTTTGAACACAGGGATATAAGAAAAGGAGCATTATATCTTAGGGCAAGAGCTAAAAGTCTCTTTTAGATCTACTTTGGGGCCCCAGAAATGCTTGACAAGGAGTAGTTTGGGGAATATTTAGGGTCATCCCACTGCAGGGAGCAAACTGAGGGAGACTTTTAACTAGGGGAGAGGCAGGCAAGGTAGACTGTGCTGGGGGTGATCCAGGCCAGAAGACAAGGGATAGGGGGTCATGGCCAAGGTGAGTGGATAGAGGAACAGGGTATGGAGTCAGATGTCACACCAGGTGGGCTTAGCCTACCTTCTGGGGCTCTGGAGAAGGTGATCTTCAGGAGTTTAGGTGGCCCAGGGATGTCTGTACCCCAGCAGCAGGGCCTCAGAGCAAATCAGGAACAAGAGCAAGACAAGGGGGCTGGGCATTTGGAGTTGGGTCTCAAAGCAGGTTACCAAGACAGGGCCTCAGGATGGACCCAAGGCAGGAGGAGGCCAGTGACCATGCACATAGGCCTCGGGGCCTCAGGGCTGCAAGGCCAAAGGGAGCTGCGTCCCAAGGTGGGGGATGAAACTCCCTTCTTTGGCTTCCTGTAAGGATTCACGCTGGGATTTGTGACCTGGTGAGCTGCAGGTGGGGGTTTGAGGGACCTGTGACTCTATGGTAGGAACAGGAGAGCCTCAGACATTGGGAAGCAGACAGGGTCCTCACGTTGGGCACATCAGCAGCAGGCATGGCGTGGACAGACACAAAATAAAGAAGTTAGCTGAGTGGACAAGAAAGGCCAAGGAGGGTGACCGTGGAGGTCACAGGCAAAACGGAGGCCTTTGTGTGATGTGAGAAGCAGGCTCTCTTTTCTCTGTGGGACAGACTTGGATTTCTGTGCTCAGTGCAGAACCAGTGCACCAGGGATGAATAGTCCTTTCTGTGTGGCAGAGAGTGCCTCCAGCATCCGAGAGTGGCTGGGGAAAGAGATGAAAGAAAGAGGTGACTTGGAGATAATTGCAGACATGGAGTATTGAACACTTGCAGGAGGAAGCAGGCAGGTGTCATGTTATACTAGGAAAATAAAGTAATTTTCCTAAGGCCACAAGCATGTTGGTGGCACAGCTGGTCAAGACTTGGGTGGGATGTGCTCTCTGCCACTCCACACTGCCCCCCAGGGGCCCACACAGAAGTTTGGAGAAAAAGAGTCCCTGAAAGGTGGCTGAAGTCAGTGAATAAATAAATTAATGGAAAGGGAATGTGTTTCCTGATCCCGATTTCAGGGAGGGCAGCTGGGGAGGAGACCAGGGGTTTGTACTCAGGAACTGCAGCCTCCAGAAGCCAGGCAAATCTGAACCTTTCCCCGGCATCTGAGGAAGCCATGGATAAAGCCATCCATCACTTTCTCAGTGGTGTGGAGAGCTCTGGCAGCCCCAGAGTGAGGCAGGAAGCCCCACTTCATGGCACTTCCAGAGGGGTCTGATATTTGTTTATGCGAGACATGGTCCAGCTAAGAGTGACTTGATGATTCAGCATCTCCAGGGTGGGTGACGTGGGAGGAGGCCAGCCTGGAGGGTGGGTCCTTTTCTGTTGGCCAGTCCCTGACTCTTAGAACTCTCCCTGCAATATCTGAGAGAGCAAGAGCATTTAATTATTCATTCCACAAACACTTCCTGGAAACTGACCTTGTGCCACGCATGGGCTAGGAGCTGAGCAAAGAATGGTGAGCAATGGCAGGTGTGGTCTCTGCTCATGTGGAGCTTTGTGTCCAGTGGGAGAGAGAGGGTTACTCAAATAATCACAGACTGGGATGTGCGTTCTAAGGAAATTTTGAAGTCAGGGAGGGTTTCTTCGGACAATAACACCTGCGTTGAGATAGGAAAGGTGATTAGACTTTTTCTAGGTGAGGTAAGGTGGTGTGAGGGAAGCCATGAGTTTTCCTCTGGGGCAGCAGCATGGGCTAAGGCCCTGTGGCAGATAGAAGCATGGTGTGTTTGATGAAAATCTGAAGAGCAGGGAGACTTATCAGGAGGTGGCTGGATACTTGGGCAAGGGCCCAGGTTGTGCGGAGTGAGAGGAAGGCTTTATCTTCATCCTAAGAACCAATGGGAAACCTTTGAGGGCTTTTAAACAATGGTAGTGGAGGGTGGATGTTTAACGTGATTAAATACGCACTTTGCAAAGCTCCCTTTGGCTGCTCTATGGAGAACATATTTGAGAACAGAGTGGATTTAAGGAGACCAAATAGGAGGCTGTGTAAATCATCTAGGTGAAGGATGACAATTGCTGAGACCTGTGCAGATGGACAGAGATGCAAATTTGAGAAATACGATAGCAAGTATTTATTTAGTATTTACTATGTGCCAGGCACTGTCCTGTGGGTTTTACATGGTGTATTTAATCTTCACAATATGGTAGATACTATTCTCCTCATTTAAAGATGAGGAAACAGGCATGTGGAGGTTTAGTAATTGGTTGAGCCAGGGTTCAGTCTGGGAGCCCATACTCTTTTTAAAATTTATTTATAAATTTCTTTTAGTAGAGATGGGGTCTTACTATGTTGCCCAGGCTGGTCTTGAACTCCTGGTCTCAAGCAGTCCTCCTGCCTCGACCTCTCAAAGTGCTGAGATTACAGGTATGAGTCACTGCACCTGGCCAGGAAGCCCATACTCTTAACCATCATCTTTGCTACCTAGTGGCTAGGATATTAGGAGATGAGAATGAGAGGACTTGATGTTTGATTAGACTTGAGGGGTGTGAGCATGAGAAAAGAGAGGGCCCAGGCTCCTGGCTACCTTAAGTGGGTACTGTTTAGTGTAATAGGCACCAGCTGAATGAGACTGGGTTTGGGGTAGGAGTTCATAAGTCTGCCCGTGGACAGTGTAGTGGTTTTAAAATAGTCCACAAATTCTTTGATACTCCTCCATTCAAGAGGTGGAGCTTGATTCCTCTCCCCTTCATTGTGGGCTGGATTCAGTAACTTGCTTCTAATAAATGAATTATGGTGATAGTGATCACGTCTGGTTTTCAAGGCAGGTCATAAAAAGCACTGTGGCTTCCATGTTGGTTACTCTCCCTTGGAACACTCACTATAGGGGAAATCAGCTGCCATGTTGTGAGAGGGCCATGTGGCAAGGACCTGAGGCCTCCTGCCACCAGCCAGCACCAACTTGTCAGTATGAGAGTGGGGTGAGCCCTCTTGGAAGCAGATCCTCAAGCCCCAGTCAAGCCTTCAGATGATACAGCCTCAGCTAACATCTTGACTGCGCCCCGTGAGAGAACTTGGGCCAGAACCACTGGCTAAGCTGCTCGTAGATTACTGATGCTAAGAAATTGTGTGAGATGGTAAGTGTTTGCTGCTAAATTTGGTTATAAGTTGTTATACAGCAGTAGATAACTAATACAGACAACCAAGAGTAGGTGTTGGGTAGGCATTTGTTGTGACTTGGAATTATAATTTGGAAGTTGACAGCATTTCAGTGGTGGCTGAGCATGTAGGAGAAGAGAGTGGAGGCCCACATCGGGATTTGAGAAGTTTTGTCCTTAAGTGGCTCTGTAGAGAAGGATGAAGGCCCTGAAGGGGACTGGGAAATTGGATGGTTTGCAAGTTGGGCTCCGCATTGACTTTGGTCCTGTGAAGGGGCCTCGGGGTGGATGGAAATTTGATGAGAATCTAGCCCTGCCAAGTTTCTACTCTCATTCATCTGGAGTGACCCTCCTTTTTCTCTTTTTAGCAAGAGGTCTAGTAAGATTCACTGGGCAAAAGCAAAGATCTGATGCTGAAATATTGGAAACTACTAATCTAGTGCAACCACTACTTTTACAAATGTGGAAACCGACTTGCCCAAGGGCAGGCAGCTTTGGACACAGGTCTCCTGGGTCTAGTGTTCTTCCCACTGGGCCTCCTTGCCTCCAGCACCTTCCAGTGGGCCTGGGGCAAGAGAATTAGGGGCTGTGCAGAGGACAAGATGGGGTTCCTGCCTTTGACATTCTGTCCCCCCAACCAGGCACACACTGGGGAACAATGACACCCCTCCATGCCCTGCGTGGTGCCTTCTTCTCGAACAAGGCAGGGCATGAGCTCATTCCTGGCTCTGCTAGGCACGTGACTTACCAAGACTGGTCTTCTCTAAGCCTCAGTTTCCTTATCTGTAAAATGGGAATGAGGATTCATCCTTCTTCACCAGGCTGCTGTGAGGGCCAAATGAGGTCCTAGTAGGCCAGAGGACTTTTCACCAGTGAAGTGTAGTGCAGTTGGAACAGGTAGGTCACTGTTGGCCAGGGAATCTCAACCTCTTCAGGCTGCCTCGGGCAGAGTGGGGCCCTTGGGGCCCTGGAGACCTGGCAGTCCCCACATGGTATGAATCTTTTGCTAGAGCAAATCCAGGCCAGCTGCTCTGAATGTTGGTGCTGCCAAACTTTCAATAACCTGGGACCCCTGCCAGTCAGGATGTTCTCCCTGGGTCTGATTTGCAGTGCAAATTGACTCTTAGCTGTTCCAAATTCTCTTGGCTCTCCAGTACCCATCCTCAGGCCCCATCATCCTCCAGTCCCATCCCCCATTCTGTAACTCTGTCCCCCCAGTTATCTCCTCATCTAATTTGGAATTATCAATGGTAGAAATCAAATAGTGTACCCCCATTGTTTATACGGGAGACTCAGTGGGGTCCAGGAAAGTGACGTGATTTGTTCACAATTACACTGTCCTTTACCATTTTCTCTTTGATGAGTTCCTTTGAATGATGCCTGTGATCTGCAGCTTTCCACTTAATTTTCCTGTTTTTGGCCCTGGCCCCTAATCCACCTACCCTTCCCTGACTACCCAGATGATGATAATGGGAGCATTGCTTTCATCTTTACCTACCTGCACCACCTCTGGTGGCTGACTTATACAATCCCTTGGCTGTCGAACCCAGTCTGGGCTTATGGCTGTGTTTCCAGAGTTTCTTCTCCTCTGGTCCTCTGAGGGTGGGCAAGGAGCTCTTAGAAGAGGAGACAGGAAGCCCCTGACTCTGGGCACCTCACTCCCCAGCCCTCCCCGTCCCTCCCACCCTCTCAAGCCTCCAGGCTGTTTCTGAGGTTTGGAATCAGTAGAGAGTTTTCCCCTGACCCTATATTTTATTCTCCCACTTCTCTTTGCTTGAACCCATTTGTAAGCAAAAAACCATTTGGGGTGTTGTGTTTATTTTTTCCTTGTTCCACGGGAAATTACTCAGAATGTATAAGTATGTGTTTTCCTTAGAAAATAGATTCCTTTACATTTTGGCTTTGTGGTTCCCAAAGCAAGTGGACCCGCAGAGACCTAGGCTGCCAAGAGGGCTTCCCATCCGGGAGCCCTCTTGGCTTCAGAATTACACCCTTTCTCCTCTCAGGACCAGTCACCCCCTCCAGCCCCTTTTGGGGCCCACAGCTTCTTAAACCCCACAAGACTTCAGCCAGAGTGGGCCTGACATCTCTCAGGAAGACTAATTCTTCCTGAATCTTTACTTTCAATTCCTCTTTCTCTCTGCTGGTGGAAGACGCTGTGGTGGATCAGGGCATGAGAACATTTCCCCTCCTCCACCCTCCGGGGCTGGATTTAAACATAGACTTGGAGTTCTAAGTTCGAATCCTGGCTCTGCCTCTTGCTGGCTGGTGACATGAGCAGTCGACTTTATCTCTTTGTGCCCTGTTTTCCTCTTCTGTAAAACACGGCCATTGACAGTATTTGTGCAGAAGGCCATTGGGAGGGTTAAGAGAGTTAATGGGTGTAAGGTGGTTAGGACATTGCCTGGCATGGAATAAGTCTGATCTCATGTTTGCTTTTGTTCCTATGCATGTGCTTCTCCCCTGATATGTACTCATTTTAGTTTTAGCCTTAGTTACAGCCCATTCCCAGTAAGGTGCAAAGGCAGGTAGAGACAGGATGGGGTCAGTGTGGCTTCTTCTCATCACCTTCCCCCAAATTGAGGGATCTCAGTGCTCTTTTCCTTGGCTTGGCCCGTAACCCAGAGCTCCTTTCCCTCCCTTCCAAAAATCGCCTTTCTGTTTGTTCACCCGTGTTCATAGCAGCATAATTCACCAGAGCCAAAAGGTGGAAGCAGCCCAACTGTCAATCAATGGATGAATGACTCAACAAAACGTGGCATTTCCATGCAAATAGAATATTAACCAGCCTCAAAAAGGAAGGAAATTCTGACATCTGCTCCAACATGGATGGACCTTGAAGACATTACGCTAAATGAAGTAAGCCAAAGACAAAAGGACAAATATTATATGATTCCACATGTAGGAGGTATCCAGAGTCGTGAAATTCAGAGACAGAAAATAGAACAGTGACTATTGGGGCCTAGGAGGAGGGGGAGGATGGGAGACTGTTATCTAATGGGTAGAAAGTTTCATTTTGAGATAATTAGAACATTTCTGGAAAAGGAGGATGGTGATGGTTGTACAACAATGTAAATGTCCTTAATGCCACTGAACTGTACACTTAAAAATGGCTAACATGGGAAATGTAATATTATATATATTTACCAGAATATAAAGGGCAGCAGTAAATAAAAATATATCAATAATAAAAAAATCCAGTTTGCTCTTGAGACTCTGAGAGGGGCACTTATAGTAATTGGCCTTTTTTTTTTTTTTTTTTTTTTTTTTTTTTTTTTTGAGACGGAGTCTCGCTGTGTCCCCCAGGTTGGAGTGCAGTGGTGCGATCTCAGATCTCAGCTCACTGCAAGCTCTGCCTCCTGGGTTCACGCCATTCTCCTACCTCAGCCTCCCGAGTAGCTGGGACTACAGGCGCCCGCCAACATGCCCAGCTAATTTTTTGTATTTTTAGTAGAAACGGGGTTTCACCGTGTTAGCCAAGATGGTCTCCATCCCCTGACCTTATGATCCACCCGTCTCGGCCTCCCAAAGTGTTGGGATTACAGGCGTGAGCCACTGCGCCCGGCCGTAATTGGCCTTTATAAGGGGCTTCCCCCTTTGCTCAGCTCAAAACATTTGGTTGATTTTCATGCCCTGTGGGGGGTATGAGGGTGAATCAGCCTTCCAGGGATTGGGCTTGCCGGTGAACTCCTAATTGGCCCACCTTATTGCTTTCAACCCTTGAGGGAAGCTCTTTCCTGGGCATCCTTCCTGTGGGATCCTCAAGTTCACGGGGTCACAGCCTTGACAGGAAGCAGCCTCCATGTTACAGAGATATCTCTTACACTGTCCTGGAGCCAGGGACTGGCTGCTGGTCATGGGTGTGTGGCCCTCTGGGTCCCCCAGCACTTCACTTGCTCTCAATGCATGTGTGCGCATTCATCTAGGATTAATTAGGCACCACTGTGTGCCAGGTAGAGTGCCAGGCTCTGGGATACAGAGCCAGCTGGTGCCCTGCTTCAGTGGGCTTTTGTTCTAGTGGTCAATGGTCCATTTTGAGCACCAGGCTCTGAGCCATTATTTCATTTCACTCTGACAGCTGCCTAGCAGGTGCCGTCGGACTCTCAGCCTTCTTTGGAGCAGCATTCTTTCTATGGTGAAATGCCTAGGTCCATTTGGAGATGCGAATGGGAGGTTTGGTGATTCCAGTAAGAAGAGATTTCTCTCCAGTCTCTATCTGTCCCACTTGCTTGAAAGACTGAGTCATTTGAGAGCCTCCTCTGGGGCTAGCAAGGGACCCCGTAGGTGCCTTGGTACCTCTTCCTGCAGCCCCCCATGGCCCCCATAGCAGGCCAGGCATAGTCAGACTCCCGGGAAAGCCCAGCTCAGAGCCATCAGTGGTATCTCTGAAAGAAGTGATGAGTGCCTAGTCACAGAGCGAAAAGGGCAGAGACCCCATTACCAAGGCCCCAGGGGTAGAAGACCAGTGCCCTCCTGCCAGGGCTGTGCACATGCCCCGTGCTGCAGCAGCCCTTGGGGGTAAATTGCAGGTTAGACCAGGCATGGTGCTGGGCCTCCGCGAGACAGCTGTGCGGAAGCTGTGATGCCCGTCTCTTGCCTAATTTCACCCTTCTGTTTTCACTTGCTCTGCGTCCTGCTAAATTCCCTTCCCAGGCTAAAAGTTTCCATCTCTGGGCTTGGCCCCAAAGTGAAATTCTTTGGAAACTTTCAGCTGAGTTCACTTAGCTATTGTTGAGTGAAAGGTGGGTGGGGGAGGAGACGATTTGGATTCGGCTTAGTTTTGATACTTCAAATGCAAGTGCGGTGAGACCCAGAACTTTCCCCTTGGCTGCTAGGGTTTCAACTGGGGTCAGAGAGGCAAGTGGGGTGACGAAAACAGCTTAGGGTTGGGATTGGGGCCCCTTGGATCCTAGTCCTGACAAGGTAGGTCCTGCCTCATAGCTCTGCTGGTCAAGTTGCTTTATCTCTCCAGGACCTATTTGCTAATTTTCAAAGCCAAATCTTTTGAAGAAATTGTCTCTAAGGTTCTTTATGCATAGCCCTGATGTTTGCTGATTGATGCCTTAGTCTCATGATATGATTTTTATTTGAAACAAACCCTGCTTTTCTCTGTGTGTGGGCAGCCATCAGAAGGTTCTAGCTTCTGTAGATGCCTGTGCGGTGCTGTCAGCCTCCAAATCATAATGGACCATGTGGCTGGGCCACAAAAGTCTCAGGCTTGGCCTGATGGAAATCAGGCAGCTGTCTCGGAAGGAATGAGCTTTGCTCTGCCCGCTCTTCCTCTCCTGTTTGTTTGGTTTTACTCTTGTTTTGCGTCAGGGATGAGTTGGTTGGGAGAAGGGTACGAAACTTAGAGCCTAAATCTGCACATGTTGTTTGGTTTGGGAAATTAAAAGTAAAACATTTGGTTAATTTTAGTCCAATAATGTAATGTTTTTAGAAAGACAGGTTATTGGTCTGGATTCAGCTGATTTTTTTTCTATCCTAGCATAAAAAGATTTTTAAAAATCCAGGAATTACAAAAAAAGTTTGCAAAATGCCCTCTGTGAATTGGTTCCTCCTATGTGGGTCTTCTGTAGGTGGGAGCTCTGAGGTGCAACTAAGATGAGCAGAAAGTGGCAGGAGGAAAAGGGGAGACAGAGGCTGATGTAGGATTTTTATATCACTAGAAAGTTTTGTGGCTTCCATGCCATTTCTGGGACATAATTGGAAACTGCCTAAAATGTGCAGGGAAAGAGGAGGAAGGGGCTGTGAAGCTCCCCTTCCCTAGAGACCCTAAAAGCAAGTAGGTCCACTGGTATCCCTTGGGTTTCTTAGTCATCCTGTCTGGAGGCAGAGGGAAGGATGAAATGACCTCTGGAGGGCATATTAATGCAAATGGAAAGATGAACCAACCCATTTGGCTGAGTAGTAAGATCACCTGTGAGAGTGGAAACATTTGCAAGTTGCCTCTCCCTGGGTGGTAGCCCATCTCTTTCCTTCAATCTCTCTCTCTCTTTTTTTTTTTTTCTAGTCCTGGATCAAGAATCTGTCATTCAGATTATTCCAGAGCCCCTGCCTCAGTGCTACTTATGCCTCCTGGATGCTGAGCTGACAGGCGCGGTGAGGCTCTGGCAAGCTCCTGCCTTCACACCCATTCCCCCAAGCTCACTGTCTTACTTTGCTCTTGGGAATCTTGTCTACATTTTAACAAACATCAGTTCACATAGCAGATTTGAAGCAATGAGGGACAGGCTGAGGAGGGGAGATGTTCTGGGATGGGAGATGCTTCTCATTTGCCCTGTGGGTACCTGCCTTTTGGCTGGTCCTGAAACTGTTAGTATTCATTGTTACCATTCATTGAGCAGCTATTATGTGTGGGGCTCTGTACTGTCCTCTGAGGGAGTATTATCCACATTTTCCAGCTGGAGAAACTGAGATTCTTGCCTAAAGTCACAGCTTTGGTGAGATGCAAAGCAGGGATGGAAACCTAGATTTTTCTGGCTTCAAAGCCTATGCTCTTACCCAGCATACTCAACCATTTTATTGGTGGCCAATGGTCATGAGCAGTTACCAGGATACCCTATACTTATTGCTGTGTGCCTGGACTGGTGCTAAGTGCTTTAACTGGATTCCTACATTTAATTAGCCACTGTTAGACTCACAGCTTTGGTGGAGTCCATCCTCAGATCTGAGCTGCGTCTTCCCCATGGGGCTGCAGCCCCCAGAAGGCCTCTTGCTGCCGAGGGCCACAGTATGACTTCTGTCAGCACTTTGCCTTCATGGGTCCTCCCCCTGGAGAGAAATATTAAAATTTATACTTTATGACTACATTGGTATAAAAACAAATGTAATTCTGGCTGGATTCATGATTGTATACTCATTTGTATTCTATTCATTTTTTCCTCCGATTTTTGAAAGATGACTAAAATAAAAACATTTTTGAGGGTCCCTAGAAATATTGTGGCTTCTAGGCACTGCACTGTGCCTCATGGAGAAGTATGCCCTGCGTGCTGGAAGTGATGGGCAGTCCTAAGAGTCTTGTCCTGGGAACTCCTCTGGACCCAGCGACCTCTGCTGCCACCTGCTCCTTCAGCCGAGCAGCCCCAAGGTACGGGAAAACCAGGATCACCTCTGCTCTCTTACTCCACCCCTTCCACCTTCTCTCAAAATCCTTCCAAGCCTTGTAGACAATCAGCAAAAGAAAGTAACCCCTTCAGGCCCTTTTAAAGTCCATTTAGGCCCCCTCTGCCTCCCTAGCACAAGCTCTTTGATTTCAACTCCTTCTCTTCCCCGTTTGGAAACAGCTGACTTTTAGGAACTGCAATGACCAGGGCAACTCACCCCACTTCCCAGGAAAGTCCCTCTTTCCTTCTCTCAGAGAAAGATTGGAGGCTGCTCTGGGATTAGTGCTGCCCGCTCCCTCCCTGAAGGCTTTGTACTCTGCAGCAGTGGGCTCCCAGGGCCTCCACTGGGAGGAGTGCCTTCTCCGCTTAGCCTTGACTTCAGAGGGGCCCAGGGTGGGAGTGGGAATGGAGGGCTCCATTTCTTACTTCATTCCTCCATAGTATATGGCTAACTATTCAAGAGTTATAAGCAAAGCTGCAAACTTGTATGTTCTTTCTTTCTTCCTTGACAAAATACTGTTAACCAAATTGAAATGAAGCCAGGTAAAAAGTAAGATATTGGCATTTATTTGGGGAGGTCTTAGGAATTGTAATTTGGGAGACATAATACCTTTTATGACAACCTAGAAAATCAACTTCTAAATTTAGAACTTCAGACTCTGCAGATCCCTGAGCTAGAATATACTGGAGCAGGGAGGACTGTCCCTCGCCCCCACCCACCCCTCTGCTCCTCCTACCCAAGCTCCCAATTCGAATCTAGAGTGTCTGTGTGCACACAAGGGTAGGAGTGGTGGTGGTGCCAGCTCCTGCAGCCCAGCCTTGCTGCCCCTTCAGTCTAGGGGTGTGTGTGTGTGTGTGTGTGTGTGTGTGTGCGTGCGCACGTGCGTGCACTAGAGGGGTGGTTGGCTCCAATCTTGCGGGGAAGAACCCTGGGCAGAGGCCCAGACAGGAACCCAGAGTGTGTGGTTCAGAAGGAAGCCCTGAGCTTTGGTCTGGTATCTTCTCTTGGGCCTGTGAAATCCTTGCCCTGTGAAGAGCCCCAAGGCCAGAGGAAGGCCGGAGTGGGGCCTCTAAAGAATGGCCCAGTCCAGGAACCGCTCTTGCTTGGCTTTGAGGGAGGTGCTGTCCTCAGCCTCTGCTGTCTGGCTATCAATTTAGATCTGCTGACTCAGCTTATGAGGGGTTTGTTCATGTCTTAGGGCATGTGGCAGTGGTGGCCTTTTGTTACACATGATTGACTCCCACATCCTGGAATGGAATAGAACACATTATTAAAACCATTGATGAGTGAAGTTGTAAAAAGCAAGTTGAAAAAGAGGCAAACTCCTAAGTACAATAAGGTAGCCTTTTCCCTGATATTGTTGGCAGATGGAAAATTGGTAATTTCATAATCAAAGCTTTATTAGGACATTTCTTGTGACATGTCCACTTAACTCAAACCCTACAAGGATATGAATAACTCTCAAGTTTCACGCCAACTCTTATTACTTTGTAAATTGAGGAAAACACCATGAGTGCTGAGTGACGAAAGTTGTTGCTTTTTAATCCATACCAAGTTACTGGAACCAGAAAAATCCCTTAGTTTGTCATTCTAACACTCCCATCATCATTCTAAAATCTAAGCCTCCCTGCATCTTCTCCCCATATGGATGCAAAATGGAGAGAATACCAAGTTTCATGCTCAACTTTTTTCTTCTGGAAGAATTACTTTCTAGTTTCCTTAACCAGTTAATTCAACCATAATGATTGGGTACCTACCATGTGTCCAGCACCTGGCTGGTACTTAGAATGCAGTGGTGTCCTTGCCCTCATGATGTTTACAAAACCATTTTTTAAATAAGAGCAGTAAAATCCTTACTTTTCTGACAAACCACACTATTTGAATTTCAACACAGAGAGGCTTTCTCTAGTAGCCAGGCTTCACTTTAGCAATATACTGGCATAAAAGATTCTCAGAGGCTGCTGTCTGAAAGGATAAGTGTCCCTGCGACCAAATCCTTTAGGCACTCGAGAAGCCAAGAGTGTCTGTGCATCCCAGACAGGGGAGCAGACTTGACCACCAACTCACCCTGTCACTTGGAAAAAGTCATTTTCTGTCTCTGAGATGCAGTTTCCTGACCCGTGCAGCAGGACAGCTGACCTAGATGATTCCCAAACTCCCCTTCCACCATGACATTTCGATGACAAACGTTTTTAAAAATAGAAAATAAACAGTATTTTAAGCACAGGCCCTAAGTGACTTCATTGAGCTTACCTTGAACTGCCCCGCACCAGAAGCAGTTTGGTTCTTCCCTATCAGCCAACTCTGTCTGATCAGAATCTCCTATTCTTTTTGAACTGGTTTGGAAACTGCAAGCAGGATGAGTCCCAACTGCTCATGCCCTTTGGGACTTCCCAGACCCCTCTGGCTGTAGAATGTAACCCAAGAATCTTGTTCTTGTGTCTATGCCAGCCCTTGTCATACCGTGGTGGCCAATCTGTCTCCCACCAGATTAATCCATTCATTGCACCAATATTTATTGAGAGCTTGGTGGTGTCAGGCATTATTCTAGCTACAGCAGGGAATATAACAAACCCCCTTTCTGCATGCAGCTTACATTCTAAAAGGAAGGGAGAAGAGGGAGAAATAAACCTGCACTCCCACCCCCCGCCCATAATTTGATGTCATGAATGGTAAGTGGTATTATAAGGACTAGAGAAACAGAGTAAGGGGAAGAGCATGAAGCAGAGTGCTGTTTTAGCTTGGGTGATCAGGGAGGCCTTTTTGAGGAGCTGACTTTGGACATAGCCCTGAAAGAAACAAGGGCATGAGCCATGCTGCTGTCTAGAGGAAGAGTGGTTTAAGGAGGGAAAACAGCAGGAGCAAAGGCCCTGAGGTGGGAGCATGCTGCCTGGGCTCTAGAACAGCAATATGGCCAGTGCAGTTGAAGCCGGGGGCAGTGAAGGGGAGAATGGCAGGCAGGAGGCTGGAGGTCAGATCATGCGGGGGGAACAATGAGCATGGATTTTGTTTGAGGTGTGATGGGAAGTCTTTGGAGGGTTTGAGGAAGGGAATAAATATGATCTGATTTGGGTTTTGAAAGGATCACCTGGTTGCTGTGTATAGAAGACACTGAAGTGAAACAAAGATAGAAAAGCAGGGGACCAGTTAGTACAGGGGTCCCCAATTCCCAGGCCATAGAGGCATTAGTCCATGGCCTATTAGGAACCAGGCCACAGAGCAGGAGGTGAGTGGGGCGGGGTGGGGATGGTGAGCAAACATTACCACCTGAGCACTGCGTCCTGTCAGATCAGTGGTGTCATTAGATTCTCATAGAAGCACAAACCCTACTGTGAACTGTGCATGTAAGGGACCTAGGTTTGTGCTCCTTATGAGAACCTAATGCCTGATGATGTGAGGTGGAACAGTTTCTTCCCCTACCCCAACACTTGGTCCACCATGAAACTGGTCCCTGGTGCCAAAAAGATTGGTGATATGGTTTGGCTGTATCCCCACCCAAATATCATCTTGAATTGTAGTTCCCATAATCCCCATGTGTCACAAGAGGGACCCGGTGGGAGGTAATTGAATCGCGGGGAAGGTTTCCCCCGTGCTATTTTCATGATACTAAGTTCTCTCGAGATCTGATGGTTTTATAAGGGGCTTCCCCCTTTGCTCAGCTCTCATTCTTCTCTCTCTTGCTGCCTTGTGAAGAAGAAGAAGGATGTGTTTGCTTCCTTTTCTGCCATGATTGTAAGTTTCCTGAGGCCTCCTCAGCCCTGCAGAACTGTGAGTCAATTAAACCTCTTTTCTTTATAAATTGCCCAGTCTTGGGTATATCCTTGTAGCACCATGAAAAAGGATTAATACAGTTGGGGACCACTGAGTTAGGAGAGGATCATGGAGACTGGTGGGAGATGATGGCTTGGTTGAGGAGAAGGTGAGATGTACTTGGAATCAGGTATGTGAGTGCAGGCACAGACCATGCATTATTTGCCTGAGATGGGCTCTGGCCCAGAACAGGTGCTCAGAAGAGGGAAATACAAGAGTGGAGAGCTGTGGTCAGGGTTGAGAGAGGGAGAAAAGTGGAGAACACTCATATAGCTCTGGCAAGCCCACCTCTGAGGCTCTGTCTGCATTGCCTATAACCTGTTTGTTTGCCCTTGATGTGTCCATTCTATAAATACCTTGTTTTGGTTGAACCTTTTGTTGTTCAACCTGGGAGGCTCCTATTCCTGAACCTATTGTTTTGTCCCTATATGACCCCTTCCTGCTAAGAACAGTGCTGTCCTTTTTTTGGGGCCTGCCCCTCCCACCCCATTGCTTTAACGTCGCATCACCTGGGATTTGCTGGACCTTTCCTCTCTCTTAGGACCTCACTGCTTGCTCATGGAGACTGATCTTCCATGTCTGCTGCCAGTCACGCCGCTGCTCATGGGTTCCCTCCTGTGGGATGAGTTCTGAGCTCCAACATCACCTCTATTGCTTCTGCTGTGGCCAACCTGACCCAACCTGATCCTCAGAGGCCTCCCCATTCTAGTCTCTGCTGAAGTGCCACACTGCTTTCCTTGCTTCTTTGTTGCCTTTGGTAGGGACTGCCCCAAGATGCCAAGCAAGGCTACAGCCCAGCAGCATGGGGAGATAGTGCCCCATGTAGAAAACTTTGACCTATGAAAGACAGGAGATGGGAGGGATCCAGCAGACAATTTTTTCTCTTTTCTTCTATGGGATGGAAGATTCTCAGGGGCAGTGATTATGCCTCGGATGTGTGAAGAAATCCCCTGTGAATCAGAAACTGGCTGTGTCCCTTTGTGGAGCTGTGGATAGCTTGGAAATGCATTCCTTGCATTCACCCCTTTCCTTTCTCTCTTGAGAGAGTGAGAAGTCTTTGCCTTGAGATTGTGCCTCCTAATAAGCCTTATCACTTAAGTGGAGACTCTGGCACCGTTTTCTTACACACTCCCCAACCATGTGACTCTAGTAGGTTTTATCAACCAGTTCCCTGGTCCCTTGGCCATGGAGGTGGACACTGACCCAAGCTAGACCGATAGAAGCCCTTTCCTTGTGTCTTTTAAATTGTATTAGAAGAAAAAACAGTTGTTCCCTTCTAGCATTGAGCCTGAAGATGCGAGTCTAAGAGCTGCTCAGGACCGTTTCCCAAGGAATGTGGAGGAAGCCTATCTGGGGGAAGGAAGCTGGCTTGTAGAGAGGGGCAGAGATGAACAACACAGACAGTTCTGGATCCAATTGCTCTGAGACCCAGCTGCGCCCTGCCCTTCCCACAGTTTCCTTCTGTGAAGAACAAATTCTTTCTCCTTCCTGGCTAATTTGATTGAATTTCTGTCATTTGCTGTATTAGTCAGGGTCCAGGCAGAAAACAGAAACCACTCTGAGTGTGTTACATAGCAAGAGTTGAACACAAGGAGTTGGTTATGCAGAGACGGGAGAGCTGAGAAACCAAATGGGAATTAATGACATGGAAGCTTCCAATACTCCTCCCTAGGGCTGAGGAATAAGGGGGAGGTGGTTTTACTGGCAACCAGGATGGGGCCACCTGCAGAAGCTAAGACCATGGCTGGCCTGTGTGGTGGGAGCTAGGGCCATGGAGCGAGGCTGACACTCCCTGAGATGCTGCCCAGAGCAGAAAGAGAGTGGCAGAAACAGTGTGGCCTCCCTCTTCCTTCAGCCTTCTGTCATGCCTCCCATTGGTCAAAGCTATCCTGAAGTCAGCAAGCAAGAAAGCCTAAGAAATACAGTATCTGCAGTGCGGAACAGGGCAGAAATGAACTAGCATGCAGAGCAAACAGGCAAATGACCAACACACTGGCAGTCTAAGAGTCAGTTTATTCCACAGTGCCTGTTTTTAACTGTGAACCAGAGAGCCAAGACTCAGTCTGAAGCCCTGTCTGTAGCTCGACACTGTGTCATAGCTCACAAGTTTATCACAAAGTTCTGATGATGATAGTAATTACGGTGATGGTCCCTAAGAAGTCCTGCTCCTTTGGAGGTATGAATTGATTCCCCAGTGCATGTATTTTAAAGCCTTTACTCCTATATAGGGTATCCACAGGAAGTTGAGTTCGTTACTTAGAGATTCAGTTGAGCTACAGAGAGAACCAGGTGTAGCTTCAGAATTTCCATAACCAATAATCTCCTACCAGCACGGCTGCAGGAAGTCTCCTGAATTTCAACCCAGGGGTTGATCAGAGCTGCTCGAGTGGCCAACACAGAGGTAGTAAGCTTGGCAAGCTATGCTAGGTGCATTTGGAGTTCTCCCTAGCCTCCAATTTAAATTCCTTCCCCTGTATTGTCAGGTCACCCTTGGGAGACCTAGGATAGGATTATTCAGAAGATCATGCAGGATTTTGAAGAAAGGAAAGAGCATTATTTTTGAATTTGAACTGAGCATGGACTTAGAAAGCTCTGCCGATGTGGCCAAGGAGGGGCAGGAACGGGGGTCATGTGATGGATTTTCAGACTCTGGAGTGACCGGAATGACTCACTGGAGGCCATCCAGGCCGTGGGGTTTGAGGTCCAGTAGTGCTCAGCAAAGAAGTTCCTGGGAACTTAATGGGGACAATTTGGGGTTTTGCAGATCATCTGAACCGAGGTTGTTTCACATATGTTGGACAGCATGCAGCTCTCTATATGTCTATATTTTAAAGTAAATAAAAGGTTCCCTGAGCAAACCACATGGTATTGGATGGGCTCAGACTCCTGTTCCGAAACCTCTGCTTTCTGGCTTTACAGGAGCCTGTGGTGACCACTCTGGGCTGGGAGTCCGTGTGCTGGGTCAGCTTCTGGCTTCTGCTGAGGATTCGCTGTAGCGCCAGTGGACAGGCAGCTTGTCATGCTTGGGCTTAGTTCTACCTTTCCGTGAAACAGGTGGAGCCTGGGGTCATTGGGTGTTGTGAGAGTAGGTGAAATTTTTGCTTAGTATTATGGGTTGAATAGTGTCCCCTTGAATTCATATGTTGAAGTCCTAACCCCCAGCACCCCAAAATGGGACTTATTTGGAAATAAGGTCCTTACAGAAGTAATCAAGTTAAAGTGAGGTCATTAGGAGTGGGTCCTAGTCCAATATGACTAGTGTCCTTATAAAAAGGATAAATCTGCACCCAGTAACACATGTAGACGGAAGATGACGTGAAGATGGTCATCCACAAGCCAAGGAGAGAGGCCTGGAGCAGATTCTTCTCCCGTGTCCCTCAGAAGGAACCAATCCTGCCAACCATTGATTATAGACTTTGAGTCTCCAGAACTGAGGGAACCAGGGGCTGCAGAAAGAAGCCAGAGTGAGAGAGAGGGTTGAGGCAATAACTTTCAGTGAGAAAAGCGTGGGAGATGCCCTTGTATCAGGATCTTGGGACTTGAGAATCACCCCTTCCTCACTTTAATTTCTAAGACAAACTCCTTTTCTAGTTAGACGGCAACTAACATCTACTCTCTTTTCCTAGCTGTTGTATTTTCAGCCCCTTTCTTCCTTGCCTACTTATATGATTATGGGTATATTAGGCTGTTCTTGTATTACTATAAAGAAATACCTAAGAGTGGGTCATTTATAAGGAAAAGAGGTTTCATTGGCTCACGGTTCTCTAGGCTTTATAGGTGGTGTGGTGCTGACGTTGCTTAGCTTCTGGGGAAGCCTCAGGAAGTTTACAATCATGGCAGAAGGGGAAGGGGGAGCAGGTACATCACATGGTGAAAGCAGGAGCAAGAGAGTGAGGGGGAGGTGCCACACACTTTTAAACAACCAGCTTTTGAGAGGTCACTCACTATTGTGAGGACAGCACCAAGGGGATGGTGATAAACCATTCATAAGAAATCCATCCCCGTGATCCAATCACCTCTCACCAGGCCCCACCTCCAACACTGGGGATTATAATTCAACATGAGATTTGGGTGGGGACACAGATACAAATCGTATTCATGGAAAAATCACCTTGAACCTTATTTCCAGTGCTATCTTACTTATTTCATTTGACAGCATGCTTATTAGAATGAAATTCACTGATGTTCATGCAAGTGCTTAGAAACTGTAAAAAGGCTGGGTGTGGTGGCTCACGCCTGTAATCCCAGCACTTTGGGAAGCCAAGGTGTGCAGATCACCTGAGGTCAGGAGTTCGAGACCAGCCTAGCCAACATGGTAAAACCCTGTCTCTACCAAAAATACAAAAATTAGCCACCAGGCGTGGTGGCGTGTCCCTGTAGTCCCACCTTGGGAGGCCGAGGCAGGAGAATCGCTTGAATCTAGGAGGCGGAGGTTGCGGTGAGCTGAGATCATGCCAGTGCACTGTAGCCTGGGCGACAGAGTGAGATGTGAGAGTCCGTCTCAAAAAGAAAAGAAACAGTAAAGGATTCAGTCTTACCTGTCCTTCAGTATCAAGGTTGAATATCATCTCTTGTCACACCACTCCATTGAGCCGGAATTAATCACACTGTGTTTCCTTCTCTCAAGGATTACATCACAGTCTCCTTTAAATTGTAATTATTTGCTGTCAGACTGTGAGCCTCATAAAGACACGATAAACGTTTCACTCAGGGTTGAATCTCTAATGCCTGCCACATCATGGGTGATTAGAAAATGTGTTTCACATTAACTAACAAAGACTTTAGGCAGAGCATGGCCCTGATCAGTCCCCAGTGGCCCAGGCTGCAGAGCTGTGCCCTGGAGCTGGTCCAGGCATGGGTGGAGAAAACAGAACTCAGATTTCTAGACTCATGAGAGGCCCCCCCCTTTCCAGCTCAGCTTCGCGCAGCAGCATGGCCCCCTCCTACAACTTAATCCATTGTGACTTGAAGGCAGCAGGCTTGACTAGTGTGTCCATTTCGGCAGGCAAACATGTAATTTCAGGTCATGTCCGGTGCCATTTGGAAGGAAGCTCAGGTTTCCCTAAGTGGAAACAGCATGCCCTGAAAGTAATTATGGGCCAGGAAGCATGTTCTGGAGTGAGACCCAGCATATCTAAGCAAAGGTTACCCTTCCTGCCTGGTGACAGGACAACCCAGGGAGGACATAACCAGTCCCAGTTAATCCCAATAGTATCCTAGGAGGGCATGCATCATGGCAGGAGGAGCAGGCCAGACTGGCACTGGGATATCTGCCAGGATTCTGGATGCCAGTTATTTTTGGGTTTTGGTTTACTATGGACTCCCTGGGGTCACTCTTTTCCATGCTAGGACCTCAGAAACAGAACATGATGAGCTCGTTGTTAGAAGTGGTGGGATCTTTGAAAATTGCTTCTCCTCTCTGTTTCTGTCATCATGAGGAAGTTGAACTAGATAACCTCGGACCAATTAATTGTATGCTGGTAAAGGTTTAACACCAGCTCTTTGGAATAAAAATGCTCTGGCTGGGTGCAGTGGCTCACACCTGTAATTCCAGCACTTTGGGAAGCCGAGGCAGTTGGATCACCTGAAGTCAGGAGTTCGAGACCAGCCTGGCCAACAAAAGGTGAAACCCTGTCTCTACTAAATATACAAAAAAAATTAGCTGGGTGTGGTGGCGGGTGCCTGTAATCCCAGCTACTTGGGAGGCTGAGGCAGGAGAATTGCTTGAACCTGGGAGGTGGAGGTTGCAGTGAGCCAGGATCACACCACAGCACTCCAGCCTGGGTGACAAGAGCAAGACTCTGTCTTAAAAAAAAAAAAAAAAAAAAAAAAAGCCCTGATTTGTGGTGTCTACTGATTTCTGCAATGTGAATACTTTCATCATGGCCAGTTTCAGGCTACAATGTGATGTCATTGAATGCAAACTTGGGTGAGATGCACCCACTTGGCTGCTGAGAGCTGGTATGAATGGTAGGAGCCAGCCCCAGAATATTACTGCTTCTAACTCTGACATCTGCAAATTTCTTCCACTATTATCCAGATAAGTGTCATCCAGTATTCATCTGCTATATTACAGATGGAATACAGCATCTATATTACATATATAGATATTTATCTGTACCTGTATGGGCATAACCAGAGCTGGCTACATTATTTGCTGGCCCTAGTACAAAATAAAAATGTAGCCCCCTTTTTCAAACAGCAGGAAAAAAAATGCCATTAAAGGTTTTAAAATATAAAGTTTTTTCCTTTCTTTCATGGTTCCTCATGGTGTTTTAAAGTTGTTATTTAATGTAGTTCTACGTGAATAAACACTTAAAGATGAAATTATTACCATCAATTTTACTATTCTTTATATTGTAAAATGCCAGTTTTTGATGCAAATATAGTGTTTAATTAGTGGAATCACTGAAACGACACAATTATATTTCACAGCTCATTCATGACTACATGACAGTGGAAGCTCACAAAACTAACTGCTGTTTGCCATAATGGTAGGCATGAGTGGTGCCTTATCTCCTCTGCTCACGTGCATTCTCATGTCCCATTAGATTCCAGTTCCAAACACAGAGATAAAATGAGTACAAATTTCAGGATGGTCAGAGCAGAGTATCAAACCAAATATAGACCCTTGTAAGTTCAGGGCCTCAAGTGACTACAGAGGTCACACCCAGGAAGCTGGATTTGGGAATACCACTGTTTGTGTATGGGGTCCATTCTAATTAGTCATTGACAGTGCTCCCCCTGCCCCACCCACCATTCATATATGGAAATCCTAACCCCCGAAGGTGATGATATTAAGACTGCTGATTCCTTGATCTTGGACTTCCCAGCCTGCAGAACTGTGAAGAAAAAATTTCTGTTGCTTATGGGCTGCCCAGTCTATGATATTTATTATAGCGGCTTGAACAGACTAAGAAAGGTGTCCTAGGAGAGAAGATGAATGTGACTCAGCCCTGCCCTGCAGAAACATCAAATTCTGTTGCGTTGTCAAAAGTATGTTCAGAAATGAAAAGCAACAACACAGGACAAAACTAGAGAAAACAGCTCTAAGTCAGTGGTTCTCAGATTTAAATGTTCATCAGATCCCCGAAGCATTGGCTAAAAACCCATATTTACTGGTGGGGCTCTGATTCACTTTGGAGTGAGAGTGAGGTAGCCTTGGAAACCCTTCTGTAACCCCTCATGTTTCTGCAGCAGAGGGTCAACCCACCTCGGTTTGAGAAGCACTGCTACAAAGAAAGTGAATTTTGAAAGGAGGGAGAGACCATAGGCTTAGCAGAGAGCAGGACTCAATAACTGTTCAATAAATTGAGTGAAAGAATTAAAGAAAGAAAGAAGACCCGAGAAGCCTGAGGTCTTCAGGGAGAGGTTTTAAGAAGTAGTGTAATTTTAGCTTCCTATTCAGGTCTTTGCTCTATATGCAGCACCTATGCCAGGGCTGGGGAGTAGAGGGCCAAGTTCATGCTTGTTTAATGACTGAGGTATAAGAGAGGCCCCCCAGAGTCCAAGGACTCATGGAGACTTGAGGGCAGAGAAGTTGAGATCTCAGATCCTCCATGCACCTTGCATGGGGTCAAAGCCCTCTCCTAGTCAGGCTGGCTCCAAAGTCACAAGGGGGTCTTGAGTAAGACTCCTTTCTGCAGGGAAATCCAGGCAGACCATGTTGGGAGCTCTCAGGTGTGTGTGTGGGGGCGTGGAGTGGGGAGTCTCAGAGCCTGACAATGCAGTAAATTTAAGGAGGATGGCACACTTTTCAACTCTGACTCCCCTCCCAGGCCTTCAGGGAGGGAGCTCCTAGCTGTTCCATCACCTGTTCCTGCATCTCACCGGGGAAAGTCAGGAACTAAATCTGCATGGATTTGGCTGTCTGGGGCACAGAAATGTCACCTGGGTCAAATGCCCGCTCCCTGCTCTCCAGCTGGAAGGCTCCATTCCCTTCTTGGAACTCCTAGAGCCTTTTATCTTTGCCTCTGCCTCTAAGACATTTGTTGCAGCCAACCTTGTGACTTGGGTGGCTTGTTTTCTGCTGGTAAGTAGGGCCTGGTGATTTATTTTCACTCACCTTTCTCCACTCACACCCCTTGTGCTTATTTAGCATAGAGCTGTTTGGGCAGGTATTGCAATTCACAGTTGTGGAATGAAGGCTGGAAAGTCTGTGCCCTGAGCTTCTGCCTCAGGCAGCAGGGCAGGCTGATGGGCTTTGTGGGGCTCTCTGTATGACAGGGCTTCATTTTTCAGGGTCTCATGGTGCAGGTACCAATACATGACCACAGATGCCATGCAGCGGAGGTTGGGAATAGTCTCGAGCAGGTCAGCTGTTTGCTGAGCTGGAAGAGGGTTGTTGAAAGGCACATCCTGTCCCCAGTGGATCTCCAGATGGGAAGGGATCCAATCCCGACAAAGGATGGAGTGGAGACCATAGCAACAGGGGCTGTGATGAAACCAGAGCTGCTGTGGGGTCCTGCCATGCGACCAGCTGAGTCCCAATTTTTTCATCTGTCAAATGAGAACAGTAATTGGAAAATAGAAGAAGGATGTAGAGGGCTTGGTGGCCTCCTATGTTCACTTTTGGCATCTACCTGCTCTTTCCTGGCTCTCTTTGCCTCAGGGCATCTGGGGACTCATTGCATCCCCCTTCCTACACGAGGACCCATCCAGCAAAACCCCCTCAGGCCAGACTCTCCCCTCCCCTTTCCTTTCTCTCCAATCAGAACTACAACAATAACAACTTGTATTTAATGAGCACTTACTGTGTACTCTGCATTTTACTAAGCCCTTGACGTATACAAACTCATTTAGTCTTCATGGCAACCCAATGAGGTAGGCATCCCTATTATCTCCATGCACTAAATGAGGAAACTGAGGCTGAGAGAGGGAAAGTAATTTGCCTGAGGTCGCACAGTTAGGAAGCTGAAGAGCAGGCTGTGAAAGCAGGTTTGTTTGACACCACGGTTTGTGATATTAGCCACCACACTCCACCAGCTTCCTGAATTACTTCCCCAGGTTAAGTTCTGGAGCTGTAGATCCCTGGTGGTGTCTGGCTGGTTTATTTTCAAACTGTTTGGAGATAAGAGTCTGGCACTTAATGTGATGGTCTTTGGCATTTTAACTGACCCCTTGGGCTTGTGACCTTACTGCAGTAGGGACAAGATGCTGTAATACTGGAATGCAAAGCTGGGGGTGAGGTTCCTAGGGCTCATGCTTGAGATCAGCCCCTCACCATTCTCCCTCTTTTCTCCTTGGGGCAGTCACCCCCTCTTTGCCTCCAACTCTGAGCCCCATTCCCATGCAGTAGGTCTTGTGTTGATGGCATGTAGAATGCATGCGGTGGTTCCTGACCTTGGGCTCCCGGCACAGACGCTGGCTGAGACCTGTTTAAACGGCCTGTTGACCATAGGGACAGAGCTCATTTGGACCAAAGGCATCCACCTTGGCTTCCAGATCCATGGAATCTTCTGGCCTCTTTGGCCATTAGGTTCAGGCCGCCTTCCAGCTGAGTGAGTATAGGCAGGGGTCGGCATCCCTGTGGCTGATAGAATTGGAGATGCTCTGACCTTGGGGCTTTCATGGCTGACCTTGCAGAAGGTCATGGCCTCTGTGAAGCACTGGTTAGAGACCATGATTCCTTCCATTCCCCTTGCTAGGGGCTGTGTGGTCGGACATGTGGCAGCGGGGCTGTCAGCTTGCACCTCCAACAGATGTCTGTGGACCTACGATTTCATCTTGGGGACAAGCTATGTAATATTGGGTCTGAGTTTTCATCTGTGGGACAAGCTGTGTCATATTGGGCCTCTGATTTCATCTGGGGCACAAGCTGTGTCATATTGGGCCTGCGATTTCATCTGGGGGACAAGCTGTGTCATATTGGGCCTGCGATTTCATCTGGGGGACAAGCTGTGTCATATTGGGCCTGTGATTTCATCTGGGGGATAAGCTGTATCATATTGGGCCTGTGATTTCATCTGGGGGACAAGCTGTGTCATATTGGGCCTGTGATTTCATCTGGGGGATAAGCTGTATCATATTGGGCCTGTGATTTCATCTGGGGGACTAGCTGTGTCGTATTGGGCCCAAATTTTCATCTGGGGGACTAGCTATGTTATATTGGGCCTGAGTTTTCATCTGGGGGGCTAGCTGTGTCATATTGGGTTTTCTTCTGGGGGACAAGCTGTGTCATATTGGGCCTGCGTTTTCGTCTGGGGGACTAGCTCTGTTATATTGGGCCTGCATTTTCATCTGGGGGACTAGCTGTGTCATATCAGGCCTGTGATTTTATCTGGAGGGCTAGCTGTGTCACATCAGGCAGATCCATTCACTGCTTTTTGCCTGGGTTTTCTTGTCTGTAAGGAGGGGACGATGTGTCTGCTCTACTTACTCCCACAGGCTGCTGTGAACATACTTGGGATATAAGAAACACATGTCGATGAGTGGAAAATGCTTAAAATATAAATGAAGATAAATGAGGTAGTCATTGGATACAGAGTCATGATTTAGACACTGAAGTCGTTGTTTGAGGGTTTCTACCCAGAGACCAAGACAGTGTAATAGAAGTATATTGCACATTCATAGTTGGGTTATTAGTAAACACTGGTAAGATCATGATGCACAGCAGGTGAGAACAAATGGCTTACTCATGGCTCATATTTGATCTACTGTATACTTATGCTTCTATTGTAAAGGATAGGTACTTTTTATACAAGCTTAAGTAAGGCATTGTGCCTTGATAAAAGGCATACTTTTATATAGATTACACAAAGTAAAGAGTTGATGCAGCTCTTGTCTCTGCTGAAAATCCACATACATTCTCATTTTCTCATGGATATTAATTAAATGACCTTGGAGTAAATGTTCAGTCAACTGGAGGGCCTATGAAGGCATGTGGAAAGGGAATGAATGAACCCTGGGCCATGGTAGGGCTGACCTGTGGGTTATGGTTCCCCTGCTTCCACGTCCAGGTTAAGAACACTTCACCTTTTTTGACAATTTCTTTTTCTTTTTTAAACACATCATTATTGATTGCCAGACCAATAAATAAGTATAATAAAGCTGTTTTTAAAATAGCTTTATTGAGGTATAATTGGCATAGAACAAACTGCACACATTTAAAGTGTACAATTTTATAAGTTTTGACACAGGTGTATACCCATGAACCCATCACTGGAATCAAGATGTTGAACATATTTATTATCCCAAAAAGTTTCTGTGTGGCACTTTGTAAACTTTCTTTCTTGCTTCTCTCACCCACACAACCATGGATCTGCTTTACCTCTCTATAGGTTAGTTTGAGTTTCCTAGAATTTTATATAAATGGAATAATATATGATGTATGTTCTTTGGTCTGGCTTCTTTCACTCAGCATACTTATTCTGGGATTCATCCAGATTGTAGTATGTATTAGTAGTTCATTCCTTTTGATTGCTGAGTAGTATTCCATCATGTGAGTATATTATAATTTGCTTACCCATTCACCTGTTAAAGGACATCCAGGTTATTTCAAGTGTTTGGCTATTACAGATAAAGCTGTTAAAAAAATTCATGTCAAGTCATTGTATGGACATATGCTTTTATTTCTTTTGGGTAAACATCCAGGAATGGAATGGCTGAATCATATGGTAGGTGTATATTTGACTTTTAAAATAACTGCCAAACTGCTTTCCAAAATGCTTGTCCTATTTTACAATCCCACCAACAGTGTTCTAGTTCCTCCACATCCTCACCACCACTTGATGTGGTCAGTTCTTTCCATTTTAGCTATGCTAATAATTATTTAGTGCTGTGTCATTGTGGTTTTAATTTGCATTTCCCTAATGACTGATGAGGTTGAATGTCTTTTCATGTGCTTATTTGCATCCATGTATCTTCTTTGGGAAAGTGTCTGTTTAAATATTTTTCCTGTTTTCTTTATTGGGTTGTTTATTTTCTTTATTGAATTTTGAGAGTTCCCTTTATAAATCTGGATACAAATCCTTTATCAGATACATGATTTGTAAATATTTTTCTCTTAGTCTGTGCCTTGTCTTTTCATTCTGAATTTGAAGAGTAGATATTTTTACATTTGATGAAGTCCAATTTATCAATTTGTTCTACTATCACTTGTACTTTGGGTATTGTATGTATGAAATCTTAAGAAATCATAAAGGTTTTTTCTATATTTTCTATGTATATAGTTTTATATTTTATTTTATGTTTACGTCTGCAATTCATTTTGAGGTAAGTTTTTCATATAATGCAAGCTACTATTTCTGGTGTTCTTAATTCTTGGTGCACATTCATTCATATTTCCATCTGGTTTAATTTTTTTTTTCCCAAAGGACTTTAACATTTCTTCTAATGTGGGTCTGCTGGTGATAGATTCTTACAGTTTTTTTATGCCTGAAAATTTATTTCACTTTTTTTGGGGAAAGATATTTTCACTAGGTATAGAATTCTAGTTGACATTTTTTCTTTCAATACCTTAAAAATATTGCCATACAGCCTTCCCTCACATACTGTTTTAAGATGAGACATCTGCTGTCTTTACCTTGGCTCTTTTGTTCATAATGTATCTTTCTTTTGCTGTTTTTTAGATTTTCTCTTAATCACTGGTTTTGAGCAATTTGATTATGAGGTGTGATATTCCTCATATTCTTTTGCTTGGCATTCATTGTGTTTTCCGGATTTGTGGGTGTATAGTTTTCATTAAATTTGGAAAAAAATTTAGCCAGTATTTCTTCAAATAATTTTTCTGTTCTCCCTTGCATCTCAAATTTGATGACTGCAATTACACATATATTTGGTTGCTTGAAGTTGTCCCATAGCTCAGTGATACTCTGTTAGTTTTTCTATAATATCTTTTTATCTTTACATATCCTCATGGCTAGTTCATATTGCCGTGTCTTCAAGTTTCGTCTGCAATGGCTGATCTCCCATTTAGTCTAGTCAGTGTATTTTTCATCTCAGACATTTTAGTTTTCATCTGTAGAAGTCTGACTTGGATATTTTAAAATATCTTCTACTTAACTTTTTGAACATATATAGATATAATTATAATAACTGCTTCTATTTCCTTGTCTGATAATTCTAACATCCGTGTACATTTCAAGATGGTTTTGGCTAATTGATTTGTCATGACACCATGGGTCACGTTTCTGCCCTTTTCAATACTTGGTAGTTTTTGATTGGGTGGTGTTGGAAGTCACCTCCAATCATTTCTTCACTAGAATCTGAATCACCAATGCAGAGATTGAAATCTAGTAGTCAGAATATGAATCCCATCTGTGGATGTGTTCTGCTCAGCTTGAACAGTGTTTTAAAAAAGATCTCAGATGTTTTTCACACTTAAAAACAGAGAGATATGTGAAACCATGGATTCTGTTAAACATTTTTAAAAAATCAGGCTATCTTGCAGTATGGCTGCCATTCCCACTGGGAGCGGCTGCTGTCTTTGGATGCCACTGTGAGTTGAATGTGTTCCCCAGGGTTCATGTGCTGGAAACTTAATCCCCAATGCAGCAGTGTTGAGAGGTGGGACTTTTAAGAGGTGATTAGAGGCAGGACCCTCATGAGTGGATTGTTATCTTGGGAATGGGTTTCTTAAAAAAGGATGAATTTGGCTCCTTTCTCTCTGTCTCTCACACATGTGTGATGCCTTCCATCATGTTATCATGCAGCAAGAAGGCCCTCATCAGATGTGGCTCCTTGACCTTGGACTTAGCCACAAGCTAAATACATTTCTGTTCATTATAAATTACCCAGTGTATGGTATTGCTATAGAAGCATGAAACAAACTAAGACGGGTAGAGTGTGAGGTTTCTATACCTCCTCACAACAGACTGTAGTAGGCATTTTAGTTTGAGTACTCTGTTATTTAAGATCAGTTTTCCAGAAGTAGACCTTGAGATGAGTATTAGTGCACAAGTGATTTTTTAACAAAATGATCCTAGGAGAAACTTGAAAGGGAGTGGGGCATGCAGGAAAGAGAAAGGGAAGAAGTCAAGCAGGCATGAAATTTCTGTTATAAACTCATGGAGGATAAACTTCACCTTGATCCTGCAGAGGCATAATAGAATGCAAATTATGCCTCAGAGTGTGTCCCAACTAGATGCAAAGGAGCTGAACTTTCATATTTCCTCCCCAGTCAGAAAGTGCCCCTACACCTGGCAAGGTAGACAAAATAAGAAGGACAAAAGCATTAGGCATCTGCATTACTGTCCCATGCGGGTCACCTGGGAGCCTCTTTCATGGTCCTGGCTGAGATGAAGGACCACAGAAGATGTTGTGCCATTGGATGAAAACTGTGAAAGAGTTGGAAATGCCTTCATCCTCATAACGTCACAGCTTCCTCATTTCCAATGCTTTATTGGTGGGAAGGTCAATTGAGATCATTAGTGAAGACCATTTAATACACAAAGGAATTGGGTGCCACCAGGGGAGGGGACCTACTGGAGGACTGCCACTTCCTCCTGTTGGAGAGCCCTGCTGGTGTCACCTTATGCATTCCCTTACTTTAAGGAGAGATCATCCAGATTTAGTATGATTTTCATTCCTAGGAATCTCTAGGAAGGGGAACGTAATTGCCTGCTAGTCATTCATTTATTCACTCATTTGTTTACTCACTCATCATTTATTCACCCATAAACATTGAGCCAAGCAACATGTTCTGAAGGACTATTTGAATGAGGACGTGTTAAGGCATTTATAAAGCAGTGTCTTACCACTGTTTCCTGGCCCACTTCTCCTCTCAAGAGGAAATCACACAGTCTTCTGTCATTGCTCCAAATTCCCTCAAGTGCCACAACTGGAGGCTTCAAACCCATGTTCTTCCAATCTGGGCCTACGGAGGAGAAGTTTTGTGCCTTAAGCTATGGAGGAGTCCTGCATCTGGGCACCTTTCCTTTGATGTATTGATGTAGAGTACTCCTGCTATCTTTGGATCTTCAGTTTCCCTCATGTGAGCTGAAGCCAGCAACACAGAAAACAAGAGACTGAGCGCTGGTTATCATGGGTGTCTATGAGGGGGCAAACAGAGGGGAACAAAAGAAACAAAAAGCCCATTGCTAAACCCCTCCAGCCTCCTCAAAGCCTTAGAGTTACGTATACATAACAAATGTTCCTGTTGGGACCCAGAACTGTGAAGGAATGGGCTGGATGGAGACCGAAGGGAAAGACTGGGCTGGGGTTGGGCTGGAGAAGGAGAAAGGCTGCTGCTGGTGGCTGGGTGGGTGAAGGTGATGCTGGTCATTGTCCAGCTTTACGTCTGCTGCTGTGAGCTTATGAACTAGGAGAGCGGCAGAGAGAGGAGAAGAAGGGAGGAAGAAAGAAGGGAGGAAGCAAGAAAGGGATAGAGGGGAAGAGTGGAAGAGAGAAAAACCATAGAGTGAGGAGAAAGAGACAGAAAGAAAAATAAATCAGAGACAGAGAGACAGAATAGAGAAAGAAGAAGCATGACTGTGTGTGTCTGTGTGTGTGTGTGTGTGTGTGTGTGTGTGTGTGTGTGTGTGGTGGGGGGATTGCTGCCCAGGGTCCCTGGTTTGGAAATTCAAGGGGCATTGCAATTCTGGAGTGTGGTGAAATGGCCTCAGGGTCTCAAGAAGCTAACGGCAGGCTCATGCCAGGCCATAATAACAGCCTCTCGGTGGCTCCAACCCACTCTGGCCTCTCTACTCCCAGGAACACTAAATTCACACAGGCGCAAAATGTAACCCTGCTTCAGGCCTCGCAGCCTAATAGCTACCATTGTGTTTGCACTGCACCCGCAAGCATCATGGGCAATTAAGAAAGTCGTCCATTGCCATCGTGGACTGCCATTTACGGGTTGGAGCCTGGAGCCCCTCCAGGCCAGTTAGCCCTCTGATGAGACACAAATGAGCAGGGAGGAGTGTTGTTTCCCTGGGAGAAGAACTCCTGCCATTAGCTGGCAGATCCCAAAGGGAGGCAAACAGAGGCTGCTGTGGGCTGACAGAGGGGGAGGTGGAGATGGAGATGGGGAGAGACCAGGAGCCCTGCTTGAACGGACAGACACGTGCACACACAGACACACCTTCTCACAGGCAGGTGTGCGCTTGCATGCACACTCATGCCACCCCATCTTGAACACAGACTGCAGACATGTTAGTGCAACACATGTGGGGCATTCACACACTCATGTGCATGCACACACAGACACAACTTTATGCACATGCTGGCCAGCAAATGTGCACATTCGTGGGCTCACACAGGCATTTGTACCAAGTGTACATGTTATAGATATATTTATGTAAACCATGCTCGCACACTAGCTGGCACTCTCAGAAACGCAAATGTGTGTACCCAGGCACATAGATAAAAGCCTAGATAAATCCAGGCTCATATACATAGGCACACACAGACAAACACATCCTAAACTTTTCATCTAAAATCCAAAAGCAGGACAGTTCCAAGGACCTTTAAAACATCCATACTCTAGACTTCCAACTTCTTTCATGGCCATGAATAAGAATGGATTTGGGCACTGGGGCTGATTAATTTGTCTAGTAGAAGACAAAAAAGAGCTGGAAGAGAGTTGCCCTTTCTTTGTTCTGCTTTGAGCCATGGCCAAGGCCATGTATGTGGTTGAAAAATAATTGCTGGTGGACGGCATCTTTTCAGGACCCTACCACCAGCCATTTGACCTTGTTGCCATCCCAGGCGGATGATTTTTAGGCTCTCAGGAAAGAAAATTTCAAAATATTCTTGATCCCATGAAAGTAGAACTCACACCCCTCACATCCATGAAGTCTCTTCTCTTCGCAAGCCCGCTCAGCCATAAGGGGACTGGATTGAATGAGTAGAGGGCCGTGTATTGCGATTTGGTGATTTTGATTTTCTCATTTTTGAAATTGAGTTTAGAAGTGTTTTCATCCTTTTCTGAGGTTTGGGGTTTTTCCTCTCTCACTGCCTCCCTCACCCCTATTTCCCGCACTGTTATTAGGGAAAGAAAATTGGAGACCGTGTCCATTTTGAGCACGTCTCCCAGAATAATTGTGCCGTGACACACGGGGAGTGCAAACGGAAAACAGGAAGCCAAGCTGCAAGGGCTCGTTTGAAACTGGCAAACTTTGTAGTCAAGTCTTCAGCCAGAAAATCCACAGATGGCAGCCATTTCCCACACCACTTCCCTCCACATCTGGTTCCAAATGGAGGCTGCCATAGGTCTGATCTGTCTCCTGTGGTGGGGGTGATGACCTTCCCCATCAGCCCCAAGACCAAGTTCAACGCATTTGCTGCTGGCTTCACATGGCCAATGCTGGAAGCAGCAGCCCCTGACCACCCTCAACTGCTGTGACCCATGGCGCTGGGGCTCCACGTGAAGCCTTCCATGGACATTTATTTTGGAGGCTTTTTGGCAGTTTTGGCAGATTTGGGTCAGAAGTGGCTTCAAGAAGCCTAATTGACTTAACTACTTTCATTGTACTTTAGTGCCCTCCTCATCTCAATCTTATAATTTCTCTTAATTTTCAATAAAATGTGCTGGAAAGATCAGATTATTGGGGTACAGGGCTGTCAGAGTGCCCTGATGAGTGGGTAAGATGTTGTAGAAGGATGCTGACAGCAACTGCAAGATGTTTGCAGCTCCTAGGTTGACAGCAAGTGAAAAACAAGTGGCGAAGGATGTCTTGGTGGGTGATTTTCCTCTAAAACAGGAGCTAGTAGCATGACCTCCCCAAGAGTCATTCTGGTGCTTAGAGCCAATGATAAGTATTTCACTATTTAAAGGGCTGTCCTCAGGGACAAGGAATCATAAGATTATTCTGTATAGCTGTAGAGGGCTATTATGGGCTGCACTGGTTTAGTTTTTCTGCATAACAAAACTCTAGAAAACTTATTGACTTAAAACAACATTTATTTAGCTCATAATTCTGAGAGCTAGCAATTTGGGCTGGGCTCAGCTGGGCGGTGCTGCTGACCTGGGCCAGGCTCGGCTGATCTCACCTGGGGTTCATACATGCATCTGCAGTCAGCTGTCACGTTTGCTGTGGGCTGTCCCCAGGACTTAAGAGAGTAAGAGTCTAAGCTTAGGAAGGCCTAAGCTGGGATGACAGAGTTCTCCTCCATGTGTTAGTTCATCGTGTAGCAGATTATACTGATCTTGTTCTCATGCCAGTGACAGGGTTCAGAGTGAGAGAGCAGAAGTATGTGAGGTCTCTTGAAGTCTAAGTTCAGCAATGGCATGACATTACATTTGACCAAAGCAAGTCATAGATCAGTCCTGCAAAGTCACATGTTAAGGGCATTGATACAAGGAGGAGTGAAAAAGGGTGACCATTTTTACAACCTACCACTTGGGGGTCAGATTTTGACCTGATATTCAAAGCTCCTTCTAATGAGTTGAGCTGCTCAGCCATGGGACAGATTGTCCTGCTGGCCATGGGCCTGCTGTAGAGGAAGGACTAACTCTCAGGTGATCAGAATGGGACCACTGGGCTGCCAAAAGCCCTTCTGATTCCAAGTGTTTATTTACCAGGAAATTATTTTCATCTACCCAGAGTTGAAGATTTTCATAATTAAAGAATAGGAAAATTGGAATAATTTCTCAAATCCTTGACTGCCCCAGTCATGGCCAAATTTCCTCACCCCCCCACCCCCTGCCACCATTGCTGACCGGCCTCCTCTCTCTCCCATTCACTCATGTTGCACCCCCCCCAGTCCTGGCCTTGCCCTCGTGTACCTCTGATCACATCCACCAACCTGTCTGTGCTTAGTGTCTTGTTGGGGGTAGAGAGCAGAAGACAAAGGATAAAGCATGCTCTTAAAGACAAAGGCTGCTGGACTCCGAATTTATATTATAGTCTCTAAAGAATGATGTGTGTTGGAGAGGAAAAAAGAAACAGCATGTGCATATTTTTAAAAGAAATGCACACGTGCAGAAAGTGGAAAATTAAAGAAGCCAACAACCCAAACGGAAGTTGGTTCTGAAGGAGGGAGATGTAAACTTGAGCTCCAGAGCTGGAACCAAGACAGGAAGTGGGCTTGGCCTGCACGAGGTGCATATGCTGCATGGAAAACCACCCGACGCTGCTCAGCTCCCTGTCTTCCTAATTCCCCTCAGCTTCCAGCCTCTGCTGACCCTGGTAACAATGCAGCACTGTGCTGAGACTGTGCCTTTTGTAATGGCCTGGGAGAGGAAGAAAGGAGAAACTGGTCTGGGCGTCTGCGTGTGTGAATCACCCGTGTCACATGGCCAGGCCGGCTGCAGCAGCTCCCCGGGTCTGCACAGGGCACGCAGGGAGCATGGCCTGAGCCCACGCCTGGAGGCTGGTCAGCCAGCTGCAGAGTGCCCCACTCTGAACCACATAGCCAGGGAGAGGATGGAGAAGGGGGAAGGTCTGGTGCCATGAGGGCCTTGGAGGACATTCCTTGTTGCCGTGGGGGCAGGCTCTGGGCCCTGGATGTCCCCCACAATCCCAGATCATTTGTGGAGATTGAGTCTGATGTTCGTGAAAGTCACAGACTTTTTGGTTCATCATTGAGACCTGCAGGACGCTGGCTTGTCTGTTGATTCAGGCAGGACATGTCTCCTTCAGTGTGGGGGCTTTCTCCAAGGACCAAAATATGTCCAGGGTATGGAGAAACCACCTTACTCTGGAGAAGAGGGGGTACAATGAGTTTGGCAGGAGCCAGGGCTGTTCTGTTTTCTAGAACCTTCTAAATCTTGGCTTTAGAGTCAGAAGCAAGAGATGCTAAGGCAGGCTCCTTGGAGGGCAGGTTGGAAGGTGGTGGATGTCAGGACAAGAGGAAGATTCGGGCCAGGCACCAAGAAAGGCCTGCGCTGTTTGAAGACAGAGCAGATTACTGAGGGTGGTTGCAGGCCGCCCCCCCCCCCACCCCCCCGCCCCCAATCGCTGTTTCTACTTGGAGAGGGCTTACATTGCGTGGAGGCACCGGAATGGATCTGTGACCCTGGGCAGTCGGAATTAACCTGACCTGGCCAGCCGAGGTGCCTTCTCACAGACACCCTGCAGAGGGCAGTGTGGTACTGCGGGCAGGACTTTGTTGCCTCATCAACTTTTCTTTCCACCCTGCGGCCCTCCTAATCTTTTAAAATCAAAGCTGCTTAGACACAACCTGAGCGCTGCTTGAATGACATGGATTTAGCCTGGTGCTTTGGGCCCCCTTTGCTGAGGGGAGCCCTCCAGCCTTGGATGTGCTCAGAGAGCTTACCTAACTCTCCTCTCTGCCTGCTTCCAGGCCTTGGGGACAACAGCTAAAAGTGGCTGTGTAGATGGGGAGAATTTGGTTGTACATATGTAGAGCCTCAGGATTTTCAAAACACATTTTCATCTGCTCCTTGAACCCATTCTTAGAGGTGGATGGGATGCTCCATTTTATAAGAGAGAATTGAGACCCAAAGAGAGGGGAAGTGACAGCTTACGGGGGCCCAGCTGATTCGAGGCAGAGACACGTGGGGGACCCTGGTCTTCTAACCCTCAGTCCAGTGCTCATTCTACCCCTTGGGAAGCCCCTGAAATGCAACCAGTGTCACTCCCCACCACCAGCCGACCCCCCCTCCTTTGTGGTTCTGTTTTCTCCTAGGCGAGGGGGGTGAAGATTCCTCTGCTACTCCTAGATCCTTGAGCCACTCCCTGGCCAACTGTATGATCTCTGGTAAGTCCCTTCACTGGGATTTGCTTTTCCTACCAGAACAATGAAGTTATTGGATCAGATGATCTCGAAGGTAGCTTGGAACCTTGACCTTTCCTGGTTGCATGTTTGGGCTGTGTCCCCAGTTACAAGTTAGTTGGTCGAATTGAAGAATAGAACCTTGCAGGGTGGTGGGTGACTGATGCAAACTCCAGTTGTGAATCTGACTAGACTCTGCATTCAGCTGATTGTTTTCATGTGGCGGGTACAACCTTGTTCCCCAGGACTTGAGAGAGTCAGGTCAAACCACATGAGGGCATCCTGCTTGCTGACAAATGGCATAGACAGTGGTGTCAGTGGATGTGAGTGACAGTTGTCAACTGTGCCTCACAGAGCTCCACACTGAGAGGCTCGTTGTCGGATGCTGGGGAGACAGTGCGCTCTTCCGGGGCTGTGCTTCCTGCTCCGTCTCCCTAGCAGCCCTTGTATCCCCGGCAGTTGGGAGTCGGCACGAGCTCTGTTTCTGTGCTGGTTGCCTCAGCAGGTCTGCTCTTTTCCAGGAGGAGGGCATAGGAAAAAGAGCCAAACCCTTCAAGGCACACCCAGCGTCACAATTACAAGATATACTTCGGATGTGTGGGATGGGGAGGGTGGAAGGACAGAGCAACATAGACAGAGCCTGAAAGTCAGAATTCCTTTTTGACATCATCAACCACCATTCATTGAGGGCTGAGCATGTGCTAGGTACTATGTACCCACAACTGGGTACAACTCTTAATAATCTCATTTTACAGATGATGATATTGAGGCCCAGAGAAACTGTGTAACTAGTCCAAGATGGCACAGCTCAACAGAGGTAGAGTAGTGATGGCTAAGTGCACACCCTTAATCCCTCCTCTAGGCTCTATCCATCTCTCTGATTGAATTATCATCTTTATTATCTCACAAGAAATTGGGACATACCACCTTAAAAGTAAGACTATGCTTATGAGTAAACTGAAGAAGAACATCTGCCATCTGGACTGTTCCCAGAAATCTTGGAGATGATCTGTTTATCTATCTATCTATCTATCTATCTGCCATCTCTGTGTCTTCTCCAGGTATCCCACCAAGTAGGAAGTTGGCTATGATTTCCACATCCATACTCTTACATGTTCTTCTAAGAAGTTCTGCAGAGTAGCAAGGGCTGGTGGTGTATTCCTGAGATGAGAAAGTAGAGATCTGGCAAAGGCTAGTGCTTTGCTCAAGGCCCCAGAGCTGGTTGGTGACTGGCCTAGAACAAGAACCCAGGTTTCCTGACTCCTGGTCATAGTATCCTATTCACCATGAAAAGTTTTTTGGGAAGAGAGATCTGACTTGGCCAGGGAGACCTGGGGATGCTGGCTTCCCAGCCATAGTGATCCTTGCCTGCAGGTGCTTTGAGTTCCTGGGGTTTCTGTGCTAATCTGTGCCCGGAGGCCCAGCCCTGCCAGGATCAGCCCAGGATTTGAGTCCTAATGCAGGTTCAGATGGGAGATTTTGTGGGATTCATCCTACATTTAAGGCCTGGTGTGGGTAGCCAGGGGCTTTCCCATAGAAACCACAGCTATGCACTGTGTCAGGGCTAACAGTCCAGGGGGAGTGCAAAGCTTTGTGCTGCAAACCAGATCTGCTCACCAAGCCATTGCTGCAGCCCTGCTGTCCTGGGGCAGCTGGAGACAGGGAGAGCCCATGGCAGGGAGCCTCTGGTGAAGGCTTAGTGGCATTTTCATGGGGTTTTGTACCACACAGGCATAGAGTGGCTTAGATTTCTGAGAAACCATTCCACCCCGTCTGGATGGCTTAAGGGAAGACTTTGCTGGAGGCAGGGACCTTGACACATAATTTTTAGAGAATTTTTTCTACTCAGGTTATTTCTTTCTCCCCCTAGTTTTGCTTTTCTGCTTAAAAACTGGCATGGTTAAATGCCTGTAAGGTAAAACTTCAACTCTTTACCTTGACAATAAGGTTACCTTCTTAGCTCACCTTTGGTACTCTCTTCCTCTGGCCCTGTCCTTTCTCTTGTTTCTATTTTCCTAACCCTATTGAACAATTGTGTAATCTTGTATAAATCCCTTGTGTTACAGCCTGTAGTTGCTAGACAGAGCATAGACTGTCAACAGATCTGAGTTTGAATCTCAGCAGGCAGTCTCCAGCCTGATGTGTGAACTTGGCCAAATCACTCAATCTTTCTGAACCTTGATTTATTGTTCTATAAAATGCGAGTAATGACATCTAACTCTCCTAGGTGTTTTGGAGGTCTAAGGGGAACCTATAAGTTCTTAGAAAAGTAGAGAGTCTCTGAATTTGTTGGAATGAGGAAGTTGAGTGAGGAAGAGTGAATCTACTGAATATGGAGAAGAGATTTCTGAGCTTGACTTTAGTCACCAAGTAATTGAGTTCCTGTAATGTGATGTGTGAATCTGTGGATTAGCAGTTGTGGCTTTGAGATATCTGTGGTCCATGCCTGTCCTGGAATGTGAGTTTGAATGCATGGTGATGATGGCAGTTGGTGTAAATGTGTGGGATAAAAGGAGCTATCTGACAAGCTTCCCCAGAACAGGGATCCAGTGTGATTCAAGCACCTTAGGCAGCAGGAAGCTGGAGGTTGAGTGTGTGATGTGAGATGGCCTGAGAAAGGCCTGCTAGGCTGGAGAATGGATTGCATGGCATTTATCTTTGTGGGAGTAGAGATGGTGTTTCACGGTCTTTTAAATGAAATTTGAGAATGTGGGGGATGCTGGGAGATGGAGTGCTTTGAAGCTCCACCAGTAGAAGGTCTCGTTTAGGCTCAAAGAGGCTTTGGCTAAAGACAGAAAATTCAACATAGTATGGGGAGAGGGGGTTAGTGGGGAGATATGTGAGATGACACCACTGTGGCACAGCCAGAACTTGAATCAGTGTCCAAAGGAATTTTCTCTACCAGAGTAGTTCTTCTAGTTTTTGCTTGTAAGAACTCACCCACCTCCGAGAACATCTCAAATGGCATATTCGTTTAAGTTTTTCATTGCTTTGATGTTTCAGACAGCAGCCCTCAAACCAACATTCCAGACTCTACTCAGCCTTAACAAACATTTAGTACTAGATGGTCTGTGTCTCCATGTCACGCCCCTCCGATTCCTGCTGCCCAGGCAGATGGGCCACTGGAAGCACTGAAGAGGCCGCTGTGGATGTGAGCACCACAGGGTTGTCAGAACACCATGGGTACAGCAGGGTGGAGGGAGGCTTCTGGCAGAGCCCAGCCAGGAACAAGCTTCCTTGTCCTCAGCCACATCTGGTGGCCATGACCTTCCCATAGCCTCCTGGTGGAAAGCTGCCATGGAAAGGAGGAGACCAAATGATCGGTGTCTTGCATTTGCATCCTGTGTCCCTGCATGATCTTCATGATTTCTAAGCATGAAGCATATCGCCTGAAGCCATATGGGCCTGGGATGGATTTTTCCAGGAAGATGCAGAGTGGGTGTTACTTATTTAGATTTAATTTGTCTAATGGGGATTGATTTCTTAACATCTCTCAGAAGTCCTGTAAGCATTGGAGTCTGTTATCCTATGAAGGAAGGCACATGTAACACTTCTCTTATGCCCAGAACCCCAAAGGGAATTTAGGTATTGTCACCCAATTACTGTTTTCTTTCTTATCTGGTAAAGCAGGAAGAAATCTGGCCACCACTGGGCTCTTGTTGGAGCCTCTGCTCCAACTGTAATAGAAGTGAGTAGTGTTACAGCAAACTCTACCAGGTGGTAATAGTGTAAAGGGCATGACTTAGATGACATGGATTCACGCTGTGGCTTTGCCATAGTGGTCTCAGCTCCAGCTCATCCATCTGCAGAGGGGGAAAAATAATAAAATCTACCTCAGACGTTTGCTGTGATAATTAAAAGAGATTATGCATGTAAATATAAAAGAAAGGAAACCAACAGCATGTGAGGAACACTTCAAAAGAGTCATCATTTCTTTCACCTGGGCCCTAATAAGTCTCTAGTATTTGGGGTTGGGAGTTCTAGTTATGTTGCTAACAGTTGCTCATCAATGGAAAGGCTTGAGGTCCCACACCAGGTGAAGGCTAAGCTCAGTTTCATCCCTCTGAGAATCTCCAAAATTTTTCTTGGGTGGTCTTCTGCAGACCAAGCAAATCCAATTCTGCTCAAATGTATACCGTCTATATGTTATATATACACGTCACCTGACATCACCTGGATTGGAAGCCTCCAACTTAAAAATGGTGTGCAAGACAAGCCAGCGGCCTAGGTCCTTGCACTATTTGGGATAGCACTGAAAGAGTTCTTGGTCCAATAGCATGGGAAATTGACCCAAAGTCAGTTTCTATTGCCTCCTTTTTCCCTGGGGTGGGGGCATGTTGATATTTTTAGACAGTTACTTCTAGTTCTTATTTACTTACCTCAGTGGACTCTACCTTATCTCCTTCCCACTCTTCCTACTCTTTTTTCCATTAACTGACAATGATTAAGTTTGACCTTATCTCACACATGCAATCAAAAGAAAAAGAATTCTCATGATATTTTTATCAAAGCAAATAAAAACAATTATCAAGTAAACTCGGATACAGCTAAGAAATACAGAAAAGAATGACAACGCCCATAATAGTGAGTGCGGCAGAGAAAAGGCATTCATGGTTTGGGGAAGTACAATTTGATCCGACCCTACTGGAAGGCAGTTTGGTATATATATAAACATTTAATAAATATTATATGGTAATTTCACATTGAGGAATATATCCTAAAGAAATGACCAGGCAATTCATATGCAAGATAGAGTGCCTATTAGAATGCTGTTTATAATACCCAAAATTGGAAACACAGTAAATATTCAGTAATAGAGATTTATTGACTAGATGATGGAATGTCAATATAATGATACACTGTATATCCATTTAGAATAACAATCTAAATTAGATGTTATTGATATAATCGAAAGGAAAAATGATTACAAAATATGTAGAATTCCATTTTTATAAAAACAAAGCATTAATATATAGAAAAAAAATCTGGAATGTATGCACATCTAATAGGAGGAATTTTTAAAAATATTTTCCATTAATTGAATTTTGATTTTTTCCTACAATAAACAGATATTTCTTCTTTAATAAGGAAATCACACATATTTTAAATAGAACCAAGACCATTAATTTAGACTTTAAAAGTACCCAGAAGACATTTCCATCAGAATCTCAAAGTCTCTATCTTTCTCTCTCTTTAAACTAGATTTTCTTCCCAGGATTCTAGACATGTAAAAACCAAACAAACATTTCTTAAGCAATATTATTGATTAATTCTGTGCCGAATTACAAATATTGCCAATATGTTATTTTCTATCTTTTGACTGCATTTTCTACTTCAATTGGGCTGAAGGAAAGTTGAAGAAAGATTCTTAGTTCTGTTTTCATTTTTGCATGACTGTCCTCTCCAGCTGCAGCTTTGGAGAGGAAACAAACATTGAAACCCCATCAGGGAGGCAGCTGTGTGCATCCCATTCAGCCTGGCTGGAAGGAATCACTCCTGGAAACTAACCGAAGGGCAGAAGCTCATTTCCTGTCCTCTGGCACCGTCCCAGCCCTGCCACCCTGTCTCCACTTTGCCTGGCTCCCTCTGAGCCCTGTTCCTGGAGGGCTTTTGGAATTGGGCTTGGAGTACCTGTAGCTTAGCTCTTTCTCCCAAAGGGAGGTTTAACTTGTCCATGAGGAATGAGTCACCATGCAGAGCCTGGAGCTGTGAGGCTCTTTTGTTCCAAGATCCGGAATCTTCTGGTCAGCCCTGAAAGACTTGTTTTGGTGGGTGCAGGCACAAGGCTCAGGATGGGGCATTTTGGCATTTGATTTCTGGCTACTAGGTATGTTAGCCAGAGTAGGCAGAGCTATCTAGTTAAAAACAGGAAGATGCATTGGTGTGGAGTTTCCATACTGGAATGAGAGTGGAGCCTGCTCTCCAGCTACCCTGGCCTTCATATTGTGTGACTCCATTATCGGATACTTGTTAAAATTCCAGATTTCATTTGGGTTTTGGCTGTGTGCTGGAGGGGAGAAACAGGATGGGGCAGCAACCTGAGAGACTGGGGTGAGGAACTTGAAGGATTAGGGCAGGTGAGCAGGTTAGCATAAGATGAAGCTGGAGGTGGGGTGGGGTGGACCAGACTGAGTCTCTCCAAGCTGCCAAAGATTGAATAGGACCTGGTGAAAGGCTGCTGGTGGTGGGGAGGTTTCTAACCCTCAGTGTCCATCTGCTGACGAGAACAGAGTAAGATGCCAAGAAGAAATCTCTCTTTCTCTAAAAGTCATGAGACTATGTAATCAGTGTCCGATGGAATTTTCTCAACCAGATATTTCCCTTCCCCTTCCCCTTTCCCCTCCCCTCCCCTCCCCTCCCCTCCCCTCCTCTCCCCTCTTCTCCCCTCCTCTTCCCTCCTCTCCAGATACATTGCAGGGACACTAGTTGCCATGTTGTCTGCCTGTCATCTTAACCTCTTCTCTGCTAGGAGAGTTCACCATTGTGCGAGTCCAGGTGGGAAGCAGGTCACCCCACCCTACAGAGTAAGCTCCAAGGGTCAGACTCCTATTCTCCGGTAACCTTGGAGGCAAAGTCATAGTCATGTGACTTAAAAGAACTCTACCAGATACCTTCGCTACAGGGCTTTGAGTCTCAAGAGGTTTGACAAAAAGAACCAAGGATGCTGTAGGACTAGTTCTGCCGGTGGCAACAACCAGAATTCAGGGTCTAATGGTAGTGACACAGTGCTAGAAGAGGCAGTGTCTCAGGTCAAGTGGCAGCGAGAATGGGACCCTAAGTAGGTTTCTAGGGCATGACTGTGGCTGTTCTCCCTGAAGAGTGGGATTCTTCATCCTTCCTGTTGATTCTGTGGGCTACCCAATATTGTTCCACTAAATTCCTTTTTTGAGCAAGAAATGAGCAGAATGACTTTCAGTTCATTTCTATTATTTGCAACCCTAAACCCTTACTAATACACCTCCAAAGGTCTTAATATTTTCAGGTTCATAAACTTGACTTACTAAATGAGACTATATCTTAACCCTTTTCTTCCATCCTTCTAGATGTCCCTCTGGGGAGAACCTGTTATTGGAGGCTCTGATTATATCCTGTTTTCCTAATTTTAAGCTAGGCTTTAGACAGGCTAAGTGTTATAAGCATTTTAGAATCCCTGCGTGTTTTTTTCTTGAGGTAGAAAGAGTCTTTATATAATGGAAATGAGCTCATCTTGACTCATCACTATTAACTGACCCCTCACCAAATAGGAATTTATAGAAAATTGCTGTATGTCAATCAGAGTCCCAGATTCTACCCAGAGTGCAGCAAACAGGTGATTCAACCAAAGAGATACCTTAGCTTCCACCTTGAATCATACCATCTTACATTTGTGCTGTGCTCTTATCTTTATAGACCTCTGTTTAGTCTGCTCTCTCATTCAATATGGAGGGGGAAGTAGGCATGAAATAGTCATTGCTATTAACCTCTCTGAGCCCCAATGGCCTCATCTATATAGTGGAACTAAGTGTGAGAGGCCAGGTCTTGAATTTAAGCTCTGTCCATTATCTTGCAGAACTTGAACATGGTCAGTCCAAGGACATGCATACACTATATCTGCCAAGCCAGAAATCTGAGGAAATTTATCCTGGCAAAAATTAAATAGATGCACTCTCTCAGGAGGTAGTACCCTCAACTCTCCTGGTGCTAGGGAGGAGAGATGTCCATAACTAATGCCACAGAGCATGGCTCTAGTGCCTACTTTCTTCTCCTCCTTTAGTCCAGTCTTTTCACAAACTACACCCCGCTCAGCCATGTCTTTTGCTACCTTTCTCATCACTGTAATCCCAACACCTAGAACAACTCTTGGCAGATTTCATTATTGAACAAAATTCTTTATTTTCCCTCCTGCCTTGATGAAGTTGCAGATGAACTTGGCATTGGAAAGAGGCACATGGAGGGCCACATGGAGAAGGGGAAAAAGCATGCCTTTGGATCAGACAGGCCTTGGTTAACAGGCCTGATGTGCTTCTTACTCAGTGTGACCTTGGGCAGATGACTTAATGTATAGCTGGAGCTTTTGTGTTTGTAAGTGACAGAATCCCAACTCAAAGCAACTTAGCACCAAAGGGAATTTGTTAGATCATGTGTCCAGGAATGATGCAGAGCATGCCTTGGGTATCCCTGATTTGAGGGGCTCAATGCTCCCATTAGCCTGCTGCTTTCAGTTCTGTTTGGTTGGGTGGTTTGGTCTGAAAGGTCTTCCTGCATGGTCTGAGAGCTTGTCCACATATGTGACTCCCATGACTGAGACCTCTTTCAAGTGTTCTCCTACACTTTGCTTTCTACTGTCATCTTTCTTCCATCTTGAGGCTATCAGAGGATCTCAGAGGACCTGGGTCTCAATGAACCTGATCCTAGAACCATGAGACACAAAGAGATGGTATCCCCTGAGTTCTGCCTAACTCCTTTCTACCGTCTTCCCTTTTTTTGCATGCAAAGTGTGCTATTCCACCTGGATCAACTCCAAATAACCCAACAAAATAGCTGAGCTTGATTTTTAATGTGGTGATTGAAAACAGAGATGGGGTGGAGAGTTAGGGCAGAGGGAGGTGGCTGGTTTGGGAGAAGCAGCCCGTGCTGCTGGGCCAGCTTGCTGCCTGGGATGGTATCTGAGGTTGCATCTGGAGACAGCTCTGTCTCCCATCCAGATTCCCATAGCAGGAACAAAGTGACCTGGGCCTTGTCTCTCCAAGCCCCCATGCAAGTGGTTTCTATCAAGTTTTGTAATATGAGAGCCTCTCTGGAGGCCAAGGCCTTCTTGCCTAACTGCAAGTTGTTGAGATGCCGTTTCCAATCTTTTTAGAAAATGGATTGGTTTCCAGATTGACAGCCTTGGAAACTGGACTCCTCTGTTTGTCCCACAAACAGATATCGCCTGTGAGCTGCAGGTGGAGGCAGAACATGGTGTTCAAGCCCAACTCCTGATTCTCCATGGCTTGGGGTAGGTGTGGGAGGGTGAGGGAACATTGGGAGCACCAGAGCAATGATGTCTATAACTAGATGTTAATAATGATTATGGAAAATTGGCCACCTGCTTTAACTTCCCCCTTAAAAGATGTTTTTAAAGTTAAGTTGCTGGAAAAGTCACATTTGAACGATTTCAATTCTAACTTGTCTATCACTCTGAGGATAGAGTTGAAAAGCAAAAAAACCTGTCTATTCTGCTATCCAGACCACAGGAATAGAGGAGAGCCCATGCTCATGAGCACAACTCTTCCCGAGCCCAACCCTTCTCCTCCCTCCCAGTTGTACAGACCTGAGAATCTGGTGAAATGGGTGCTAGAATTTCAAGTGGATTTTCTTATCTAATCCTTATAAAAAGAAGGAAGACAAGAATAATAAAAGTGGCTATGGTTTATTAAGTATCTAGTATGTGCCAGGTGCTTTTTATGTCTAATCTCTAATCCCCAAAATAATCTTTTGAAGGAGTGTTACTGCCTTCATTTCATAGACGAATGGTCTGTACACTGAGTGTAGGAGAAGTCACCACTTGCCCAAGTTTCCATGACCGGGACACAATGTGGCTGAGATCCAAGTCAGGTGTGCTTTCCTCCAGGCGCTCTGAGCAGATACTCGCTCTCCCATCCATCCCCAGAACAGGTCAGGACTGGGAAGGAGAGACATCACTCAGCTCTTGGCTCCTTCATGGCACAGTTCTGGGCTGGAAGCCATGATCCTGGTCTACTGCATGGCTGGGGGAGTGACTGAATTACTTTGTCTCCCAAACCTAGGAAAAGTGAGAGTGGCTGGACAGAGAGATGAGATGGGAGGACCCAGGGGAAAAATGGGAGGTGGGAAATTAGCTGTGCTTGTTTAGAGAACTGTTTACAGACACTTCTTAAGGTGAGAGCATACTCATTTCGTTTTTTCCATTTTCTTAGAGATGATGAAGGCCTGGTCTAGAGAAATATCTTTAAAAACAAAATCCATGGGTATTAACGATTTTTGATTTATCTGGCAAAGACTGGTTAATAGGGCTCTGTCCTATCTGCCCACTATCTCTGGGTTTTAAGAGTAAATCATCTCAGAACTGCTCAGTTACCTTTCTACTCAGTGCTGTTGGTACTAGTGTCCTCAAAGAGTTTAGGGTAAGTCTTTTCCTAGAGTCCCAAAATAGCAGAGAAGAGTTGAGGTGCCCTAGGAGACAGACATGTGAATCCTTTAGCTAGAAATGTGTTCTAGGCCCAGAGCTCAGGGACAACATTGGGAATGGTTCCAGGTCTGGAATCTCAGACTGGCTTCACCATGCAGTACCAATCTTCTCCATGCTGGCTGCTGGGTCACTTCCCCTGGGTCACCATGGCAGACGCTCCCTTACCTGGCTCTGCCTGTCACTTTTCTCACCCAAACCTGGACTCTGGATCCTGGCCTCAGCTGTAAGTCTAGTGCTACTTCCCAGCACTATCCAGAGATGATCAAAGTCTCTTGTAATAGTAGTAGTAGTAGTAGTGAGCAAGAGGACAGTAAAAGCAAAAATAATGCTTCCTGGAGGTTGTACACTCTATGTAAGGTGCTTTACTTCTATGAATTCTAATCCTTTACAGGGAATGCCCACTTTACCAAGATTCAAAGAGGTTAAGTGACTTACTCAGAGTCACACAGCTCGTAACACAGTCAGAATCCAAATTCAGACCTGTCAGCTTCCAGAACCCAGCACAAAGGGGACAGAGTCTAAACCATCTTCCTGGTTATGATCACCTGCTTAACTGCTCAGTTATTTCTATTCTTGGGGTGCTCTGCAGTATTCCAGGGGCTGGGTGCTCTTATCCCAAGATGGAGAGGCTAAAACAGAGAGAATTAGAGCAAAATATTTACAGCCCTGTACAGGTCAACAGAATGTGGGTGGGTCATTAATTTACTACCTCTTTGCAAAAACTGTTAAGAGATCCAGTGGACCGCATAAAAAATATCAACTCACTGAAACACATCAGTCAAACTGATAAAGATGTGAAACACCAAGATGCACATTTGTCTAGTAAGCCAAGTGGTGAGAAATGTGGGAGGGTGGAGTCTACACTGCCAGCTAGGGTGACGTTCATATTCACAGCATCAGAGAAAACAGAGTCGAAAGAGATCTGGAAGGCCAAACTGTCTGGTCCTTGATCACATCCCTGACTTGCAGTTGCCCAGCTCCTCCTAGGACAACCACAGGGACAGGAAAATCACTATTTCCAGAGGCTTCAAAATTCCATCTCTGGACATTTCTGACTTCCTGGGTGCTGGAGCAATAGAAATAGAACTTCAGCACTCTCAGGTGGAGATCCCGTGAGTGCCAGTGAGGCCACCTTAATAGACACACTGGGAATGCCAAATGGGCCAGCCACTTTGGAAAACAGTTTGGCAGTTTCTTATAAAGTTAAATATATACTTACCATATGGTCCAGCAGCCTCATTCCTAGGTATTTACCCAGTGACAACATATGTCCATATTAAAACCTGTATACACATACCTTTATAATCATTAAAAATTGGAAACAATCCAAATGTCCATCAGCTGGGGAATGGACAAACGGTGGTACGTCTATACTGTGGAATAATACTAGTACAGCAAGAAAAAGAACATGCTAGTGACATATGCAGTAGTGTGGATAAATCTCACATGCCTTATCAAAGCAAAAGAAACCAGACTCAGGTCAAAAGGCTATATAGGTTTTGATTTAATTTATATGACATTCTGGAGGAAGTAACAAATGTGTACGTGTGAGTGTGTATATGTATGTGTGTATATATATGTGTGTGTGTGTGTGTATACACACATACATTTTTGTAAATATATACATATACTTACAAAGAAGCTTGGTGGTAGCCAGGGGCTGGGAATGAAGGGAGCTTTTGAATACAAGGAGGTATGAATGGATGTTTTTGGGGTGATGGAAATGTTCTATATCTTGATTGTAGGAGTTATTTTACAACTGTACAAGCTTGTGAGAATTAGTAAATTGTATATCTAAAAGGGTACATTTTACTGTATGAAATTATTCCTTGGTAATTATGACCTTAGAAAAATATTAAAAATATGCAGACACAAAACTTGATAGTTTGGTGACTGTATTAATCCATTTTCATCCTGCTATGAAGAAACATCCAAGACTGGGTAATTTATAAAGAAAAGAGGTTAAATTGGCTCACAGTTCTGCATGGCTGGGGAGGCCTCAGGAAAGTTACAATCACGGTGGAAGGCACCTCTTCACAGGTGGCAGGAGAGAGAATGAGAGTAAGCAGGGGAAATATTAGATGCTTATAAAACCATCAGATCTCGTGAGACTCACTCATTATCACAAGAAAAGCATGGGGGAAACCGCCCTCATGATTCAGTTACCTCCACCTGGTCCTGCCCTTGACACATGGGGATTATGGGAATTACAATTCAAGGTGAGATCTGAGTGGGGACATAGTGAAACCATATCAGTGACCTTCCTCTGTGTGGCTTCAGGATTTTGGTCCTTGTGATAATGATGGTTGTGAGAGGACTCTCCCCACTTCCTCTGTGAAAATTCATAAGGGCTACCTCACATGGATGTCTGAATCTGCCAAGCCACTGCCGGAGCTGGGGCCACTACTGTCTTCTGGGCCAGTAGTTCTGATGTCCCAGTGGCTGGGTCCCAGGCTCTGTCTATGAACTTGCACTTGTTCTGTATCTTGTGCCAGGGCCTTTCCGCCCTAGACAACTGACATACTCCCTGTTGCTCCAAGCTACTCGATGATAATTTTTTCCAGCCAGGATAGAAATGGTTTCCTTTTCCTGGTAGGCTACTCTTCTGTGGTTCTCTCTGAGGAATTGCTTGAGTCCTTAGGTATCATGGCTATTTTAATGTATACACAAGACCTGTTTCTTTCAATGGGATGCTCATGCCATTAGGGTCTCTGGGACTGGAGTGGATTAAAGCAAGTCCACCACCTTGCTTCTCCCAGAACTTCCACTCTCAGCCTTGATGCCTAGGTCTGGGGCTGTGTCCTGCACTCCAGTATTTTCCTGCCCCCATTGCAGATTCTCCTCTTCTGCTGCCCTGGAAATAGAGCTTCTCTTAGCATGTTCTATCTACACACTTCAAATTAATCATGCTTGTTTCTGTGTCTGAACCCCAAGTTTGGCCATGGATCAAGTTATTTCTCCAGGACATTCTAACACCCCATGCAAATCAATGCTATGAATCAATTATTGAGGAGACCAAAGCTAAGATAATACCTAACTTCAGGTGTTCAGAATAGCTCAATTCTAGTTTTGGTTTAAAAGCCTTTTTTACACAATAACTATGTTTTTGCCTTCTAGCAGCCTCTATCGTTTTCATTCTTCTCTTCTGACATAGTGCTGAGTAAATTTAATACATCTTTTACATGACAGGCCTCTTTGAAGACAATAATCATGTTTTTCTGGAATGTACTATTTAGGCTACCTTAGCAAGAATGCTTGTCTGCTAGAGAGACCATATCTGGAGTTCTGAATTGAGATGCAGATCCTGTGTATAAGAAGGACATAGGAAGAGCTGTATGTCAGAGGAGGAGAAGCAGAGACTCCCACGCCATGTTGTGGGAAGAACCTGCTTCGTGCTCGGGGGTCTGCCTTCTCTTTCTAGGCAGAAATGTCTAAAGAAACAGCCTAGCATTGCCGTGTCACCACTGAGCAAGAGACCCCCTTCTCATTAAGGAATTTGGAGTGAAATGACACTGCCCATGAAAAAGTTCTCTGTGGAGTTATCAGCATTTTTACAAATAAATTATTTATATTTTTTGGCACTAAAATAGATTTAGCATGTCCTAGGAGTATTGATTGGCTTGGGCTGGATTCTGTGTGGAGGCGCAGAGGGAGGAAAAGTCCTGATTTTAATGGAAGAAACATCCCAGGCACATGGGGGGAAAACCCAAAAACAAAAACAGAGAAGCGTGATGTACCCAGCCCTCCTCAAAGCACATGGGAGTTGGCACCATGCACAGTTCTGGTGCTCAATCAAGGTTGAAACATAACCCAAACATTGGCGAGCCCATGGGCCAACTTCCTACATTTCTGGAATGGTCTTGATGAGAACAAGAAATCCACTGCATCCACCAGAATTCTCTTTATTATTTCCCACCCAGGCTGCCTCTTCTATCTTGTACTGGACAGGACCCATTCCATTCTGAGTGCAGCTCTGTGGTCTGAGCACAGATGGAGGCCCGCTTCCCTCCCTCTCCAGAACTTTTTTAGGGAGGGTCCTGTATTTATTTTGAAGAAAGATTTTGAGTCACTATGGGGGAGGGTGACACCCAAGGGTATGCTCAGCTGAAGGCTGTGATAAAAGATGCCCTCAGAACTGCTATGTGTAGGATAAGTAGGGAAATTTGTGTTGCTTCTGAGAAAGGGGAGTAAGGAAAGGAAAAAAAAGAAAGAAGTGAGGGGCAGCCAAGAGGTAGAAGAGACTGGCAGGGTTGGGGGGGGTGATCCTGACTCCTGAAAGGCTTAATATAAGTTATTAAAAATAACCGAATGGTTTGTGGGCATGGCCTTCGGGTGGATGTGCCAGAGAAGGGGCTGCGTGTTGTACCTGCAACAGAATGGGAGAGGCCAGAGCCTGTGGCTGGGCTGCAGGAACTGCGAGAGAAGGTCTGAGCCTGAATTATACTTGTTTCCTTGTTTATTTCTCCTGTTGAACTTGAACTCCTTCCTTGGTGGGCTCTATCTTACTTGTCTTGTGTATTTTCAGTGGCAGCATACTGCCTAAAACAGAGAAGGCCCTCAATCAACACTGTTCAAAGGAAAGAAAGACAGAAGGATAGACCTTTGCAGTAGAATCTTTTAATTTTGCAAGTAATAAAGGATGAAAGATAATTGAGAATGCCTCAGAAACAGCAAAGTCCCAATATTGATTTCTTGTAGTCTACAGATTCATTCAAAGGAAAATGAAATCAATTAAACTTTTCTTTAAATCTTGTCTTCCTTATCTTTGCAAGTCTAGTCCAGATGGATTGGTCTAGTGCAGACGCACCTGCTCCATGAAGCCTCTTCTATGCTCCTAATTGGGCATTATGGTACATGATCTAGAATGATGGAAAATTAGAATTGAGAAGATACATTAGAAGTCATTTAGAGAGATTCTGATCCCTGAACCTTAACATTAACCATAACTCTGACATGTAAGGGACCTTAAATATCACTTAACATTTTGTGTCTTTAGGGTTTGTTTGTTTTATAAAATGTCTTTTACTTTAAAACGAGGCTTCCCTGGGCCTGTCAACATAGATGTGTGTTCCACACACATGAAACATGACCAGTATAAAATCCGTGCTAAAAGTATTTTACAAGAAATAAATATTACGATTTCAAACCACAGTGGCTTCCTGGTAAATCAAAGATCCTTTTGTTTAGTGGAACACCTTGAGTTGGAGCTCAGTCTTGGAACAAGAGTTGGAGAAAGCCAAGTTGGAGTTCTACTGGTAGGTGTGAAGGGCAATATGGGAGGGAGAAGAAAAGAGAAGATGGGAGGAGGAAATGCAAGAAAAGACTGGTGAGATGGCAATAGGTTAGGGTGAGGGGTGATGTGGCCAAGGAAATTGTGCCAGAGCAGTATCTGAGAGTCAAAGTGGCGGTTATCCATGTTCTTATGATGTGACCCTGCCCCTACTTTCATTTCCTGCAAACTTTGAGCTGAATTTTTTAGCGAAGTGACCAATTTCCCCAGGAATTCATAGAAATCTTGGGGAGGGAATTGTACCTTCAATAGCATATAGAATGGAGGTTTGAGGAATCCTATCTAGACCTTCAGGTGTAGGAGGACCACAGAAGATAACTGGGTTACGCAAGGCTATTTAGTATCATGGACCCTTATGAATGCATGGAAATCATCACTTGAAATTCACATATTTTAAAACAGGAGATGGAGATAGACATAAAAGTTATAAGTAGTCAAACCTCTGCTGTAAAGTACAAAACGTCAATTGAGTACCTTTCATACAGTTTTTGTCTTCCCCTGGAATGAATTTTGATGATGTCCTTATTGCACAAGAGATCTTGTAGCTAGCGACCAGATGAAAATCTTTACCAATGTGAATTCGGGGGACTTGGGAAAAAAGATGGTCTTAGTGATATATTATCCCAACAGCTTCCACGGTAAAGCCTGATGAAAAGTTTTCATATCATTATACACCCAAATAAGAGTGTCATGTGGCATTTCTACAAACCAATTTTGAGCATGGTGAAATTCAGGGCTTTGACACTCCCAGTGGGAGAGTATTAATGCTATGATAACCTGTAAGTCAGTCTCTACCTCGATGGCTTTATTTCTGAAAACACCTTGCGGGAAGATGAGATTGCTTGAGTTTTTCTGATGCCCAATTAGACTATTTGCTGGATTAGAATGCCACTGAGGGTGGCTGGGTAGTCTGTCCTTTTTTGGTATCTCCTCTGGCATCTTGTCCATTCTTGTCCATACTGTCTTCCTAGTCATTCATGCTGTTCTTTTCCCATTTGACCCAGAGGTTAATGAGAGCACTGGGTCTAAACTCTTCTTGGGCATAAATGGTGAGATATACTATAAAAGCTCCCAGGCCTCATGTGAAGCCAATGTGAAAGGAGAGTACATGGCAAGTGGCTTGTTCACCAGTCTGTCCTTCTTGTGACATACTGGTTCATAAGGTCACTTTCAGCTTTCTTATAAGCTAAGGCAATGAGGGAATTATGTCTGTGCCCAAGTTGATGAACCAAGATGGTAATGGTGTCAGTGGGCAGGGTGAGCCGAACAATAATGTAGATTTAAAAACCCAGCAATGGCCAGCGCAGTGGATCACGCCTGTAATCCCAGCAGTTTGGGAGGCTGAGGCGGGTGGATCATGAGGTCAGGAGATCGAGACCATCCTGTGAATGGTGAAACCCCATCTCTACTAAAAATACAGAAAATTAGCCAGGCGTGGTGGCCGGCGCCTGTAGTCCCAGCTACTCAGGAGGCTAAGGCGGGAGAATGGCGTGAACCTGGGGGGCGGAGCTTGCAGTGAGCCAAGATGGTGCCACTGCACTCCAGCCTGGGCGACAGAGTGAAACTCCATCTCAAAAACAACAACAACAACAACAACAAACAAACAGAAAAACCCAGCAATGTTCTTGAAGTGTAAGCAGTAATCTGTAGGTTGTCAAAGAGTAGGTAACCTTCCTTCATCTTGTGACTGTAGATGCAAAGTTGTCACATTGTTATTCATTAAGGCTGTGTACCCTGAATTTTTAGCTACATCAGGACCTGCTTTTCTCATGGCAATCCTGATATCTACCTTTTTAGAGCACTGACTCCATTCTCTGTCAAAACATCCTGTCTCTGACGGCTCACCCAGTTTCTGTTGGGCAGAGGTCTGAGCAAAGATGGCTTCTGAGAGGATCGTTAAGAGCTCACTCAGCTATTCATGACTTATGTCCTTCGGCTGCACTTCACTGAGATCTCCAGGGACCCTTCATCACCATGAGAAAGCATTTATTATTGGGATCATCAGCTCACGTATGAGGAGCTGAAATTTGTTGGTAGAGTCAAAAGGGATTTCAGCCTGGCTACTTTGCAGTTTCATTTTCTAATTTCCATGACATCACCCAAAATGACTGCTGAGAATTTCCAAGGGCAGTTTCTGGGGCATCTTCAACCACAACTTTCTCCATGTTGAGAACACTTTCCTGTCCTGGTTTGAACTCAACATGGTTACGCAGTATTATCATTAATAAGGAGTCCCAGATTCCAGAGCCTTGGGCAAAGACATGCGTTGACTGTTCTTCACGTGTGTCAGCCACATTAATCTGTTACACCATGGATGGATCCTGTTGTGAGTCAGGGTGCCAGTCTTGTCAGTGCAAGTGATGAGGTGGAACTGAGGGTCTCCAGCACTTCCAGGTTCTTACCAGGCAGTTCTACTTGGCCATCCATTCTCTGTCAGTAACAGAGTGAAAGTGACAGTGACAAGGAGGCCCTTAGGTACATTGGCCACGTGATGCCAGTGAGGAAGATGGAAGGGTTCAATGCATGATACCTCATGGACACTGATGATGAAGAAAAGGATGCCTATGAATTCCTGCCTCAATGCAAGCAAGGTGCTTGATCTCACTGGCAATGAGTATCTTCTCATTTCCAGCTTCTGAAGTCAGTGAGGCCATCTGTCCAATAATGGTGCCATTGCCTGTGTTGGCAACTGTGCCAGTTTCTGTGCCTTCTAAACAGGTTGTGGAAGAGAAGACAGTATTTTTTATTTCCAGGGGATTGTCATGAGACAAGTCACATGAGCAGGACTGGGGCTTGGACATCCCACTGATAGATGAGTTATCTACCCTAACTCTCTGAAAAGCCAGCAACCTGATATCTGTAGGAATTTAGTATTATCCTTTAATCTCCACTATATCCTGGTTACCAACTGTTATGCAGAAGTTGCATTCTTCTCTGCATCTCAGAAAACAATAGCTTGCTGAAGAATAAGTTTACTGAAGGTGGCCATGATATTGGTGTTTTTCACCTCTTGGTAATAAGCAAAGATCCCTGCAACCAGAGTAAGCACAGAGCTCACATACACATTGTCTAGGGACACAGACTTATCCCAGGAGTACTGAATGCTAAATGCAACCCAGCACAGGAATGCTACGGTGGGATGAAGAATGCTGGCACCAAAACTTGACAATCTTTGATGTTTCTCTGAGAGGACTAAATTAGGGTGATCCCAAGCCAGGAGCTCTGAAGCTGTTATGCTGGAGAGACCTGTATGTTTGCACGATATTTATATTTCAATTCCTTATTGCTGAATTTGTGGTCATCCTGGTTAAGTTCTTTCCTGTGTTTCTCTTTCTGGTGATTGTTTTTGAGTTCCAAGCGGTTGTTCTTCAGGCGCCTGTACTTTTCCTTGCCTCTCCCTTTGGCTCTTTTTTCTCTACATTTTTAGTTCCACTGAGCTACACCAAATAAATTTTTGGTGTTGTCTTGTCCATGAAGTGGATGACATGGGCACTGGAGGATGAGGTTGGGTTGCATGAGGGTGCAACTCTAAGGTGTGGGTCATACTAAGGGCCTGGAGCCCAGGGGTCTAGCTTCAGGAGCTCCAGACAGGGACACCAAAGGGCCAATGTCAGCCTGGAAATCAGGCTGGCATCCCGCAGCCCATTAAGTTCAGCACCTGTGATCTGTTTTCTATCTTATTTCCATTCATTTCTTATCTATCCTACCAGGTTGAAAGTATTCTGAGGGCAGAACCTATGTTTGTTTCATCATTATATTCTTACCACATGGGAATTCAAAAATAGATATTTGTTGAATGAATAAATGACCTCACAATTTAGGGTCTGTGGGTTTGTGTCCACCATTTGGCAGAGAAACGTAGCCACTGATGGAAGAGATAAAGAGATGAATGAACAAACTTCATAAAGCAAGAGGCTCAAATTAGTTCCACAATTTTCAGCTGGGGCCCCCAGAAGTCTTTCTGAGGAAAAAGATACATAAATCAATCTAAGCCTCAGTTTCTGCATTTGTAAAGTCAGGGCGAAGATAGGAGAATGACAGCATGTATCACTCAGGTTTGTTAGTATTAGATAATGCATGTGGAGCATTTGGAACTATTTCTGGTATATCATGAGCACACAAATTTAGTTATTAAGATTATAATAAGTAACCAGAATATAAAAGCAATATGCCCACCAGCATCCTCATCATAGTCCCTGCAGACGGATGCTTATCTTAGCTAGTCACGGCATTTTTGGTAGTTATTGAATGTAGAAGGTTTATATAGTGGTCTTTCAGCCCTGTCTTCTCAAGAAATAATCCTGTGCATCACCCTTTACAGAGCTCTTTGAAGGCAAGAAACATGTCATATTCATCTCATTATCCTGCATATCTAGCACAGTATATGACAGACAAAGGTGCTAAATATACCTTTTAAATAAATAGATGAATAAATAAATGAATCCTATTCATAGAAGGCATTGACATTAGATATTGGTTCAAAAATCATCTAGGATCGGTGGTGACTTAGTAGTGATGAAACTGAACCCAAATGCTGCCTTGGAGATCTTTTCATGCCCAGAAGTTCTGATTATGTTATGGCTCATCCTGTAATCAACAACCCTTCCCTCCCCGAAACCCATTCCAGATTTGGATCTAGCAGTGGCCTCCACAGTGAGGGGAGTGTTAACTTCCAGGCCTATCATAATTAATAGTCATTCAATCTGGGCTTTGGAGGGATAGTCTGATGTAACTCTCATCAGCTCCATCAACAATGCCATGATCAATTTTAAAGAGTTGAGCTGATGTGGCTTATCAAGGGACCTTAGCTGCTATGACGCTATGGCCTGGCTTGATGCCCTCAGCCAAAGCCAAGTGTTGGGTGGGTAGCTTGGCTCTCTCAAGAGCCTGCCTGGCCCACTCTCGTGGTATGTGTCAGGGCAGCAAGAATGCATTGCCTAAACTAGGAATGTGGACCGCCTCTGAGGGCTGGAGAAAGAAGGGAATGGAGGGGGGGAGTTTTGGCTCTGATGGTGGAGCAGGAGAACTGGTTGTTCAAAGGACATGTAAACAGTCCTTGGCTCAAGCGTTCCTGCTGTTATCCATAGTTACTCCCAATCAATGTATCCTGGGTATTGTTCTGGGGCAGGGAAAAGGTGAAGGCCAACCAGGAGCAGACTGTAAGGCACATTGCAGATCTAGTGTGCAGAGGTGCAAACTTGGCCTAGGAATAAAGTGGTTGTGGCTGGGATGCCATGACCTCAAGGGTGGTCTCAGTGCTTAATCTTTGGAAAGGGCACTACTCATCCCAGGGATACCTGCAGAGCCCATGTTCTCAAAGAGATACATCTTGGTTTGATGGTTGGAAAGACAGTAGAAGTCCTGTTTTCTCATCCTACCCTTTTTCCATCCAGGCAAAAAGGGACTGATAATAATCTCATTCTCATTCTTCTTCTGATTGTTAATGAGTTTTAGCACATGGAACATTTTTAATAAGAATAGGTTCACGTCACTACATTGGAATTTGGGTTTGGAAGGCAGGGCCTTAGGGCTTTGAAATGTTTTATAGAAAAGGCAATGCCATGTGGGGGCTTCTCTGTTACCATGTGCCCTTCCCACTGGAGGGAACAAACCACTGCACTAGAGTGACTTCAGCCCACAGCTGATAAAGACACTGTGGTATAAGCTTCTGGCAATGTGGGCTTGATAGAATGAAGACTATGTTATTTCTCCTCTTTGCTCAGCCACCTTAACCTTCTGACACCCCTAGAATATAGTAGGCTTTTCCCTGCCTAGAGCCTTCACTTCCCTGGCCTTTGCGTGACTGGCTGGTTTTCATTCTTCAGATTCCTGTTCAATGTCAGCTTCGCAGAGAAGCCTTCCCTGACCACTGTATGTCTAAAGTAGGCGTTCTCTCTCTACCTCCCCCAATATACTTGTGTTAGTCCAATGCATTGCTATAAAGCAATACTGAGACTGGATAATTTATAAAGAAAGAAGGTTGTATTGGTTTTATTGGTCCTGCAGGCTGTACAGGAAGCTTGGCGCTAGAATCTGCTTGGCTTCTGGTGAGACCTCAGGAAGCTTTTACTCAAGGTGGAAGGCGAAGCAGGAGCAATCATGTCACATGGTGAGTGAGGAAGCAAGAGACGGGGAAGGTGCCACACCCTTTTAAACAACCAGCTCTTATATGAACTACCAGGGTGAGAACTCACTTATCACCAAGGGGATGGTGCTAAGCCATTAATGAGGGATCTGCCCCCAAGATCCAATCACCTCTCACCAGGCCCCACTTCCAACATTAGGAATCACATTTCAACATGAGATTTGGAAGGGAAAGACATCCAAACAATATTAATGCTCTATGACAGCCCTCTGTTTCTTTCCTCTGTGGCCCTCTTCATAACTCTAACTGCACTGATTCACTGGTTTATTTAGAGTGTGAACCCTGTGAGGGCTGGCCTGCCTTGTACTTGGTGTATTTTCAGGGTATAGGACAGACCTAGCAAACTTAAAATATTTGAAACCCTATCACGTGTACTTCAGTACTTTGGGAATTTCTGGGCATGTGAGTTAGACCTAGCCTCTTAAAGCTTAACAACTAGCTGGGAAAATAGCAAATTTTTCACTAGCACTTACAATAAGTGCTTCGAGAGAGGAAGAACAGGGTGCTGTTAGGGGAACTCTATACAGGTCTGCAGAAGCCAGAGGAGGTTTTCTCCTGGAAGATCTAAGAACTGTCATCTGAATCAAGTAGAAATTAGCTAAAGAAAAAGGGAACTAGTTCTAGGCAGAGGGGATAGCATGTGCAAAGGCCTGGAGGTGGGAGAGATGAGAGCATTTCTGAAAGCTGTTAAGCCGACTACAAGATGACAAGTAGCAATAGATGAAGACAGAGAGACAGCAGGGGCCAGAGCACAGCATGCTGAAACCAGACTAGGTTTGGATTTTATTCTGTAGAAAATGCAGAGATGCTGAAGAGTTTTAAGTAGAGAGAGGCATGATCAGATGCTCGTTTTTGAAAGGATCACTCTGCTTTGTGGGGAGAAAGGACTTGGAGGAGCAAGGCTAAAGGCAGGGTAACCATGTAAGGGGTTACCGTGGTGGTCCAGGAGAGCAACCATGGTGGCCTGTACTGGGGAGGTGGGTGTGGGGGTAGAGAGCAGGGAAATGGTACCCTCGGAGTTATGGGAGGAGGGTCTGAAGACACATGATTGATTGTATAAGAAAGGAGTCAACGTCAGGGAGTATTTAGTGATGGTGGGTGGGCATAGGGATGAAGCCCCTTTGTCTTGGGCACCTGTGTGAAGGATGATGCTATCCACTGAGACAGGCAAGCTGGGGAGAGGAGAGGAACCAAGCACATCCTCTCTTTGGGCCATCCCTCCTGTTCTCTTCCCCTAGGGAAATTCTAGCTGCCATAAAGACTCAGGACAAGTGCCACATCCTCTTTGAATCCTCCTCTGAACCCTCCTGTGAACTCCTGTAGCACCAGCCACTGGCCCACACCCTTTGTCACTACTGTACATTGCTCTGCAGTGTTTCATCCAAGTTAGCCTTGTCTTTCCAACTAGGTTTTGTGCTGCATGGTAGCAGAATCATTTGTTCCAGTGATCCCCTGCAGGGCTGAGTATGTGGCAGGTACTCAGTTCTTGGTGGCCATATTAGTCAGGGTTCTCCAGAGAAATAAGAACCAATAGGATGTATATATATAAGATGGTCCTCAACTTATGGTTTTACTTATGATTTTTAACTTTACAATGGCTTGAAAGCAGTACACCTTCAGCATGTTCCTGGATTTACACAGGGGCTACATCTGGATAAACCCATCATAAGTTAAAAATAATATAAGTTGAAAATGCACTTTCTACTTATGATATTTTCGATTTATGATGAGTTCATCAGGATGTAACCCCATCATAAGTTGAGGAGCATCTGTATATAGAAAGAGCTTTATTAGAGGAATTGGCTCATGTGGTTATGGAGGCTGGTGAGTCCAAAATCAGCAATGTGATCCAGCAGACTGGAGACCCAGGAGAGCCAATGGTGCAGATGAAGTCTGAACGCAGGCTGCTGGAGAATCTCCTGTTGCTCAGGGAGACCAGTCTTCTTGTTTTATGCAGCCCTTCAACTGATGGTATGAGGCCCACCCACATTATGGAGGGAAATGTACTCTACTCCACCTCTGCATATTTCAATATTAATCTAATCCCCAAACACACTCCAAATTGACACAAAAATTAGCAATCACAGGGGCAGAGTGGTGCTGTGAAAATCATAGTAATTTTCCCAAGGTCACCCAGCAAGGCTGTGTCTGAGCCCAGAGTGACACTCAGGTTTCTAGACTCCCAGGTTTTTGTTTTTCCCACTACCTTTCACAATGGAAAACTTGAGAGAGAGAGAGAGACAGAGGGAGAGTGTGTGTGTGGGTGTGTGTGTGTGGTGTTTCTCAATCAAGAGGCCAGATAATTAAACCTATGGCTTCTAGTTTTTAACTTGGGGATTATAAAACAAAGAAAGGAGATCTTTTCCCCCAGTTGCGTAGTATTCTTTGTCAGCAGTTTTCTGAAAATAGCAGTTTGGTCTGGACTACAGGAAGTTACGAAGTGGCCTAGGTCTTCAGCAAAAACAGCCTGTTCCAGGTCACTGAATTCAGGCAGCTTTGGGCCTGGGAGCTCTACTGTTCAGGGGTCCAGGCTGCAAATATCCAGCCAGCGCACCCCATAATACTCACTAACATGGGAGGCTGCCACCATCCCTCCCTCTGACCTCCTGCCAGTTCTCTAGCAGGGAACTTGGCTGCGGTGCTTTTCAAAATAATCTGTGCACACCTCTGGTTGAAATTTACAAGCAGTCCTATCATTTTTTTTCTTAAAATTTCAAATCCATAATATTTCAAATCACCCAATATTAAGTCATTCTGCGGATGGAAAAAGAACAGTGGAAAAGAAGACCAACCCGTCCTCTGTTCCCCCATTTAAGTTTCAATGTGGTTTTCTTTTTGGTTTGTCTGCAGCACTGGTCTGTTGGCCTGGTCTGCCTTTCTCCCCCCCGGCCTTTGCACTTTCCCCTTTGTAATCCCAGTTTTATTTTCCATGGGTGCTCTGGCACATATAGTAGAAAGGATCATGTTTGGATTAGAGATCCAAATCTTTACCACATTCTTGAAAATTAATGGCACCTCCAAGTTTCCATGCTCACCACCATGCAGGGGCTTGGTGCCAAGTGCATTTATCCATTTGGTGGTCTTAGGCACTTAGGCATGCATGGCCAATGTTGGTCACCAAAATTGGTGTGTATTAGGGGGTAAGCTGGCTGCATATTTGCAGCCTGGACCACTGAAAAGCAAAGTTTCAACCCTGCCCAACCTCCTCTCTAAGCCATTTGTGGATTCGGAATAGAATGTGCTGGTGGACAGCAACAAAAAGTCCAGGACAGAACGTTCCAGATTTAGAGATCCCTTCTTGGTGGGAAGAGACAGGAACTTAATTCCAGCCTGGAATCGCACAAACAAATACATCTGTAAGACAGGAATCCCAAGTACAAATATCTGAGCGGTAGGGTGAAAGCTGGAAAAAATTAGCACTTAGAGAGACCTGGGGCAGAAGAGAGAATTGCGAATTTGTTCTGTACTTACCCTGTAACTTACGGCTGGCTGATGGGATAAGGGGTGGGAGGGAGATGGGGCAGGGAGGCAATTGTTTAGAAGAAGCAGCCAGTGATATTAGGACTGCAAACAAATACAGCTGCAGGTCATGGGGAAGGGCAGTCAGTGACCTTCTTGTAGACACTGATGAGACTATTGCTATAAAGTACTTAGAAACTTAGGAGTTTGTGTCCCTGGCATGACAGACTCTGGAGAAGGTTCAAAGAGAAGGGGGTCTGAAGACCAGCTTGAGAACAATTGAGCATCACTGCTGAGCTCTTTCTGCATTGTAATCGATAACTGTTTAGAATTTGCTGGTGGTCTGCTCAGCATAAAATGGGAAAACTGAAGGAAAAAAACAAGGGGGAGAAGAAAAGACTAATGTTGCCAGAGTAGAGGATAAAGAAGAGAGAATTAGAAGGCATCTCAGAGACCCTCTTGTCTACCCTTTTAGTGTTCGCAAGTAGGGTGAAACAGGAGTGAAGATGAGGAGTGATTTTGACATTCACACATTTCGTGGGTTTTGTGATACGAAATGAAATATAGAGGAGGTTTACATTAGGTTCAAGATTGTCCCCATTGCTATGGCACTAGCTTAACTAACATCTCCTTTAGGGATGGAGAATAGGTGAAAACCAGAGTATGGGTAAATGCCAAATTGGTGTAAATGTTAGAAGGTGTAATTTTGGAACATGCATGTGTGGGTCACTGGAGAAATCCTGAGTGATTTTTCATGATTCCATTTTTTTCCCTTGTGTCCTCAGGAAGCCCACAGTGTACAGTTTGGGAAGGGTGGGTGGGAGAAGAGGTTGACACTATTGAAAGGAACAGGGTGGGCTTATCTCCAGCATGAATATCTTTTGGAGTCTTGACTCAAGAAATGACTTCTTTGAGATATTTTCCTCTCCCTGGACATGTGGGGTTTCCTTCACCTAGCTCTCAAATGTATTATGGGGAATATTGCCTTCACAAAGATCTGGAGGCTGGTAGACATTGTTCCATCCAGGAGACCCTGCTAACAACCCAGCTGCATAAGCTAGATTGTGAGTCCTAACTCTTACACATGCACCAGGGCTGAGATAGCTGCTGATGGTCACCTGGGAAAGGGTTAAAAGCAAAGATTCTAAGAACTCCCCAACCCCTGAGGTCTTGATTTGGAAATCTGTGGGTGGAGACTGAAGTCAACATTTCCTGATGAATCTGATGTGCATTTGGAGTTGGAAAACCTTTGTGACTGGGGTCATTGCTCAGCAGTAAAGTCTTTATCATCTAGACATTTTTGGTGGAAAACAGGTAGCATCAACTTAGTACCTGTAGTATTCCCAGACAATTATAAATAATGGCAGTAAATGTTGAGCAAATCTGTAGATTTATATAGACGTGGAGTAGAACTCAAAGAAAAATATATTTGTATAGTGGAATGTCACCATCATTCTAGACAGTGACTAAATATGTAGATGTTTAATTGAAACAAGGCTTTTCTTTCAGTCTATGCAAGGCAACTCCTTTCCCCACTGTCATCTTCTTGGTTTGCTCAATTTTCAAAGAATATGTGTGTGTGTGTGTGTGTGTGTGTGTGTGTGTGTGTGTGTATGTGTGTGTGTTGTGTGTATGTGTGTGGGGGCTGGAGGGTAGAGGACCGGTGGGTTTGGGAAAGAAGGTAAAGACCACATAGCATACTGTTAAGTAAAAGGGTTGCAGGCCAGATTTTTCCAGGTCAGCTATCTCTATTGATCAGACTGAGTTAATTCCTATAGTCTCAACTCCCTTCAATTGAGCAAACCAAGACGTTTCTCTGGACAGTTTCTCTGGCACAGAAACATAAGCTCTGTGCAGCATGTAAGGGCTTCTTGCAGGAGGTAGGACTTTAGAATTCTCTTTGAATAGGATTTTGCAGGTTGTGCTCGTGTGTGTGTTAGTGTGTTTATGCACACTTATGTGACATAGGATGAGTTTCTGTAAGTTTAAGTGCATTGTCCTTATGCCCAGCATGTAGTGTAAGAAATACAAATCAAATGGATGGGGCTGCCATCAACATGTGGACAAAACATGCAGGATCTTGTGATGGAATTAAATTGACAATATAGGCAATGACACTGAACCCAACAAAATAAATGGAAAAAGGGGTCTCCTTAGATGTGTCCTTCACCTGGGGTGGGGATGGATTGATTCATTCAAAAAGGCAAGGAGTGGGGAGTCTTGAGGAGACTCTTTTGCTTTTTTGGATTCCTACAGAGACAGTTGATTTTGTCAGCTTCTCAAACAGGTTAGTGAGTCAACAGAGCAGCCTCCCTAAGCTGGAGACAGTCTGATGCAAGTTTGCTGGATAAACAGAGCAAATCCCTGGAGGTGTCGAAAGAGAGGGGTGTGGCCAATGCCTTGGGTTGACAGCACACTCAGAAGGGCTAAGAAAACAAGGGCATAAACGCTAAGCATCTCTTAGGTTTCGTTTACTCAGGCCAAAGGGAGTTGGAACTATAGAAATTAACTCAGTCTGATGAATAGAGATAGCTGACCTGGAAAAATCTGGCCTGCAGCCTTTTTACTTAACAGTATGCTATGTGGTCTTTACCTTCCTTCCCCAACCCACCCCTCCTCTACCCTCCAGCCCCCACACACATACACACAACACACACACACATATACGTACACATACATACACACACTTATTTTCTTTCTGCCTGTGAATACTCTACTTTCTCATCTCATTTATTTGTCTTCCAGCTCAGGGAGCTATATACATTGATTTTCATTGTTCTCCATGTATTTCATGTAGGAGTATCTTATCTATCTGAAGGATCAGTGCTGTATATTATGCTGTAGCTTCCTTTCTTCATTTTTTTTCCTTTCTCTCTTCCTCCCTCCTTCCCTTCTTTTCTGTCTTCCTTTTTCTTCTTTTCTTCCTCTTTCCCTTCCTTGCTTCCCCTTCCTCCCCTCTCTGCCTTCCTTTCTTCCATCCTTCCTTCTTTCCTCCTTTCTTCCTTCCTTTCTTCCATCCACCCAAGGTCTTCCTAGCTAGTTCTGGGTCTGTGTTGAACTTTTATTCATTGTTTCATTCACCAAACTATCTTTATTAAGCACTTACCATGTGTTAGTCACCAGGCTAAGCTCTGGAGATACAGAGATAAAAGCCAGGCCTTCATTCTTTAGACTGTTCATAGTCCAGCAGAGAAGAAGATCTCAGGTTCTCTAGGCAGTCAAATTATATAAACACAATTTGTTGAATGTTATTAAATCTCCAGTTTTGAAATTTATGACTTTAGAAACAAGTAAATTGGAAAGATGTTTGAAAGCAGATTTTAAAACCACCAAAGGAACAAAAATGATGGAGCCAATCAAACGTGGCAAGGGAATCAGCATGTCCTGTTCAGCTCCCTAAAGCATTCCTACAAGGCACTCAGCTCTCAGGAGGATTGGTTTCCAAAGAGGCTGGGAGAGGTCTCCTGTTCTCCTGTGGTGGCTCAGATGTGGGAAACTCGGAGAAAAGGCAAGTGAAGCAAGCCTGGCTGCTTAGTTCCAGCCACATGTCAGTCTTATCCTGGTGAAAATTCTCTGTAACTCTCACTGGGCTTGACATACCTTCCAAATCCAAAGAACTTTCCTCAGACTGCCTAGTTTCTTTGGCCTCTGGGAATAACATTCTTTCTTTCAGCTCAGAAAATAGGTGGAGGGAAAGAAAAGTTAAAGCAAACGGAGAAATATAGGAATACGTCAGTTTAATAACCCTTCAATCGAAAAGATGAGCAAAATCATCTGGGGACATGAACATGACTAAGAACAGAGGCTAGGCCTTTGGAAAAGGTTGCTGTTGCCATGGAGCAAAGTCCTTGGATAATGCAGAGAAGCTCAGAGGAGCTTTGGTATGAGTGACAGTAGATCCCTTTGGAGTAAATTGTTTAATTTGATCTGGGGATGGAATGTACCTTTTATGCCTCCTTTTTCAAGGAACTGACATATTTACAGCTTGTAAATCATTGATGAGGACAAAACAGATCTTGGCATTTCCAGAAAGTCATGGATGGCAGAATTTTCCCACTCACCCCCACAACCGTGAATACACACACACACACACACACACACACACACACAAACACAAATTCGAAAGTCATTGAACATGTGTTCCACATGGGTGATGAATCTGGCACCAAACTCTAGCGATTTAGATTCCCAGATAGCCATTTGGCTGTTATTGCACAAATAAAATTGGCTGCGAAATGAAATTAGCTGGTTGAATCTTGTCTGAAAAAGGGTAAAGGTTTTAAACACACAATGCTCACACTTGGTGTGCATTGCATCCTAACCTTCCTGAATAAGAATGCCTATTTTGTGGAACTGATTTTTCTGTCCCCTCTCATGGTAGAGGAAAAACAAGCTTCTGGGATCATTACCAATAGTGGATTTGAGATGTTGAGGCCTCAGAAACACATTGGACAGAGCTGTGACCATTAAAAGGGATTAGGGGCCTCATCTCTCAAAATATGAGAAAAGAAAGAAGCAGTTTTAGAAAATTGGGCCTACAGACATTTTTCAGGTTATAGGCAATATAGTCTGAGAAATTTTGTAGGCAGGCTATGAATTGTTTTCATGTCAGGAATTTTGGTGGGCTGTTCTGTTTACTAGGGAGCCCTCCCTCCTCCCTCAAAAGGAGGAATTGGGCTTATATGATGGCCAGAAGATTTAAATTAAAAACAAGGAAAAATCTACTGACTTTATCTTTAAGAAAGGGATAAATGCACTTAGATGAGAGAGCAAGAGAGAGAACATTAATATCATGTCTCTCTCTGAAAGATAACTATCCTTCTTATTGTGAATCCCAAAAGAATGGGATTGGGGGTTCTCTTCCAAATATTCTAGCTTCCTGAACTGTGGGCTGGCCATTCCAGAATCTACCTGAGCATTTTCAGATTGTAAGATGAAATTCACTTTACACTACTGGCTTATTGGACATGCTGGGCAGTGCTTTCCTTGGCTTTTCTGACTTCCTCTTTTTCAAGAGCAGAGGGACTCTTGGTGAACAAGTTTCCATTTCCCCAGCCCAAATGAGGAGGTGACAATGGGAAGTGGAGATAGAGTTGGGGTGGAGGAAGGGTTAGCAGGGACCCTACTGGTGCTTCTAAAGGTCTGTGCTGCTCAGGTATAGAAAGGGTCTGCTACTGGTGGGGAGAACTTTGGGGGCTCCATCCTCTTCCCCCTCCTCCCCAGCTCCATGCCACTGAGCCCACTTTAGAATCCTGCCCCAGCCTCCATTCTGAGAGGCACGATTGGATATGAGTAAAAGTGGGTGAAGCTTTGTGGGCAAAGCATTTTTTTTTAGTGACCCCAGTGGGCTTCGTAACCTCTTCGTAGGACCAGAAAATGCCACTCAGTGTGTGAGAGACCTTAGAGGTCATGACGATAGGATCTAGCAACTAGTGAACAGCAATGATGTGTACACTGAGGCGTGAAGATGGAAGTGGCTTACCCAGGCCACTCTGGTTGTTAGTGGCTGAAGAAAGACCTCCTGCTTCCCAGCTGAGGGCTTCTCCTCCTGTACTACAAGGCTGTGCCCTTCTGGAGTATCCTTTCTGGAGATTTTGGGTTGGGGTCATTCTGGCTCCTGGTCTCAATCCCGACCCAAAAACCTTTCATCTTACTTTGCGCTTCTTAGTGAGATTCCTGAACTCACTCTCTTCCAATGCTCCAGCCATCTGCTCACCCACCCTGAAACTCAGAAAAGAAAAAAGAAATTTGTGTGACCAGTGGAAAATTTTATTGCAGACAAAAGCAGTCTCAATCCCTCCCTGCTTGGTTCCATCAGCAATCTTTAAATCAGTTTTCTTTAGCCTGTTATCTGCAGGATTTTCACAACTTTGGAGGTACCCTGATCCTCTGTAGTCCTGCTGGGTCACCATGCCTCAGTTAGATTTTGAAATTTGCTACCGTTCCTTAAAATCATTTCTCTGGGAGTTTGCCATATCTGCGTGCTTTATCTTGAGCTCAATTAGTTTTTGGTGCTGATTTTAAAAAAATTAGTTTGAATTGGCTAACAGATGTGTTGGTTTAACCTATCATCAACCTGACATAAACTGGTTTTGGATCTTATGCACGGTCTGGCCCCACGTAAAACTGTGGGATTGTTGAAATGAGTCTCCGGCACCCAGTGACCTTCCTCTTCAGCTCCCTCCTGTCTCATGCCCTTTCTTCTCTGGGTTTGCCCTGTGCTAGCTGTTTCTCCTAGGAAGTATTTGTCAATGACAATACTTGTATCTAATTAACCAATTGTATTTGTATGATAATAGCATTTCTAGGACAGTTTTAGGCATCTTCCCATCCCTCCCCTCTTCAGTTTGTGCCAGAAGTTAGTGGTCTCTAAATTTGGCTGATCATAGAATACCTGGAGATTTTTGTTCCAGTTGTAAAATCCCAGGCCTCACCTTGGAAAAAAAGGAACAGAATCCTTGACTGGGGAATTTGTATTTTTCAACAAGGTCTCTAGGCAATTCTGATAGCTAGCTGCTGAACTCCAGTTGGAAGTTTACTTCCAATCATGAGATTCTGTGACCCTGTGATTTGATTTTATCCTTACCGCAGCCCTGGGAGGAATCATAATAACAGGTAACATATTAAGCATTCACTAGATATTAAGTTCAGAGTTAAGTACTTTATATGAGTTATCCGAGGATTGAGGCCATTCTTTAACAATGGAAAAATTTAAGGCACATATTGATCTAGATCACCTATTAGATAATTGACTAGAGTGTCTTAAAATTCTTGTAACTACTAGAGGAGAAAACATTCTCCAAATTCTACACTCCGAATTCCAGGCCTCTTTGTGGGGATTGGGATCAGTGAAAGTGTTCTCAGGTCATTAGACCTGCAACCCAGCTGTGAAGTCCTTAAGGGCAGGGAATGTGTTTTATTCCTTGGCCTCTCACCTCCCCCTGACACACCCCAAGCATCATGCCTGGCAAACAGAAGGTCCTCAGTGAATGGTGTGTTGAATTAGAATGATCTGTAACTCAGGTCCTCTGCTTCCAGCACAGGTCATTTCTGTTATCAGGGACTCAATGAATTCTAAGATCCAAAGGTATAAATAGAGAACACGGCTTAATTTGTTATCTTGTAGATAGATATTTGGGATTTTAAAGACCAAAATCATACAAATAATAAAGACAGTTATCTCTAATGATGAAATTTCAGGCACCCAGACAGCTAGGCCACTTTTGGAAAGGTGTAGAATGTAGACCCACCTATACAGGGTCACTTGATTTTCAACAAAGACACCAATGCAGTTCAGTGGAGAAAGAAGGCTCTTTTCAATGGGTGGTACTGGAGCAACTGAATCTGTAAGGGGGATAAAAAAATAAACTCTTGGTCTCTACTTCACATTATATGTACAAATTAATTTGAAATAAGTTATAAGCTTAAATGTGGAAGCTAAAACAATAAAACTCATAGAAAACACAGGAGAATCCCTTGTAACCTCAGAGTAGGCAAAGAATTCTTAGGTAGAACACAAAGTTACTAACTACAAAAAATTTATAAGTTGGATTTCATAAAAAACTAAACACAAATTAATTACTGTTCATCATGAGACACAAATAAGAAAGTGAAAACTTAGCTACAGTATAGGAGAAAATATTTGCCAAAAGACTAGCATCAAGAATATACAAAGAACTCTTATGACTCAATTATAACAAGTCAAATAACTGAGTTTTAAAACCCAGTTTTAAAAAATCTATAAGATTGAATAGGAAATTCACAAAGATATCTAAGTGGCCAATAAAATGCTCAATATTATTAAATATCAGGGAAATGAAAATTAAACTAATAGAGATATTATTGCACAGACATTAGAATGGCTAAAATTAAGATGACTAACAATAAGAAGTGTTGATGGGGTGTGGAGCATCTGGAACTCTCATATGCTGCTTGTCAGAGCCTAAAATACTATAGCCAGTTTGGAAAACTGTTTGACATTTTCAAGTAAATATAAAATATACTTAGCCTATGATGCAACAATTTTACTCCCAGACATATACCCAAGAGAAATGAAAATATATGTAGAAGAAAGACTTTTCCAGGAAAGCAGGTTTATTAGTAAAAGCCCCAAACTGGAAACACCCCAAATGTCTATCAACAGGAGATCAGATAAATAAGTTATAGTATATTAATAACATGGAGTACTATTCAGCAATAAAAAGTTACTGATACAACATAGATGACTCTCAAAAACATTCTATTGTGTGAAAGACAGCAGTCACAACGGTTCATGTTGGGTGATTCTGTTATATGAAGTTTGAGAGCAGGCAAAATTAGTCTATGGTGGTAAACGTGAGAAATATGATAATTTCAGGGGAGGGGTTGGGATACTGTTGACTGGGGAAGGAAAAGTATGAACTGTTCCATTTATCTATTGTTATGTGACAAATTACCCTAAAACTTAGTGGCTAAAACAACAATCAGCACATTCTACCCCTCAATTTTGTGAGTCAGATGTTCAGACAGGGCTTGATTAAGTAAGTCTTCTATTTTTTTAATGTGGCACTGATAGATAAATTGGTCTTGAGGGTCCAAGATGGCTGGCTTCCCTCATGTCTGACATCTTGACAGGCTGGTTGGAAGGCTGGGTTCAACTGGGACTCTTGACTGGAGTGCCTACATGTGGCCTCTTCAACATGGCAACCTTGGATGATCAGGGTTCTTACTTGGTATTGAGGACACCAAGAGGGAGTGTCCCAGAGAATAAGGTAGAACCTGCATGGCCTTTAATGGTTTAGCCTTGGCAGTCACACAGTGTTGCTCCTGCTGTATTCTATTGGTCAAGGAAGTCACGATCCTGCTCAGATTCAGAGAGAGGGGACATAGTATCCACCTCTCAATGAAAGGAGTGTCAAAGACTTTGCAGCCACATTTTAAAACTTCCCTAGGAACTTCATGTGGCTGATGGAAATATTCTATATTTTGATTTGGCTACATAAGTTATATATAAAATTATTGAGAGTCATAATTAAGATCTGTGTACTTTATGTAAATTATATTGCAATTTAAAAAATCTGCAGAATGCATAACATTCTTAACTGTCATTTTCACAACAATGCTATGAGTCAGAAATTATCTTATTTTATAGATATTTTGTTCAAGGTGTTATTAACTTGGCCATTATCAGACAAAACCAGGGTTCAAACCCAGGTTTAGCTGATGCCAAAATGTCTTTTCTTTTCACTACTATCATGTGACAGAGACAAACCAGTTTCTTCCTTCCTTCCTTCCTTCTTTCCTTCCTCAATTAATATCTACCAAGAACCCGCTGTATGTTGGATACTGGGCTAATAACTGCGGATAAAGATAAAAAAGGTAACACATATCCTTGCCTACAAGAGGCTCATAGCCTGTAGAAGAAGACAGATCCATATATAAATGTCTCTTCTACAATGTTGAATGTATTTTATATTATGTTGAACATATTTTATGAACTCTCAAATCAAGACTCTATGAAATGAATGGGCACAAAGGGCACAAAGAATATTTGAAATGAGAACTTGTTCCAGGAAACATATTGTCACAGTAGACTAGCACATTTACAAAGCTCTAGTGGGGTCCAGAAGAAGGAGGATGGGAAGCATTGCTGGAATAGAATGTGAACATTGATCAGTGTCACCCAAGTGCCTATCACTGTGCTTTACAGTCACGATCTCTCCCGATCCTGACAACATCCCTTCCTCAGTGTTATTTGCCTCATTTTGCACTTGAGGAAACTGAAACTAAGCGAGATTAAGGAATTTTCCCAGGTCTTGTTGCCAGTGGGTAGCAGAGTCTGGATCTGATCCTAGATTTGACTGTTTATTTTGGGGGAGAGCTTGAAAGGTCTTTGATCTCATTACTCCTTCCTTTGCTTCTCGTTGAGCACTTGGGGGCTGCATACCTATATGCTCTTGCTTCTCTTTATGCTTCCCAAATTCAGCTTACTTCCGCTGGCATACTGGGGGCAGTTTGTACTGGTTTTGCAAGAGCCTATTGTTAAATTTCTTCCCAACTCTGAGCTCAACGATATTCATGTTTGTGGCTTAAAACTGGCTATGGTGGGAATGTTCACACCGTGGAAATTAGCAAATACTGCAAATCAAGGGGACATTTTTGGTGGGGAGAGGATGGGTGAGACCAACTTTTCCAGCACACCACTGCTTTACTTCCACAGAGCTAGACCCTGAAGGTCTATGCTTAGTTACATCTTAGCCTTTTGACTTTGTATTTCAGAAGTGTGCTTTATCCAGTTAAATTCTTGCATGTAAATTTAATTTGCTTAGATTTTATTCTCTTAAAAGGTTTTTTGTTGTTGTTGCACTTGTTTGGGGGCTTGGATTTGATTTTAGTTTATCCCTTACTCAACTATTCTTTCTGCTTTTTGTAATCTTAATGCCGTTGGGAGAGATTTGGTCCAGACTAGCTGCCACAACCTTCTGCTTTTACCTTGTTACTGGACTCCCCAGCTGAACTGCTACCTTCACCTCCCAGCCACTCTATGACCACACATGGCCATCTGCGCCGAGACCTCAGTCTCTGTCATTGCCTTCCATGATCCATCTTTCATGCCTTTCTCCCCCTCCACCCGCCCTTTTTGGCATTCACAGGCTGCTAGAATTCAGTTAGCTTTGACTAACAGGTGTTGATATGTTGATTTCTTTAAAAAAAAGTCTATTTTTCTTTGTCAGCTACCCAATGTATCTCACCATTGTCACCAGCCAACCTGAGATATAAGGGCCTTAGCTGGAGAATACAGAGGGCCAGCTGTCTGGAAAGTGTGTGGGGCTCTGTCAACCAGCAGGAGGCTTGGAGGGCCTGCAGCATTGCGCTGGCCTGGTTTAGAGAGGCCACTGGCCTGGTTGTTGGGACTGGGCGTACCCTGGGTTATTTCCTTCAGGAGTTGGGTGGGGCCTGATTTTCTAGTTTTTCTGGTCACATGGGTGGATTTATCTCATCCATCTTCTGCTCAAGCTCTCCCTGTACCTAAATAAAGATAACTGTGAGACAGCCCAGTGTGAACTAACCAGCTCACCCACAGCCCAACCCATGATACTGGCAGCCTGACTTTGGTCTTCCAGCACATTGATAGAGTGTTTACTGAATGCCAGGTGTTCTGCCAAAGGCTTCAGCAGCATTGTCTCATTTAATTCTGACAACGACTCCAATGAGGAAGCTAAGTCTCAGAGAGATTAAATACCTTCTGTGTGTGAGTCAGAATTTGAACTCAGGATTGCCTTTTTTTTTCTTCAGTCGACACAATCTCCTGATCTCTCGGCTCTGCTCTTCTGGCTCTCTGGAGGCTATAACCATTTAACCATCAGTTAATACCACCTTAGTCTCTGGGTGAACAACACAATGGCACAGAAGCAGCCATTCTGGCAGATGGAAGAGCACAGCCTGATCTGCTGCCCAAGAAGGGAACCAGCCCTCATTGCCACCAATACCAGCAGCATTGTCTCACTTAACTCTGAAGATGACTCCGATGAGAAACCTAAGTCTCAGAGAGATTAAATAGCATGTGAGTCAGAACTTGAACTCAGGATTGCCTTTTTTCCAGTTGACACAATCTCTTAATCTCTTGGTTATGCTCTCCTGGCCCTCTGGAGGCTATAACCCACTTAACCCTCAGTTAATACCACCTATCTATGTGTCAGACTCATGGCCAGAAGTACAGAGATAACTGAGACACAATTCTTGCCTTTGAGGAGCTCTCAATCTAGTGGGCAAGACAGATATCCTTGAACACAAATAATTCTAATCAGAGCATAAATAGGAGCTCAGGTAGTTGATGTGGAATTGAGAAGGGCTTAGTCTCCTGTGTTTGGGGATGGAGTGAACCTGGGGATGGTTCTTGAAGGGCAGGGTTCTCTAAGCAGGTCTGAGAAGTGCAGGACTTGGCCTCCTCACAGTGAGTGCAGAGACCTGTCTTCACAGAGCCAGAGAAAGCAGATGAGCCACTCATCACCTCAAGGGACTATGATCTAATAGGAGATAGAGTCAATGCTGATGAAATGTCTTACAGATTTTTACATCCAAAGCCTAGACACCTGTATGTCTATATATAAAAGATCATTAGAATGCATGCACTGGGATGGGGGTGGGGGTGGGGAGCTTCAGCAGGATGTCGGAGAAGGGTCTACAGAGAATTGGGAGGCCAGCTTTAAGACTCAGAACCACCCTGGCCACTCACTGGCTTTGTGACCTTGGAAAAGTTGTTTCTTCTGTCTAGCACTTAGTTTCTCAATTTGTAAAATAACTTTGTGCCAGAATGAACTTACAATGGCTTTTCACATCTAGGGTCCCAAGAGACTGTGCATTCTCTCTCAGTTGAAATGCAGAGGGAGATTCTGACCAGGGGCTGGTTCCCCTCTTGGGCAGTAGATCAGGCTGTGCTTTTCCATCTTCCAGACTGGCTGCTTCTGTGTCTCTGTGTTGTTCGCCCGGAGACTAAGGCCTTTCAACTCCCCAAATCCCCATTTAGGAGACACAGTGTTGTGTCTGTTCTTTGGCCTGACATGCTATCCTAGAATGTGGTTTTGCTTTTACCCTCGTTCCCTCTCCTCCTCTACCTTAGGTTCAGGGAAGCAGAGCTGGAACCTAAATACATTGGTGAGAAGACAGGCAACTACCAGGTGTGTGTTCTTTTATCAACATCTTGTCTTCTCATTTTTTGGCCTGCATCGAGGCTCTAGGCCTAATTGGAACCCTGTTTCCTCTGTGAATATGTTCCTGGTTTCGGAGGCCTACAGTTATCTCTCTTGTCTCGTAACATCTATGCTACTCTCTGTCCAAACACTTATATTGGGACATTAATATTTAGTTTAAGTGCTGCCATCAACAAGCTGTGCTCTAGGTGTTGGACTAGAGCCATGGTCAGCAAGCTATAGTTCCTGGCCCATTGCCCGTTTTTATAAATATAGTTTTATTAGAACTCACTCATGCCATTTACCTGTCATCCATGGTGGCTTTCATGGGACACAACAGAGTTGAGTAGTTGTGAGAGACACTACATAGCCTTCAAAGGCTGAAATATTTGCTATCTGGCGCTTTGCAGAAAATATTTGTCAATCCCTGGACTAGAATATTGTTAAGCTTTCTATGGTTTTGAAAAGAGATGACCCACATTCTCTTATTTACCTAATACATATATTCATCATTTACCTAATACATGTATTCAATCTACTAGATGCCTGCTTGTGCAAGGTGTTGGGGATACATACAGTGATTGGCTTCCTTCACGACACTTAAATTCTGTTCTACCACAATCATGCCAATATGCCATGACAATTTCTTCCCTCTGCTTGGAATGCCCTTCTTTACTTCATGACTAATCCCAATCCATTCTTTAAGATTATTCAGAATCCCATCCTCACCCCTCCAGTCCAGGCTATGTGTACTTCTTTGTACTTCTATAGAATCATATCTACTATTTATCTTGATGATGATACTTAACATCATTACAGTGAAAATAGCTGTTCAGTGTTCCTTCATTTATTCACTATAAATATATGCCAAGCACTTTGCTAGCTTCAGCGATTCCAAGTCAATGAATCATGGCCCAAGAGGCTTTTAAGAGTGTAGAAGAGAAAATATTGATTCTTCCTTGCTGTGGTTTGAACATGTCCCTCTAAAGTGTTGGAAACTTGATCCCCAGTGCAACAGTGTTGAGAGGTGGGACCATCAAGAGGTTGATTAGGTCATGAGGGCTCTGCCCTCATGAATAAATTAATGCCATTATTATGGAACCAGGCGTCTCATTAAAAAATGCATTCAGCCGTCTCGTTACTCTCTCTTGCTCTTCTGCCTTCCACTTGAGATGACACAGTAAGAAGGCCACCACCAGATGCTGGTGCCATGCATTTGGACTTCCTGGCTTTCAGAACTATGAACCAATAAATTCCCGTTCTTTTTAAATACCCAGTCTTAGGTATTCTGTTATAGCAGCACAGAATGAACTAAGATACCCTTCAGCAAGATACGGCAAACACCATCATTAAGATTCTGTCCAAATTACTTAAGAGTAATTGTATGACCAGAATGGATTTTCCCTTTTCTTCTTGCCTACACTGCCACTGAGCCTGGGCTAGCCAGCAGGTGGGTAGTAAGGTAGAGATAGTCCTAGCCTTAGACTTGGGCGAATGGCACCCCTGCCCTAGGTCTCACACTTAAGAAGGCCCTACACTGGCTGTTTCTTCTCACATCCTTCTCAGAGGGCAACATCAAGGGATTTGCCTCCCTGAAACCTATGGTTTGCATCAGCTTCTAGACCATGTTCCTAGTACCCAACTCCTTGAAATCCTTGCTCAAATGGCCCTGAGCCTTCCCTGGGTCTATCCTCTCAGGGTGGACTACGCTGCCAGTGTACAGATCCCTAGACCCCAGAGATGGCCAAGAAGAGGCTATTTGTGGAGTCTGGGGGTTGTGGACAGAGCTTGGGTGAACAGCCCATGGTAATCACATGTATGTGTGTAAGGAACTAAGGAAGGGGGAAAAAGAGAGGTAAATCATTGGCCAGGGGGCAGGGGCTGTGGATGTGGGCAATGATGGCCACTTCCAAATTCAAATCTAGCCATTGAGATTGCTATGAAGTTTTTTGTTGTTTTGTTTTGTTTTGTTTTTTTTGAGGAGATGCTAAAATAATACAGAAAGGTCTTGCATATCCTTTACCCAGATTTCCCTAATTTTAACATCTTACACAGTCATGGTACCATTATAGAAATAAATGAACACTAGTATGATACTATTAAATAAATGATAGATTGAAAATTGGTAGCTAATGCCTAAGCCAGAAAGGCCCTCATCTTGAAGGGGATGACTTCCACAGCTAGAACTGGGGTCCTGGAGTTTGGGATTTCTAGGCAAACAGAAGTGACTCTTGTCAGTAAACCTATGATCCTGGGAAGCCAGAAGCCCCTCCCCACCAGAGGGGACCTCAGAGGTCCACTTAGTGGCCTTACATTAGCCCAGTGATATCCTGATATTCTCTTCAGCTCCCTGATTCCACCATGTGCGATTTGATGACAGAGAAAATAGCATTCTCCAGGTCTTAGATACATTTCATGAGAAGCCCATGGGGTCTAAGAATCAAGAAACTTTGACTATTAGATTGTGTTAGATTTTAGAATGGATTAGATTACACAATACAGGTGATTGAAGAAGCCAAGTGATGTATCCACATGTACACACATGCAAGTTCTCATCTTTTTCTTCTTAATTCCCCTGTCTCTTTGCCTTGCTTGCCACCTGCTCAAGAGTGAAGAGTGTTAGACAGCAGTGAGGAGGTCCTGGTCCTCTGTTCTGAGCTCAGTGACCTTGGGCATGCTCTCTGGTCTTAGGCAAATAACTTCACCATTTGGCCGCCTACCTGACACTTGAGAGGAGACTGACCCGACACTCTTTAAGATTTCTTTCACCTCTGACTTTTGTATTTTCCTTTCTCTATTTGTGATTTTTATTCCACTCACCCTTCTCATTCTCACATTCATTTTTCTCTCTCCTTTCCACTGTTATTTTTCTGCTTTTCTTGAACTTTCTCTTTCTGTTTCTCCACCATTGCTCCTCTCACCCCCTTCCTCTCTTCCTCCACCTCTTTTTAACTCCCACCTTCCTCTTTTCCCACTTTACATTTCTTTCTCTTCCTTATCCCTCCCCACATTTCTCGTCCCCCCATTTCAGTATAATCTTTCTTATATGCAAGGCCTTTATGGCCCACCAAATTCTTGTGACAATTTTTTCCAATGAGAGAGGAAAAAAAGAGGGAGTTAAATCATAATATTGGCAGCTGGCATTTTGCTTTCGTCACAGAAAAATGTCCCCGGCTTCCTTGAATATTGAAACACTGATGAAGAACAGATTTTCTCTGGCAGTGCAAATTCCCCTCTGTCCAAGTTTGGCAGAGGGACTGCCTTGCTTGATGTTATTATAGGCATTTCAATTCATTCCTTGCTTAGCAGAGTTGGAACGCATTTCAACCAACCCCTGTATTGATGTAAAACTGTTTTTATTTGCAATGTGAGTGTATTAAAAATACATATACATTTCCACTGATTTCTGGCACTGGAGCGGCTGGGATCTGATGACGTCCGGCAGGAAGGCCTGGGTTTTCCACCCTACCTCCAAGGGGAGAGTGCTGGAATTTAGATGCTCCCTTTGTCCCCACCTTCTTGTTAGACTTCACTGACTTTAATAAACATTTTCTTTTCTTTGGATTCCTCAGTGACATAAAATGGATGTCAATTGGCTGGGGTTTTCCAGAGGTCATCCTCTCTAGCCCCATATTGACAAGGGGTCTGAATTGGGCAGGGTCTGAGTGAGCTGTTAGGGATGATGCAAAGAAAAGGGGAGAAGTAAAACATGAAAAAATGCACAGATACCGAGATGTAGTGATTTCACTGTAATTCTGTTCATGTACAGGAGGACACAAGAGTGAATGGGTGATGAGTGAGGAGATACAGAGACCAGCTGGCAAGCTGGATAGAAGAAGCTATGAAGGAGGCAGAGGTAGCTTGCTTGATAGGAGTGCTGGAATGTTTGGGAAGGCCAGAAGCAATGGCTAATGTCAGAGAGCTTCTCTTTTTTGGCAAGAACTGTATCCTTTCTGACAGGGTAGATTCATTCTTTTGTTGTCAAGTAACTTCCTTCTCTAAACCTCCCCATCAGGCACACCTGGATGCAAGCTCTTTGGGTCAGAGCCATAGCTATCATGTTCATAGAATTCCAGAGTTGGCAGAGACCTTAGAAACCACCTAGTCCAAGGGTTTTAACCTGGAGCTCCTGAGAATTCTAAGAATGCCCTGAAATGAATAATGAAATTGCCTAGGTGCCCATCTTCCCAGGCAATGAAGGGAAGGCATAGCTTTCCTACAGGTCATTCCTGGAGGACACTGGGATTAAAAAAGACTTCAAACCATTGGAATAGTTCAGTCCCCACGTTGAATATCCGGGGGAACTGAGGACCAGCAAGGTGATGTGGCTGCACTGAGGCCTTGTAGAGGGTTATTGTAATGCTTTCCCTTTACAGATGATGAAACAGGTCTGGGGAATTTCAGTGACTCAGAAAGTTAGCAGAAGAGCCGGGCTAAAGCTGGTGTCCCAGCCCTCAGTCCAGGGGCTTCTTTCCTACATCACCATCTTTCCTCCTAGGCTACTGCTGCCTCCTTAGTTCTCCTCATTTATATCAGGCAACAGCAATGACTGCCTGTACCAGACTTCCACTACCCACTTCTGGGAGCTGACAACCCTAGAAAGGTGTTTGAGTGGTGCTGGCTTTCATGAGACAGGTGCTCGTGGTGATCTTGTTTACAGTCAACATTCTAATCTGCAATGTAGTGGCTCAAATGTCTTCAGTTTAGGGGTCCAATGAATGAAAACTTTAAGACTGAGGTTGATAGTATATGATGCAGCCCCCATCTACCTGCACTTCCTATACCTACAACTCATGCTCTGAAATGAATTCAGATTCAATCAAGTGAGGAGTGGACATAAGGGTCAAGAGGACTTGGCAATGATTTGGTTAATTCTGGCTTTGTCACTTCTCACTATGGGCTGTAAGTTCTAGTTACTCTCATCAGTTTTCCATTCATTGAATGCACCACGTTATTCTACGCTTTTGGTACAAGCTGCTCCTTTTGCCTGGAATACTCTTCCCCTGGAATGCCTTCTTTTTTTTAAGACTTGTTCCAAAAGCTGCCCCTTCTGTGAAGCCTTTTCTGACTCTCCTAGGCAGAGTTGGGAGCTCCCTTCTTCCTCTCCATGTTCCTGATACAGAGTTCATCACAAGGTTTGGTGAGGATTGGCACAGATGTCGTTGTCCTATCTGTACTGAGAACTGGAGGAGGGGGGCTGTATAGCACACTATAGAGCAGTGATTCTCATTGGGGATTAGTTTGTCCCCCTAGGAGTGGTGTTGTTATTAATGACATTTGGGAGGCAGAGTTCAGAGATACTACTAAACAGTCTATAATGCATGGGACAGTCCCACCCACCCAGTCTGCCCACAACAAATAATTGTGAGGTCCAAGATGTCTGTCAATTTACCATAGAGAATCAATAATCCCTGGTTGAATTTCTCAAATCTCTGGCACAAGTGTGTCAAGGGTTAATGTAGTCTTAGAAAGGCACTGTTTTCATATCCTGGTGGATAAGCCAGGGAGTATGGCCTTTGAGTACAGTGGTACAAACCAACAAAAGAAATTTTAAGAATGTTCCAAATACTTGGTTTGTGTCCTAAGAACTTTTTGTGAATCTGTTAGCTCCTGGAGAAAATGATAGTGAAGTTTCCTTCCAACCTTGGTATTCTAGAATTCAGTGCACACCAAGCCTGTCATGAGCAGGCAAAGATAAAGGCTGCTGGCTCTTTGAACTGGAGACCTCATTCAGGAAGATCTCATTTTTTGGAAACTCTTCCTATGCTCTCAAATGTACTAAAGTTCTTTAAATGAAGAATTTTTTCCCCCTTTGAGAACTTGTTGCAAGACTAAAATGCAGACCACTAGTAGAATTTTGGGCATATTCTACTAATCAACCATATTCTTGGGTGTTTATCTTGGAAAGAATACACCAACAAATTCTCCTTAAATAGTCAGCATAAATGGTAAGAAATTTTCTTTAGTTCAACCCAAGTCATTGTTGGCAAAGCATGCTGGTTGAGAAGACTCAGGCAAAGATAGTGCCAACGTGTGGGTCCATTCAGAAGGGGACTGGAGCTGGGATGCTAAGGAGGGGAGGGTTGTTTACATTCATGGGAGGAAGAGAGGTAGCAGGAAGGAGTAATACAAGGAGGTTGTTTGGCAGACAGTGAAGTCTAGCGAAAAGCGTGGGACAGGAGAACCGAGTGGGGTTCCACAGGAAGGCTGGTCTGATAAGAGTGTAGGATGGTTTTTTTTTTTTTTTTTTTGGAGACAGAGTCTTGCTCTGTGGCCCAGGCTGGAGTGCAGTGGCACGATCTTGGCTCACTGCCAGCTCCGCCTCCCAGGCTCACGCCATTCTCTTGCCTCAGCCTCCCCCCGCACGAGTAGCTGGGATTAGAGGCGCCCACCACCACGCCCAGCTATTTTTTTTTTTTGTATTTTTTAGTAGAGATGGGGTTTCATCCTGTTAGCCAGGTTGGTCTCGATCTCCTGACCTCATGATCTGCCCAGCTCGGCCTCCCAAACTGCTGGGATTACAGGCATGAGCCACTGCACCCGGCTGGAGGATGGGTTTTACACCTGGTCTTGGATGAGTTGACACAGTTTCGTTGGAGGTGGGTTCAGTCCAAAAGCACAAGAAAGTGCTTCTGTATCTCTAAGAGTAGTGGTCCCCCAAACCAGCAGCTCATTAAAATCACCTGAGCACCTTTTAAAATATTTGGATTCCAAAGTCCCATCCCTGGAGGGTCTGATTGTGTGGGTTTGGGGTGAGGCCCAGGAATCTTTAATTTATAAAAGTTCTCCAGGTGATTTTTGACATTCATTCAGGTTTAGGAGTTAGTGCTTCAGATAGAGAAAACTAACTGTGGAGTTGCTGATGGCTAAGGAGTTGCAAGGGCATGGATCATCAGTCAAACAATTGAACAGATGTGGGACTGCATTAGGTGATGGGAAAGGTGCAAGACATGGAGTGGCCATTTTTAAAGAGCTTGTAAAGTGTTTCAGAAAAGGCAGTGGGTGCAAATCCAAGGAGAGTTGACTGTGCAAACAATACAAGAGGGCCTGGCAAGTGGCAAATTGGTGGTTGAAGTGACTGGGGTGGACAGAGAACCTCAGGGAAGGGTTGAGGTGGATGTGAGCCCTTCCTGGAATGATGGGTAGATGTCACTGGGCAGGGTAGATTCAGGCAAGGGCTTCAGGTCTATAAAGTCAGGGAGACAAACGAGGAGGAGGTCATGGGGTACAGCTGTGTGATATCCAGGGTTTGGACAAAGGCTTTCATCTTAGATTCAGGAAGGATGGGCATAGCAAGGAATCTTTTGGGAAATTCAGTGGATTTGTTGCCAGGGGACCTCTCTTTCCCTTCTTGTCTCAGGGCTGTGCCATTATGTTTCTCAAAGAGGGGTCTGCTCGAGTCCAGGGTGTGTGGCTACAACTACTCAGAGATCTGGCAGGTACATCTGTCATTGAGGAAAATACTTGGATGTGAGACTTCAAGAGCCTCTGAGGACACAGCTGATGTCCAGGCTGCAGTCATTCCCCACCTAGGGGTGTGAACATATCTGGCCACAGTCATTCCAGCCCTGTTTACAAGTGTTTCTCTTCCCCTCCAAATAAAACCAATTAGATGATTTTGCTCCTTAAACAACAACCTTACTAAAAAAAAATAGCTTATGTTTATTGAGCACTTACTCTAGACCTGATATGTAGAAAAAGGGCTTCAGTTGCATTATCTTAATGGATCTCAACATAAATTCTTGTGATAGTTACTATATGAGTCCATTTTCCAGAGAAACAGAACAGATAAAGACAGATTTGGCCCCAGTGATGATGGAGACTGACAAGATCTGCAGAGCCAATGCTCTACGAAGACTACTGGGTAGGATAATTTTTTCTTACTCATGGGAGAGTCAGGCTCCTGTTATATTCAGGCCTTCAAGTGGATAAGGTCCACCCACATTATGGAAGGCAACTTGCTTTACCTAGTCTACTAATTTAAATGTTAACTTCGTCCAAAAACCCTCACAGAAACAGTCAGAATAATGTTTGCCCAAATGTGTGGCCCAGTCAAGTTGACACATGAAATCAACCATCATAGGTACTATGAAGATCAACTTTCTTGCTTTGTAGAGGAGGAAGGGAGGCACAGATAGGTAAAGTGCCCAAGGTGACATGGGTAGTAGGCAGCAGAGCTGGGGTTTCAGCTTATGGAGCCACTGCCTGACCTTCCTAAGCTTTGGCCTTTAATAACTATCTCCCTCATGGATATGGAGGGAGATAGTAAATCACTTCTGCTGTGATTCTGAATAAATAGGAATTAATATTAAATTATGAACTTCAAACAAAATCAAGTGTAGAAGCACAGCATGGTGAAAGTCAACCGAAGTT